>NW_027185764.1:47606823-47637032 GCF_028583685.1 Petaurus breviceps papuanus | reverse complement strand
AGAGAGAGAGAGAGAGAGAGAGAGAGAGAGAGAGAGAGAGAGAGAGAGAGAGAGATTACTAGAATGGACACCAGGACAGAAAAGCTTTGAAGAGGAGTTAGTATTATACCAAAGAGGGTTTGTCCTAAACCATGAGTTCAAATCCTAACTCCACTACTACTACCTGTGTGACTTTGGGTAAGTTTGGGTATCTGGACTTCAGTTTCCTCATTTGTCAAAAACGGGTGTTGGAACATCTGATTTTGAAAGTATGATTCTCCAGTGAGGAGGGGGAGGTACTACCATAAGTTTTTCATTAGGATGCTTTAGCAGGTACCCCCAACTACCAATCAGGGTGCAGCAAAAAGCTTTGAATTTGGAAGAGGCACCAAAATAATGGTGCCTATTAAGAGTGGCATCCAGAAGAGGCATGGAAGAGCTCTAAACACACCCACACCACACACAGACACAGACACACACACACTCACACACACACACACACACACACACACAAAGCCTAATTCACAACTACTTTTCCCCTCAGTCTTTTCCTGACCCACAGAAGGAGATATTGTGACCTCTCTCAGTAAAACAAGTTTTTCAGTTTTTTGTTTAGTGTGAATAATGAATCTCCTGAAATGGTTGCATTATTTGGATTCACACAGCTGGAACCCATGACCATATTTTATATAAGTATAACTTTGGATAGTGCAAATTTGTAACCAACTGTATTGCTTGTGCACCTACTTTCACCATTACAGTTATAGTTCAATTAAGTCTTCTCATGTTCCAGTGTAAGTAGATCTTTTCAGTAGTCCATTATCTATGGAAATAGTCATCATTGTTTAATACTATTTCATGGACTTAAAGATAAACATTTCTCCCTTCAGCCCTAACTTCTCCAGGCTAAGTGACTATGTTTGCTTTAAGTGTTTTCTCCTAAACCCTGATTTTCAAATATTTAATGCAGCCACAAAAATAGACACTCTCCTATACCCTAAAATAAATCATGGTGGGCTTAATTAGCATGAGGAAGTTGGAATAATGAGAACCAGGTTGTAGGCCTAGCAGGAATATACATGACCTCTGCTTTCTGTTCCTTTTTTCCTTTGGTTTTTATGGAAATCTGTGTTTTGATGGAACTCTGAGTGACATTGCTTCTGGCACATGCTTTCCTTTCTCTTACCCTACTGAATTGGGCAGTAGCAAGGAAGAGATAAAGATGTCAAATAGGGAGAATGGTGGCATTTAATCTTAGTGCCTAAGTAGGGTTTCTTATCTGTCTTTGGCCCTCTGAATCACAGAATAGAAACAAGATCTCTTGGGATCACCCCGAACTTAAATTGTTACTCTTTGGTTTGGCTGGAGGTAGTCTGGCCTCCAGAGATGAGGAATTGGCAGTATGAGATACAGACTAATGTATTTTTTCCATGTTATTCCATCTAAAAGAGAAGAGAATGGAATAAGGATTTTAATCTAGATACCTATAGATCTAGAAAAAAGGTTTATCTACTACTTTGGCAAAACTAGATTAAGGAATAAGATTAGGGGGAAAAAATCTATGGAGCAACCAGAACTAGTAAGAGAAAGAATAAAAAGCCAGGGTTCTCTGGAAGTATCTTCATAGGAATAAGAGCTCTGTATGAAGCCACTGCCCTATTTAAAATTTTATTTTATGTACATCTTAGCACTGCAACAAACTTAGCACCATTCTACGGTATTATTACTGTAATTATGACAGTCATATTTGCAGAGTTCTGATGCAAATGCATTTTTTTTACTCTGTATGTACCAGCTGCCTTCACCAAGAGAAGAAATGACCTCTTTCTTTCAAAAACTATTTATTACACTTGTAAGACCTACATATTTCATTTTCATATGTGCTCTGTTGGTCCATGGAAAATTCCAGCTTTAGGCCGACTCCTTTCAGTGGAGATAAAAGCCAATAATGTATGAAATGGACTTTATCACCAATATGAAATAAAAAAGCTAATACAAGACAAATAGTAACCCCAACATTACTGAAATAGTGAGTATTTTAAAGCACTTGTTTCTGTTAGTATTAACAGTTTAGGAACATCACTAAGAATGTGATAACTAGGTGGTTTAGTAGATAGAACACAGAACCTAGAATCAGAAAGACAAGAGTTCAGATCCTACTTTAGACACTTATTAGCTGTGTGACCCATGACATGTCACTTCTCTGTGTCTTGATTTCTTATAATGCCAATAATCATTGCACCTACCCTCCAGGGTTGTTGTGAGGATCAACTGAATTTATGTATGAAAAGGACTTCACAAACCTAAAGGTGGTATCCAAAAGCTAGCTATTAAACAAAAACTCAACGTGGCTCATTTGCGGAATAGATCAAAGTCCTCATGTTCAATCCCTTGTGTTTAGGTGTATTAGTGTCTGAATTACTTTTTACTAAAGAATTCTAGAGATTGAAATACTTAATTCTCCAATAATTCCACCAATATTTTCAGAGGCTGGTAAAAAGATAGAGAAAGGACCACTGGGTTTCTTGTGGGAAAATTTGGGTCGCAGGTCTGGCCCTTACTTATTGTGTGACTTTGAAAAATTATAAACCTTTCTAAGTAGATATTTATGAAAATAATGTAAACATGACTTCTTTCCATTGTTGTAAGAATCAAATGAGAAAATGTGTGTGAAACACCGTGACTATAAAAAAGACAGAAATCTAATCTTTTATGATAATTTCTCACTCAGAGAATTAAAAGTTCTTACATAGCTATAATCACTCTATTTCTTTTTCTGTCCTCTTTAGAACTAGCCAGTGATTGCTATTGAACAGCCCTGTATGTGTTTGAAGAGAGAAATAAAGCCATCTCCTCAAATTTTAGGTAATCTAGAAAAAAAATCATCCCTTTTTGACCCCCTGGAAAATTATTTCAGAGATCCGTGAAACTTAGGCAAAACCACCCACTTTCCACTGAAATATTCAGATTTATGTTAAAATATAGATAATCACATGCAAATTAAATATTTAGACATTTAGATATAATCTGTTAGATCAGGGACAATTTACCTAAGTTTTAGCTCTATATTTGATGAAAATGGCTTATGCTATTTTTAGGAAAAGATACATGATGTAGGCTAAATGATCCCATGCTTCTTTGGATTTGGAACTGGTCAGACCCACATAAATAGTAAGTAATTCACTTTCAATGGTTCAATAGCTCAATGTAATCTTGGAAGGATTTCTCCAGTGGAGTGCTCCAGGGATTCCTGTATATTTCCCTATGCTATTTAGCAGTTTTATTTGTAATTTGGACAAAGGCACAAATGGCAAGCTTGCTGAATATATAGATGCTGGGATGCTAAAAAAAAATGGAATTGAAGAATTAGAAATTTTAAAAAATTTTTTTGATCATTTAGGACATTGACCTGAGTATAATAATATGCATTTTTAGTAGGGATAAATGTGATGTTTTACACTTGGATTAAAAAGGTTCAGTTTCTGAAAAGTTCAAAATCAAGGCATGACTAGCTAGCAGATCATTTGAAATGGATCTGGGGTTGGGGGTTAGTAGATTGTAAGGGAAATGATTGAATAGTGTGGTATGGTAGCAAAGAGAGTTAATGTGATCTGAAACTGCATTAAAAGAGGAATTACACCCAGGAACAAACTATTAGTTCAACTATCCTTTTTCCTGGTCAGCCCCAGGAATGTGCTGATAAGTGTTCAATAAACAGGGTCTCAAGGGGAAACACACACATACACACACAAACACACACATTGAAATGAAGACAAATCTAAAGTAAATGTCATATAAGTGTCTAAAAAATTGGATATGAATGTACTTGAGAAGAGATATTTGGGGGAGACAATAGGTGCCTTGAGATGTTTGAAGGACAGTCATCTGGAACAGAGATTAGACATTATCTGGTAAACTACAGGGGATAACAGCAGCGATGGATAGAATTTGAAAATAGGTTAAGTTTAAGTTTGAGGTAAGAAAACTCCCCAACAATTAAAGCTATTCAAAAGCCCTTCTGTCATTTCTTTCTTCTTGCTTTTGTTAAAACTATGCCATCAAATTGAAAAGTTGCAAAATATTAGTGGCTGTCTAATCTAATCCATGACTGAAAAAAAATTACCCTCACAACATACCCTACAAAAGACCAGCAAGGAAAGGAAGGTAGTATTTATCAAGTTTAATTTGCTTCTTTGCATTAATATCTTTATTTCATTGTGTTGCTTCCCCATATTCTGAGCATTCATTAACAGATATCAGAGATAATGGTCTTTATTAATGCTTTTCTTATATGATCTCCTAAGAATGACTGGTCTTACTTACTGATATTTGCCTACCCATATTGTAACTTTTATGTTCTGTACCATCCACCTTGAAATATTTCCTTGCAGCAAAACGCCATGCATGTGTAGGTGATTGGGGCAATGGCATATAGGAAGAATTTCCTTCTAGGAAAGAGAGTTCTCTGTCTGTTCTGATAGTTTGCTTTCTAATTTCTTGTGTAAATCTCCCTGGCTTGAAAACTCCACTCTATCCTTCACCTTCCTATTTCTGTAGAGCTCTTGGATGTTTTGATTCTGAAATATCTCTGGTTCCCAACTTTACCCAGTCTTCGGTTTATATTCTTTCTTGGATCCCATTCTGGAGCACACCCTCTTTTTCTAGGATGGGTTTTTCTCTCAACCTTAGTGAATTCCTTAATCACCAGCACATCAGTCCCCTGAGGAGGATATGACATAGATGAGAACACCATTTTTCCTCCCTCTCCATTTTCAGTTTATAGTCCTATTGATCAGATTCACACATGTCTGAGCAGATTTAATTTTACGGGTCCTCCTGAGAAGCATGCTATCCTTGACAAAAGCCCATTATTCCTACATTTTAAACACTGGCCCAGCAATACAAATTTCATTCTCAGACATAGTTTTCTTAAATCAGCTATTATTTTCCCAAACCCACTTTTCTCAGGCTCCTACCTTCAATCAGGAGTAGTGAGGAAAATACCACCTATGTCTCTAGGGTATTCAATTACTGTCCCATCACTTCACAATTCCTTGCAACATTTTCTCCTTTCCTTATGGAAGTATAATGTTTCCTTGAAAATTACATACTCAATTTGTAAAGTCATTTCTTATGACTTTGTATATTTGTACTGAACCAAAATTATCTGTGAAAGCATAATGAACTTGTAAGTGATCTTTTTGAGCAAAGTTCCTAAGATTCTCTGGCTGAGGAGGAAAATAAGTAGCATCCCCAAATCCCTGGAACAGTGCTGATAGCATGCCTTAGACTAAATTTGTTCATGATGGTGCTTTAACAATGTTGAGAGGAAAACTGGAGAACCAATTGTTTCTCTTGAAGATATCACTTCAATCTTAGGCTTTTCAAGCATCTGTGGTTTGGGTTAGCATAGATATACAGCTATTTCTCCATAATGAATATTAAGCAATTTTTTGGGCTGTGATACATTCCTCTTGTTGTTTAGTCATTTTCCAGTTGTATCTGACTCTTCATGACCTCTTTTTGTGTTTTCTTGGCAAAGATACTGGTGTGGTTTGGCATTTATTTTTGTTTTTTGTTTTGTTTTTGTTTTAATTTTATGTTTATTTTTAGTTTACATCATTCATTTCCACAAGATTTTGAGTTACAAATTTTCTCCCCATCTTTCCCCTACCCACCATCCCAAAACAGCGATCCCACTGTATGGCCCCTCCCCCAATCTGCTCTCTCTTATATCCTACCCCATAACACCTGCGACTTTCTGGTAGGGCAAGATGGATCTCCATACCCCAGTGCCTGTATATCTTATTTCCAGTTGCATGTAAAAATAATAATATTTTAAAACATTTGATTTTACAACTTTGAATTCCAGATTCTTTCCCTTCCTCCCTTGTCACCCACTTTTACTAGGAAGATAAGCAATTCAATATAGGTTGTGCATGTGTAGTTACTCAAAACATTTCCATAGTGTGAAAGACTGACTATATTTTCTTCCATCCTATCCCACCCTCCACTTACTCTATTCTCTACTTTGACCCTGTCCCTTTTCAAAAGTGGGCATTTCTAACTTCCCTTCCCCCCAGCCTGCCCTCCCCTCCATCATCCCCCCTGTCATCCCCTTCCCCTCTACTCTCCTGTAGGGCAAGATAACCAATTTAGTGTGTATGTCATTCCCTCCTTAAGCCAAATTCAGTGAGAGTAAGGTTGACCCATTCCCTTTTGCCTTCCTGTGCTTCCCCTCCATTGTAACAGTTACCCCTTGCCTCTTCTATATGAGATAATTTACCCCATTCCGTCTCTTGCCATCTCCACTCATTATATTCCTCTCTCACTTCTCAATTTCACCTTTTAAGTATCATCCCTTCCTATTCAATTGATTCTGTGCCCTCTGTCTATGTACACCTGTACACACATATACATACACACTCACATATGTATTCAAACACACATATACTCATCTATATAGACATATATATGTATGTATACATATACATACATACATACATATATATATATATATATATACATTTATATTCCCTTCAACTATCCTCATACTGAGAAAAGTTTCATAAGCTACAATTATTGTTTTTCCATGTAGGCATATAAATAGTTCAACATTGATAAGTTCATTATGATTTCTTTTCCCTGTTTACCTTCTCATGCGTTTCTTGCTTCTTGTATTTGAGTGTCAAATTTTTATTCAACTCTGGTTTTTTTCATCAAGAATGCTTGAGAGTCCTCTATTTCATTGACCCATAATATTTTCCCCTGAAACATTATACTCAGTTTTGCTGGGTAGGTGATTCTTGGTTTTAATCCTAGTTCCTTTGACCTCTAGAATATCATATTCCACGCCCTTAGATCCCTCAATGTAGAAGCTGCCAGATCCTGTGTTATCCTGATTGTGTTTCCACAATATTAGAATTGTTTCTTCTTGGCTGCTTGTAATGTTTTCTCCTTGATCTGGGAACTCCGGAACCTGGCTATAATATTCTTAGGAGTTTTCTTTTTGGGATCTTTTTCAAGAGGTGATCAGTGAATTCTTTCCATTTATATTTTGCCCTCTGGTTCTAAAATATCAGGAAAATTTTCCTTGAGAATTTCTTGAAGGATGATTTCTAAGTTTTTTTTTTAATCATGGCTTTCAGGTAGTCCAATAATTTTAAAATTATCTCTCCTGGATCTATTTTCCAGTTCGGTAGTTTTTCCAATGAGATATTTCACATTGCCTTCTATTTTTTCATTTGTTTGGATCTGTTTAATTGTATCTTGATTTCTCATTAAATCATTAGCTTCCATTTGCTCCAGTCTAATTCTGAAGAAATGATTCTCTTCAGTGAGCTTTTGAGATTGTTTTTCCATCTGACAAATTTGGCTTTTTAAGGCATTCTTCTCCTCATTGGCTTTTTGGGCCTTTTTTGCCATTTGAGTTAATTTATTTTTTAAGGTGTTATTTTCTTCAGTCAGGTTGTTGACTCTCTTTTCATGATTTTCATGCACTGTTCTTATTTCTCTTCCCAATTTTTCCTCCACTTCTCTTACTTGATTTTCAAAATCCTTCTTGAACTCCTCCATGGCCTATAACCAGTTCATAGTTTTCTTGGTAGCTTTGGGTGCTGGAGTTCTTACTTTGTTGTCTTCCTCCCGTTCCATGCTTTGATCCTTTTTTTTTTTCCCAAAAAAAGGAATCTAAAGTTGGATTGCTGTGCTTACTTTGCTTCCTTTGCTTGCTCATGTTGTCACTCAATTACCTGACTTTTGAGATCTTTGCCACAGTAGAACTCTGCTTCCAGAGGGGAGAGCTTTGTCCCAATTTGCTGGGGTTTTCACAGCTGCTGGAGCTACTAGGAGGGTGCCTGTCTCTTCAGCCCCCACAAACTCTGGTTCACTGTCCACATACCTCGGGACCACGACCCAAGACTGCGATCCAGATTCAGGCAGGTTAAAGCAAGTATGATTAACCTCTGAATGGTCACTTGGTCCTCCTATGATCTGCAGGCCAGGAACTCTGAAGCAGCCACATGGAGATGGCTGCAGGACCAGGACTGCCACACCTCCTCCACTTCTAGCTCTGGGAGCAGGGGCTGGATCCACTCCTCCGTCACTCCCCTCCCCTCCCCCCCAGTTCCAACAGAGTTCTACATTGACCTCTCACATTTTCTTCAGCATTTATGTGTTGATAATTCTGGAAACTGCCCTGCTGGTGCTGATCCACTCTCCTGAAGTTCATTGCAGCTGCTGGTTGGGGTTGCCCTGGGGCTAAAATCTCAGGCTCATGCAGGGCTGGGCTTAGCTCCCAGTGGGCTGCAATGGAACCTTCCTGTCCACTGGCCAGACTGCCTTCAGCAGGATATTTGTTTCTGTCTGCCACTTTGTGGATTCTGCAGTTCTAAAGTTTGTTTAGAGTCATATTTTATAGGTATTTGATGTGGTTATTGGGGGGAGCTCAAGGAGCCTTCCTGCTTCTATGCCGCCATCTTGCCTCTACCTCCCTCTCTTTTTTTGAAAAAAATTAATTTATTTTTAGTTCTCAATGTTCACTTCCATAAGATTTTGAGTTTCTAATTTCCTTCCCCCCCTCCTCCCCAAGATGGCATGCAATCTGATATAAGCTCTACTTATGCATTCATATTAAACCTATTTTCATATTAGTCATGATGTAAAGAAGAATCAGACCTAATGGGAGAAACCATGTGAAAGAAGAAACAAGACAAAAAGGACAGCAAATAGTATGTTTCCACATGCATTCAGAACCCAAAGTTCTTTATCTGCATGTGGAAGGCATTTTCCATCATGAATCTTTTGGAGATGTCTTACATCCTTGTATTGCTGAGAAGAGGTAAGTCTATCAAAGCCAGTTATCATTCAACGTTATTGTTACTGTGTACAATGTTCTCTTGGTTCTGCTCATTTCACTCAGCATCAGTTCATATAAGTATTTCCAGGTTTTTCTGAAGTTTGCTTACTTATCATTTATTATTGCATAATAGCATTCCATTATATTCATAAACCACAACTTTAAAATTTTCTATTTTCAATCTAAATTAAGTTTTTAAATTCCCCCAGCCACTCCCCAATTTACCACCACAAAAAGAGCTGCTATAAATATTTTTGTACATGAAGATCCTTTTCCTGTTTTTATGATCTCTTGGGATGTAGACCTAGAAGCGGTATTGCTGGGTCAAAGGGTATGCACAGTTTTAAAGCCCTTTGGGCATTATTCCAAATTGCTCTCCAGAATGATTGATCAGTTCACAACTCCACCAATAAGCATTAGGGTTCCAATTTTCCCATGTCTTCTCCAGCATTTATCATTTTCCTGTTCTGTCACGTTAGCCAGTCTGAGTCATTTCTTTCTCCAGCTCATTTTTACAGATGAGTAAACTAAGGTAAATAGAGTTAAATTACTTGACAAGGGTCGTACAGTTAGTGTCTGATGCTGGATTTGAACTCAGGTCTTCCTGACTCCAGGTCCAGTGCTCTATCGACTGCACCTCTTATCTATCCTGGGATAGACTTTCCTTTTTAATATTTTTGTTCACAAATACCTTACAGCAATGGATGCTTAGTGGCTCCCAAATGGTGTTTTATTCAAAAGCAATATTTGAGATATAGTTCTCATACTCCTTAAAAAGGCACCTAATCAACAACTGATGCTCACATACAGGGCACTCTTCCTTTTCTCCAGAGGGGTGACATTCACAACAATAGCAATTTGGATAGTATTCTTAATATGCTGCTGTATTTGGTTTTGAAGTCTAGTGGCAGAATGGGTGCTATGGGAAGGAACCCATTTATGTGGTTTCTCCTGCTGAGCCAGGTTGGTTAGCTCAAACATGAGGACAAACTGGTGTATTTTTAGGCTTATTCTTCTTTAGAGAAAAGATGGGGTGAAGTGATACGTGGGAGTCAGCAGCAACACAGTTGTCAGGTTGAGACACAGGGGATGCCCTGTAGCCAAAATGGCCTGCTTGTCGAGAGGGGTATAATTTGCCTTGTACAATGTGAACTACATGTTATTAAAGATGCAGTGTAATGTTCTTTTCCAAGAAAGTTGTCTCTGGTGTTTTTATTGTCCAGGGAAATGTGGCACCAGAAACAATCGCATTTCCTGCAATTTTCTTTGAAAGGGGATAAACTTTCTTGGAGTTTTCTCTCCCTTCCATTAGAGTTGATAATGAGAAATTGTGAGGATTATTAAACACTCTTAGCTTTCAGTACAAACTTATTTAGCACAGATGTTTCTATAATTGCAGTACACTGGGAAAATTCACAGTGTTCAATGGCCCAAGACTCATTATTACTTATTACTTCTACCTGTGTATTGTGGTGCTAGCAAGTTGGGCTGAAATGTTTAATGTAGCAGGGAGTTGTCGTTGTAGATGCCCATTACTTTTCAAAGGCTACTGGAAGAAAAAAAGAGTTAATGGATGTTCTTTCCCAACCACTTATTACTTACTATTATTCTTTCAGTTGTTCTCATACTTTGGCACTTTTCATGAAAAGACCATAATCTTTGAGGAAAAATAGGCCACCCAAAACAGAACCATTTTGGATTCTAGCCAATGGCTTCCTATCCAATGCCCATGAGATATGCATCAAGTCCTTGGGGACTTTTTAAATCCCACAGCATTGCTGACACTTGCATTTTATTGCGGGATAAGAAACGGAAAGTGAAAGAGTATATCCGACTCTCTATGACATCTCCTTAAGATACATCTCTCTCCCATGAGCAACATTGTTCAGACTTATGATGAGGGCTTAGAAAGTATGGCATAGGGCCATAGGAGATATCATGAGAAATATTTACAAAAACCCATTCAGAAAAAGGGGAAGATTTCCTCAGCTTTTTAATCCCAGTGCCTTATTGTGATAATGAGAAGGAAAGCACACCAATAGCATGTTTTACTTCTTTTTTGGGGGGCGGGGGGATTTTTGTTTTATTAAATCCATTTATGAATTGACTCAGCTACAAAACATCTGAAGGGTATATTGTCCGAAAAACATGATGCCCAATGGGTCTTATTGCTGAAAGATTTTATTTTTTGGTGGCTAGGTTAGATGTGGTGAGTTGAAAGAAAGAAGTTCTTTTCTCTCTGTACCAAGAGAACTCAGTACTAACACTATGAGACAATGTAGGATGGTGAACAGAGAGACCTCTAGAGACAGAGGGCCTGTGTCCTCATGCTTCTGATTCTTAGTCAAGTTACTTAGGTTTGCCAACTATCAGATTCCTTACTTTTGAAATGAGGAAGTTGAACTGGATGGCTTCTCAGGTACCCTCATCATGAGGAGATCTTAACCTGGGATCTGTGAATTTTTTATTTAATAGTTTGATTATATTTCAATTTAATTGGTTATATCTTAATAATTTAAAATCATTATTATCAAAAGGGATCTATGGACTTCACCAGACTGACAAAAGTATCCATAACTCCCTACCAAAAAGTGAAGAACTCTTATTCTAGATCTTTTATGATCTTATTCTTAATTAATATTCTTAATCTTATTTGAACTCTTCTGACTTCAGACACTTACTGTGTGACCCTGGGCAAGTCACTTAAGATTATTTACCTCAGTTTCCTCATCTGTAAAAGAAAAGAGAAAACTATTCCAATATCTCTGCCAAGAAAACCCCAAAATAGGGTCACAAAAAGTGACTTTTTTCACGAAAAATGTTTTATGACTAAAACAATCTAACAACCACAACAACAAAATCTTAGTCCAAAAGACAAATAAGAGAAGAAAAGAGGCAACTTTTATTCAAACTCACCTACCAGGAAAAAGAGAGTTTAAAGTTTCAACTACATAAATAATATAAATCAAATTTAGAGATTATGATTTAAATTTATCATACCTAGAATTATTTATTAATGATTGCAGGAATGCTTTTCAAGTGTGTTTGCCTTCATAAGAATAATCTTGGGGCCAGAATTTAATAGGACTAGGAAAGCAGGCTGGATTGCCTTTGGGAGATGTGTTTTGAGAAACCCCAAGCTTTGTCCTAAAAAAAAAAGACCCATTGTCAGAACACCAATATTCTTTTGCTGATGCTTCCTGGCTGTGAGTCATGGAACATTATTGTCTCTGAAGAAGTCTCAGATTACTTAAGGGAAATGAAGTGGTGGGTTTCAGTAGGCTGCAACATATTACTGGTGAAGGACTGAGTGGAAATGGCCCAAACAGTGTCATCAAAGAAATATCTACCCTGAAAAGGAAGTGGGCAGCCGGTCAGAATATGCCAGAATGTGCCAAAAGGCAGCCTGCCTGCTCCATTTCTAGGCAAAATTTCCACAGGTCTATGAGAAAGCTCAAAGTTCACTGGATGGATTCTATGTAAAGGATTTACTGGAAGATAGACAACAGCGTAGTAGGAGAAGGGGGAGATAAGCTGTCATCATAAGGAGTACATGTATAGAGATCTGATAGATCAAAGAAGCATGGATGGTCTTTCTCTAGTCATGGAAAACTTGAGGACTGTGAATTGAAATGTATTTCCTCAGAAGGCACTGAATTTGGTGTTCCTGGAAGTTTTTTAATTTTTTAATTATTTTGTTAAATATTTCCCAATTACATGTAAAAAATTTAACAATCATTTTAAAATAATGTTGAGTTCCAAATTCTCTACTTCCCTCCTACCCTTCTCCCCTCCTTGAGAAGACAAACACTTTGATTTTGATTATGCCTGTTAAGTCATGCAACTTGGAAGCCTTTATGCAAGTATGAGGGAAATGGGTTTGATGGCCCTCATCACCCCATACCTAGGCTGTAGCAATAACCTGCTGATTGCTCTTTCTGCCTCAAGTCTCTCCCCATCTCAGGTTAACTTCCACTCAGTTGTCAAATTGTTCTCTTCAAAATACAGGTATAACCATTTTGTATCCCTTCCCTTCTATTCAGTAAATTCTAATTACTCCCTGTCAACTCCAGGATAAAATATAAACTCCTTCTTGGTTTTTATAGCATTTATAGCCTAGACCTTTTCTTACTTTCAAGTCTTCTTACCTTTTACCCCTTTATATGTTCCCTCTGATCCTGTGTCACTGGGTCTTCTTACTGTGTCTCCTGGAATTCTCTCCTTCTTCAGTTTGGGCTCCTGGCTTCTTTGGCTTCCTTCAAGTCCTAGCTAAAATTCTGCCTTCTTCAGGAAAACTTTCCTGATCACCCTTAATGCTAATGTCTCCTTTTTTGGTCATCTTCCATTTCTTTGGTATATCTTGTGTTTATATATAGTCATTTCCATGTTGTCCCCTCCACTAGACTGTGAATTCCTTGTGAGGAGGAATTGTTTTTTTTTTTCCCATTTCTTGATTTCCCCAGTATTTAGCATGCCTGGCATATGATAGGTACTTATAAATACTTATTGACTTGACTTCCAGCTCTAGATCTATGATCTTATGGTCCTATGAAATAGAAAATAATTCATCACATATATTTAATAAGGGATCCTTATTCAGGCATATTTTTGACTAGGTAGTCTTTGAGGTTCCTTCCAACTCAGGAATTCTGTAAATTAGGAATATAAATATGTAGTTCTTATCAATTAGACATTTACTCAGTCTTTGCCTAAACATATGATTGACAGTTTAAAAAAATGAAAAGTAATTAATTACTCAGCTGATTTTTTGTCTAAATTATTCTGATTAGTTAAATGTACAAACTTCAACTCACTAGATAATTAAGCCCCACCCCAGCTATTGCTAAAAGGTTATTTTCCATCTAAATAATCAGATAATTGGTCTTAAGTCAGAAGTTATCCAGCACTTAGAACTACCCTTAGACCAATAACATGAAAACAACAGTTCTATGAATGCCATTTTTCTGGGCCTGGATGTGGAAAAGTCTGAGACCTAACGCAGTATCTAATGCTGAATTGTATTAATCTAGGGAACAGAAATAAGTAAGCAGATTTCGTTTCTTACCATGCAGCTGGATAGAAAGCTGGGCCTGCGGTCAAGAAGACTTATCTTCTGGAGTTCAAATTGGACCTCACACACTTACTAGCTCTGTGACCCTCTGCAAGTCACTTAACATTGTTTGCCTTAGTTTCCTGATCTATAAAATGAGCTGGAGAAGGAAATGGCAAACCACTCTAGTATCTCTGCCAAGAAAACCCCAAACAGAATCAAGATGCATTGGATACAACTGAAAAGACTGAACAACAGTAACACAATGTTTCTCTAACAGTAGATGCTAGTTAAGTATATATCAAGAGAAAAGATTCCTTTCCACTCCCCTCCAACCCAACTCCCCACTCCCTTCAGGTGCCTGGCTAGGTGATGCAGTATTGGACTTGGAATCAGGAAGATCTGAGTTCAAATTCTGCATCAAGTGCTGTGTGACCCTGGGCAAGTCCTTTAACCTCTCTAGACAATAGGTTCATGAAGAAAGATAGATTTATAGGTGGAAGTGACCTTAGAGTTCCTTACCCTCCAATCCCTATGAGGGAGCTCTAACCAACTAGGGCCTGTAAGGTCTCTTCCAGCTTTAAATCTATGATACTAATGCAATCACTAGAAGTCTGAGAGGTCAAATGCATGAGAAATTTGGGGGAAGCATTGGTGACTAAGTGAGAAACAAACAATTTTAACTCAAGATGGCTTTGAAAATGAATGCAAATGTGTAGCAAATCTGCTTTGTCTTTCAGAAAACCCAGTAGACTTGGAACAATGGTGCAACATACTTAAGAAGGCTTTAATATTTCATACACATGTAATGTCAGTACTGAGCAGATGCTCCATTAATTAAAGTGTCTTGCTAACTCCTACAAGTTGCACTTTTTTTATTGTGGGGGAACAAAACAACTCAAGGTTAAAGTACTCGAGGAAAGCGTCTCATTAGCATTAAAACTTTTTAGATCAGCATGCTTTCTAGTGAGATATAAAACACCTAATCGACTTGATCATGAAAACAAGCTAGTGTGAGACCTGAAATAGCATCTACATTATTTCCTATTTTCAGTTTCAATTGGGATTCAGAATTATAAAGGTTTATAGAAGTGGAAACTAATTAAAAGTTAACTAAACTTCACTGGATATCCCTGTAGCATCACTCTGACTGAATGCTGCAGGGTCAGATTGTTGAAGCTGGAAGGTGGGAGGGGGGTTGGATTCAGGTTTATTTGAATATGTTCACCCCTCTCTCGTTTGGGCTTGCTTTTTCCAGGCTCTAAATCAAGTTCTTCTATAGGGTGGAAAATAAGTGACAGAGATAAATCTAAAGCCAGTGACACCTGCACAAAATATGCCAGCCTCAGATGGAGTTATCAGCATTTCATCCACACTGCATTGTACTAAAATTCTTCTCACCCATCCCTTCCCTGGAACATGTCTATTGAGGAGGAACAGTAATAAGTGCACTGCCAATTAAGGTGGTGTACCTGGGGCCAGCTAGAGCTTAGTTTGGGGACAAGGTCACTTCCTGGGATGGAGTTGTAGTTCCCCAATTACTAGTCGTGTCACTACCTCTTCTAACTTGTCAAATAATGAGGAGACTTTGAAGGCTAAATCCAGCAGTAGCTCCTAGCAGGGTTAGTGCCGAGTGAATGACAATGATCCGTGGAGCCTGAGAGTCTGACAATGTCTGTCAAGTTCTGTTCACAAGGATGACGAAGTTCATTTCGACTCTGCACCTACCTAGGAAAGGTATTGGGCCTGATCCCATCAGTGAGAAAGGAGCAAATTACTCACTTTCAGGGAAGTGCATTCACTCTTTCAATCTACCATGACATTTCAAACCTATTGACCAGAAAAAAGTTTCCTGCAGAAAAGTGAGCAGTTCATCCAGAAGTCCATGTCCATTCTTTGCCATGGCTCAAGTTTTGAATCTGACCAATGATTTTTTTTTTCCCTTCAGACCTTTGACATCACTGCTGTCTTTCTGCAGTAACATATCAGTTGCAACAGTTCCAAAAAGAAAGTATAAAATTTTTAAAAGCAAAAGCCCTTGAATTTATATAGCCCTTTAAAGTTCCTAAGCACTTTTACTATATTATCTCATTTTATGCTAAACTGGAAAAAAAGATGAAACATTAAGAAATGAAATGTATCTCAGTGATGATATTCTACACTGTAGTTGAAGATTTCCCCAAATGAATCATGTCAAGATTGGGGAAAAACTCTAAAATAATAATAATAGCAATAATAATAATAGTATTAATAATAAATTCATTTAGTGAGCCAAGCTCAGTAGGAGACATCTTAGATGACCTGAGAGCTAATGTCTTCCAGGCTTTATTTGTGTGTTTTTATCTTCCACAGACCTTGTAAGTAAATAGCTAGAATGTTCAACTATTTTTGGCGAGCAGATCATTTAAAATATGTTTTCCTTTCTATCCTGTTTATTTATTGCAACAGTGGGAGGACATTGTTAGTCTTTGACTGTGTTTGAATTCAGCTGTGCAAAAGATCAGGCGGGTGAATGATCTCCTCTCTCCCTAGGTGCTCCGTGACTCATTGTTGGAATTCTGCTTATATTCACTTTGGGGAGGCTCTCTCCAAGATGTACTGACAAAACTCCCTAAAGAGAACCCGATTGCCTTATATTCCCTTCCATATCAATCATTCGGCCTCGAGGTCTATATCGGAATTGGGATTTTTTCCATTGAGAGAAGTAGTGTTTTTATATGCTTGAATATTTTATAGGAAGCAGAACTTCACAGATAACATATTTTACTGGCCCTCATTTAACCTTCCTGGCCTTCAGTTTCCTCATCTGTAAAATGAGGGGGTTGGACTAGATGGCCTTTGAGGTGTCTTTCATCTCTAAATCAATGATCCTATGATGAATTATCACATTCCTTTTAGATATTTGGTTTTGCCTTACGTGGTAAACCCATTGAGGATAGGAAAGTAATCTGCCTGGGTTTGGTATCCACATAACCTAATTTGTAAACATCTATCCAATGACATGCAGTTAGGGTAAATAATGAAAAATCTGTCTCTTGGGTTACAGTTATCCCTCATAGGTTGTAACATTCCCTTATGGACCAAGATTTCAAATAACTAATCTTCACATTTATGCTAATCAGAGAACCCTCCCAGACAACTCACTTGTATTTTAAGTGTGACTTTCTGAAGATGATTCCACACTCACACTCCCTTTGTTGTCTAACCAACTAATGGTTCTAAATTGAGGTTTTGGTGATTCTGGGATATTTGTCAGCTGTTGGACCTTGAATAGTCTCTTAAATATCACCATTTCCCTTTCCTAATGGAGGGTGGTCCCACTTTTTCCAAACCCCTTGGACACAGACTCAGAAAAGCAACAGTACATACCTCCAATCTTTACTAAACTGGTTGGAGTCATGAGAAAGATCAAATACTAGCTCAGTCTTTTAATATTTGTGTGAACTTGGGAAAGTTCTGGGTCTTCGTTTCCCTGTCTATAAAATGAAGAAGAGGGTAGTGTTAGTTTGTATGGCCTTGAGGGTGCCTTTTTATTCTAAGAGTATGAAAGCTAAAACTGAAATTATATGAATATTCTTTCTGTCTTTAAGGATCATGGGAGTAAAGGTGAGAGGTGGGACAACTTCTGAATATTTCCATGTTCTTCAGAGAGTCCCTTGCCTGTCTTTGTAGGAGCTAGGTTTGGAATGTGGCCTAACATCATAGCTTTTCCACAGAAGAAAGAACCTCTCTACTGAACTTTTCTGTGACTCAGGACTACTTTCCCACTTTCTGGAGCTCCTGCACAGACTCCTATGGAGCCCAATTTATCTCTTTCTAACTGTAGCATCCTCTACTGTCTTTCTACTCAAGAAAAAGGAGACCCTCTTCACTTAGGGAATCAGTTGTTCCTCAAAATTAAGAAGTTACTTTGTTGGTCTTGAATAGAACTCTTTATTCTACAGGAAAGATTCTTGACTGTTGTTTTAGACAAAAAAAGAAAGATAATTACAATTTCAGGACTTCTAATATTGGTTGGTATGGGCAGAACTATGCCACAGACAGAGGGAGAGAAGTGTTATAACTCTGCTGGCCTTTTCCTAGTACATCAGTCAGTCAACAAGTACTTATAAGTACTTACTATGTTCTGGGCACCCAGAAAGACAAAAATAAATAAATAAAAAACAAAGTCCCTGTATTCAAGGACCTCATACTCTAATGAGGGAGATAATTTGAAGATTTCTTGTGGGATTCTATATTATTGTTTCTATCCACATATCTACACACATATATATGTATATATGTGTGTGTATTTATACATATATACACACGTGTGTGTTTTCATATATACACATATGTATACATATTATTATAATATTAAGGAATGTGAAGATCTTTCCTACACCTTAATAGGGATAATTAATCACCCCATATGATCTGCTTTGAGCATTGGCCCAGCCCACAGGTTGAGTCACAGGGAACCTATGGTGGGAAGAGCTTTCCAAATAGATGGAGCAGGAAGAGAGAGTGAGGCATTGATGAGGACAGCAAGGTAGCACTGAGGCAGAGCAGCTAATGTGAGTGAGAGCAGGAGGAATTTTGCCAAGTGGAGCTCTTTTGTGGGGAGGCTTAATAGAGGGAAGGATTGGGGATGTCAGTGCTCCCTGGATTGATTATGTGTATAAACTTCTTTGTTACCATGGTAGAATTGGCTTTCCGGTATCTGAATAAATGTCTTGGTTTCGTCTTTGAGGAAGAGAGTTTGTTATATTTTGCAATTCAACCCTGGACATATGTCTGCATATTCATAGCAGCTGCTGTGGGTATTGCATTAGCGATATCATTATATACATATACATGAGAATAATAAGATATGTGTGGATATATACATATAAAGATGCACATATACAATATGTGTGTGCGTGTGTGTAGTTTAAAGCAGCATCTATTATGCTTCTGCACCATAAGGAATTTTCTATTTAATTTGTAGCTGAAATCTTCCATAGGGAGTTAACCTTTCCATTAGAATGGGAGCTCCTTTAGAAAGGTGACTGTCATGCTTTTCTATTTGCATCCCCAATGTGTAGCATAGTGCTTTGTGTGCCTAGTAAGCACTTAATAAATATTTTATTCATTTGTTCATACATTCATCTTGAACATTATATATATTGTTTTCAAGACACTTCTAAAAGTAGAAATGCCTCTTGTAAGATTAATAATACCAAGGAGGCAGCTAGGTGGCACAGTGAATAGAGCACTGGCCCTGGAGTCAGGAGGACCTGAGTTCAAATCTGGCCTCAGACACAACACAAAAGCTAGCCATGTGACTTTGGGCAAGTCACTTAACCCTAATTGCCCTCCAAAAAGCAAAAAAAAAAATTCATAATACCCTCAAAATCTTATAGAAGTGAATGTTGAACACTAAAAACAAGCAAATTAAAAAAATAAAATAGTAGTTCTGTAAGTGGCAAAAAAAAAAAGATTCACAATGCTTCTTTAAATAGACAAAATTCTTCCAAATATCTAAGGAAAAACTATTTACTCACACATTTGTCATAGATCTCCTTCATTAAATTCTTTTGATTCCCATATAAGTAGCACATTTTATTCCCAAGATGGTAATACTGTGCTTCACCTAAGTCACTAAGAAATGCAACTCTTTTCCAAAGGAAAGCTCCTAGCTACTAAAGACAGAAAAAGAAACATCATCTTTTAAGTCTATTCTTCTTTGCATTATACATATATAGATTATATTATATATAAATCCCTTTCTAGATGATCATGGAGTTGGGAATGAGTAAGCATAGTGTGATACATGATTGTAAAGGGATATTACTGCAGTGTAAGAAATGACAAATAAGGGGCAGCTAGGTGGCACAGTGAATAGAGCACTGCCCCTGGAGTCAGGAAGACCTGAGTTCAAATCCAGAATCAGGCACTTGACACACTTACTGTGTCACCTTGGGCAAGTCACTTAATCCCAATTGCCTTGCCTTCCCCCTTCAAAATAAAGGAATGACAAATATGAAGAATACAGAGAAGCATGGGAAGGTTTTAATTAACTGGTGCAAAGTGGAACCAGGGTGAAATATACACAATGACTACAACAATATAAATAGAAGGAAAAATAGCCAAAATCTACCCAAATCTTGAACCCTGTCTTATTATAAGGACCAAGTTTATTTCTGAAAAGGGGTGATAAAATGAACTTTCCTTCTTATTTTATAGAATTTGGTGACTATAATTGAGGAACATCTGCTAGCCAAGTAGGTAGATGTCTTAGTTACTTTTGTTGAACTACCTTCCCCTCCCTGCCTTCTTTATGTCTCATTCTTTGCTTTAGGGTGTGACTTTCTAAGTTGAGGATGGATAGGACTATATGGAAATTAAAGTAGCATAAAAACAAAAGAAATATTTTTAAAAATCTTTGAGAAAAACAAAACAAAATAGTGCATAATCAAAAATATCTTTCCTTATGTCAATTTTTCTTTACAAGTATTAGAGTTTCATCCTTTGGCCCTTAGGAACTAATTGACTTAAGAAATATATTATTTTCTTTGATTCAAGGCATTAGGGAATTTCAAATCAGGAGTTCTGAGTTCAATTGATGGTCTTGAGTATTACTTTGCTTCAATAAATTTATTAGTTCGCTTCGCATCTCTGTATCCTCACAGATCCTCTGGATTCTACTTCAGATCTCCCTTTGTATTTCTGAACAAGTCCCATATACTTTCTTAGCCTCAGTTTTCTCATTTGGAAAACATTTTTTATTTTATTATTATTATAGTGCCTAACTCACAGGTTCTTTTCAGCATCCAATGAGAAAATCTATGTAAAGTGCTATGAAAACCTTAAAGCGTTAGATAAATGATAGCTATTATTATTTTTAATTATTACTTATGCAGCCCACCTCACAGACCTATTACAAAGAGCTTTGTTAAACTTTAAGCATTATATAACTAAGTTATTTGAAAATATGACAGTTTTTGTAATCACCAGATATTATCTAATCAAGTATTCTCCTGACTCTAGCTCACCTGCTTGAACAATCACCCACAGGATGCCAGAAATCTTTGAATATTCATTCTGATAAT
Source organism: Petaurus breviceps papuanus (assembly GCF_028583685.1). NCBI lineage: Eukaryota > Metazoa > Chordata > Mammalia > Diprotodontia > Petauridae > Petaurus > Petaurus breviceps. Next base: position 47,616,073 of record NW_027185764.1, on the reverse strand, counting down.
CAGTTCCCTAATTTTCTCCTTTGTACAATACCAATATTTACATGACAATAATTTAACAAGATAAAAATAAGGATGTGCTGTATAAGAAAAGAAGGGGGTTGAAATTTAACATCCTCAACAATGCATAGGAAATATGAAAATATTTATGTTAACTTAGCTGAGTTTAAGTAGCTTTTAAACAGTCTTTAGAGCATGAGTTAGTAATTGCTATTTTATACAGGTAGTGGAAAGTGCTATTTTATACATGAGGTCCTCAGATGGTTACTCAGCCCTATGTTCACCTCTGTAGGTTTTATGCTATTTGAACTATTGTCCTATCTTATTGACTCAGACAACAAACACTTTCCTCTCTTTCAATTTTAATCATAGTAAATGACCCTGCTGTAGAAGACTTTAAAAAAAATGTAATGCAAAGCTTCTGACTACAACCCTATGCTTTCATTTAACCTTGGGTTCAAGATAGACTTATAAGGTCAGATGTAATCCAAAGCCATCTTAAATGAGTTTTTCATGAAATTTGTGCATTAAAAAAATTTTAATGGCTTGGGTGTCTTACTGAAGAATACAATGGTTGCTGAATTATAGAAAAGAATCAAATGTCATGGGAATGAAAATGCAGCTATAATTTCTGAATTATCTGCATAAGCTTCAAATTCAGAAAAAGGTTTGAGCACCTAAAATTTAGCTAGGTTCTGTCAGGGACTTTGTTGTTATTCATTCATGTTTGACTCTTTGTGACCACATTTGAGGTTTTCTTGGCAAAGATATTGTAATGGTTTGCCATTTCCTTCTCCACCTCATTTTTTTTAGACGAGTAACTGAGGCAAACGGGGTTAAGTGACTTGCCTAGGGTCACACAGTAAGTATCTCAGGCTGGATTTGAACTCATGAAAATGAGTCTTCCTGATTCCAAGCCTAGTATGCTATCCATTGTGCCACTTAGCTGCCCTAGTTTGTTAATTAGCTTTTACATGGGGCAGGTTGAGGGGAAAGTAGAGGAGAGGCTGAGGGGGGAAATGAGTTGTGGGCCATATTTCATCAGTGCAGGGACCCTTACACCTGATCTACAAATTCTCTGTCTATAGCTTTGGCACCTTGTCTGTAACTTATCTTTAGCACTCTTGGGGATTTGAGGCAGGTAAATGATGCTGTGCCTAAAGTGCTGAATATGGAATCAGGAAGACATAAACTCCCAACCTCCTCATGCAACGTACTAGTTATTTGACCCTGGGCATCAATAATAATAGCTAGCATCCATATAGTCCTTTAAGGCTCACAGAATGCTTTACATATGTTACGCATTGGATCTTAACAACAGCCCTTTGGGAAAGGTACCAGTTGTTTTTCTGGGACTCTGTTTCCTCCTCCATAAAATTAAGGGATTGGGATCAATGACCTTTAATGTCCTTTCCACCTCCAAATTAATAATTGACAACTCCTGGTTATATTGTTCTTTATGTGGGAGTGGTAGAACTTGAACTCAGTTCTTCCTGACTCCAGGGCTGGCTCTCTATCCAGTATAATAAAAGGAAGGTTTCTCTTAGTAATAACTTAATAGAGAAAACCAAATTTTTCATTAAATATTGTCAGAAGGGTTGTGGAATTTAAAGCTAGAATGGACCTTAGCAAGCATCTCTTCCACTTCTGCTTGCTCCTTGAAATTTTATAGATGAAGAAACTGAGGCTGACAGAGAGTAAGGGATTTGATTGAAAGTCAAACAGTAGTAAAGTCAGGATTTAAATCGAGATCCTTTAACTACAAATACAAATGCACCACTGCTTCTGAAGTCAGGATTGGCCTGCTCTCAGGCAGCACAATGTGTGTACCTGGGAACCCACCTGGTTCTCTGAAGTGGAACTAAGATGAGTAGCTACAGCCAATTTTAACTGTTCTCTGTGCATTCCTTACTTTCCCATTCAGTCTCACTGGGGAGAAGTAGGTGAAGGACTATTGGTCATTTAAACTGTGGGAATAGTCTGAAGAACAGCTCAGAAGTGAGACTGTTATGATTATACAACAAAAGGGAAGTAGAGAGCTTCTTGATGGTTGTAATGATAAATGATTCCTTCCCAGGTTCAAGAGGCACACTTAAGTGTCTATCTACTAGGACCCTATTTACCATAGTTAGTTGTAATTACAACTCCAATCACACATTCTTTTGGAAACTTCATATATTGGAGGAGATATCAAGATAGCATTTCATAAACTCCCTGAGTATCTATAGAGAGAATTGTTGAATTGCAATGCAAACTGCTATGAGTAGAGACTGTTTCTTGATTTGCCTTATATCCTTGGGGCCTAGCACATATTGGGTGCTTAAAAATATTTGTCGACTGATACATAATATCATAGGGAAGGGAGCAACTCTAGGAATTCATTGTACAACCCCTTTAGGCCTGAACCATATGAAAGAAGATTGACTTGTCTTGCTAAAATGTGTCATCTCAGTGTAGTCAATGAAATTCTCCAGTGTAGGTGAGTCAGCATACGATAGAAGGAAGTCCTGCCCTATATCAGTTAGTTTGAAAACAGGTTCACAATAACTCAGTGTAAAAGACACTGGGATTTTAAATTCCTCTGCATTTATAGGAAGGGTCAGACTCCTTCATTGTTGATGAAGAAGGCAACCACTCACATAGACTGATTTAAGAAGTCCTGGGAGTTTTCTCTGTTACAACATAGGTCACTTAGTTATGGGGTGCCTCAATTCCTCAGTCTTCTTGAAAGGAGAATCCATTGCCCCCTCGGCCACAATGGAATACAAATCAGGTAAGTTTTGATGGGAAGAGAGTGTTGGGAATACAAGACTTTGTCCCGACTTACCGTGGCATCAGAGTGGAAACCTCTTGGGTCACCAACAGAGTGTGTATTGTAGAGGTGGAGTACATTTAAACAAAGGGAGAGAGTGTGAAAGATAAATTTTTCCTACTTCCAAATTTTGCCCAGGGCTGGCCTACGACTGTACTACTGGATCAAAGGATTTAAGCCTGACAAGGAACTTAGAGGCCATTGAATCCCGTCTCCTCATTATACAAATGAGGTAACCGAGGCAAAGTTAGTTAAGTAGTTTGCCCATGTCTGACACAGGATGGGACTCAGGTTTCCTTATTTCAAACCCAATGTTTTCTTCAGTATACTAAGTTACTTCTCTAGCTACATTCCCTTAACTACTGGAGAAAACAGGGGCATATGTCCGCTGTGATTTTTTTTCCACTTTATTTTTCCCTATGGCTTCCCTAGACTGACAAACTCCAATTTTATACCAGGCTGCAGGGATAAAACATAAAAGAGACATGTGAAGGAGAAAAAGAGCAGATAATAATTTTGATGATAACGATGAAGCCTACATGATGGAGCTGAATTTTAGTTCAGCTTGAGGAAGACAATGATACTAGACTTAGTGCCACTGGACCAAAGGGAAAAGTGGCATCTTTTCCTAGGCAGACAACATCCTTTGTACATCTGTGTGCCCTATAGTTAGCCTTTATAATAAACCATTTCAAAATACACTTTTCCAAATGGACTTTCTTGCTCCTACTGACCCCATAAGATTATAAGCAGGCAGCATCTTCATAAGGAACCCCTGTTGAAAACAGGTGAAGCCAAAGGCTAATATTACCCTTGAGTTCCTTTTCCGGTGACAGTTTGCTTAATTCAAACTCTCTCCCTGCCTCTAACTGAAGCAGACAAGTTGAAACACATAGTCTCATGCAGCAACACGTGGATTTATTTACCAGGCTCCCTCCACTAATTTCTTTATCTATTCCCCCTTTTTCTCCCCACAATAATTTTTTTTTTCCTTCCTAAGAGAAGTCAAACTTTTGCCCTTGCAAAAAGGACACCATTTTCTCATCTCTGCTCTTATGGGTTTATGTAAGCTGACATTTACTGTGCCTATTCTCTCACTCTGAGCTATTTGAAAGTGCTTGCCCAGGGACTCCTTTGGGACCTGGTTTCCAGACTGAGGGCTGGTGTTGCTTTCAGGGTGAAACCTTGGAACCTCTTCAAAGAAGAGACAGGTTTGACCCCAGAGCCCTTATTTATAACAACCAGTCACAAGGTGGCCATCTTACATGACCTATGGAATGTGCCCTGCACTATTTTTAGATACCATAGAATGTGCTCAAGGGCAAATGACACATTCCACGATTAGGAATGAATTCCTACAGCAACATTATTAAATATTAAGAACTACAAATAGCCCCATCAAATGGTTATATGACCCAAAAAATCTTTTAGTAGAATATTTTTATTCTGAAAATATCCAAACGTTTTAAATTATAGTGAAATGGAGGTGCTTTTTAAGAATGTAAACAAAAAAAAAACATATTGGAGACAACTAAAAGGAAGAAATGCAGAATCTTAGAAATGTCAAATGAGCATGTTTTAGAAATGAGCTGCCAAAAATTGTGTTTTTCTTTTTAGTCTTCCAAAAGAAGGACAGTGTATTTGTACCACTCGATGAAGAAACAATTGAATCATGCAGGACCTCATGGACTATGCATTCTGCTTCAGGGAGGTGCCATGATCCCCAAACAAGCATGAGAACTTATTTCTATATTTTTTATTTTTAAAAGGATTAAATATTTGAATAGATCTTCACTAACCATCTCATTTCCTTCAATTATCTTGAGTGGTTTTAAAATTTACTTGCTAAGACTTTATTTACATCATTCAACAACAAATTGTAAAGTGAAAAATTCAGTCAAGAAACATGCATCCTTCCTCTAATGAATGGATGGGTGGTTTGATTTATTTTTTTCTGCTGATTTGATGTCATTTCCATCATATGGATTTTGCATGTGATTGATTATTGCATAGGAAAGATGTTTTCAAAAAACAAGCAGCATGAACTTTACTCCTCACCTATGGACAAGTCACAATTTCTTTGACATTTGTGAATTCATGATAATAATTTCTGTAGTATATATCTGATAGGGTTGTTTTGAAGGTAAAATTAAATAATATGTCTAACATGTTTTGCAAGCTTTATATTTCTTAATAAGCATTATTGTGATGCTAATGGTGATGCAGGGAGGAAATAATCACATATTAAATATCTCTTATATGCCAAGCCCTCTGTTAAAACAATTTATAAATATTATTTCACTTGATTCTCACAACAACCCTGGGAGGTAGCTATTATTATTCCCATTTTACAATTGAGTAAACTGAGGCAGGCAGAGGTTCAGTGAGTCATTCATCTCTCAAGTATTTGAGTTTGAATTAGAACTTGGGTCTTCCTGATTCCAGGTCAAGTGCTCTCTTTGTATTATTAAATATGTGTGTCCATGTTTGGTACTAATAAATATGGGGTCTTCTTTTCTCAATATTAAGGCCATCTCCTGACATTTGTTCAGTTGAAGACTTCTGTCTGAGTAGAGTGCTGGGAATCAAGTACTTTGGCTTCTGTGAATTCCTCTTGTGGGGATATACAACCTCTTTTCAGTATCTATTTTGAATTAGAGCTACTAGCAATCCTTTCCTGAACTGGAATGCATATACTTGACCTTCTAATCCTATTGAGTTGACACTGATGTCAGTAATTGCTACCATAATATATGAAAGCTATCTCTCCTTTCTTGTTATTTCTTTGGGGCATCCATCTGGTGTGATGTGGCAGATTCCAGGGTTTGTTGGAGTAAACTTGGTTAAATTTAGCTCCATGGGAAAATTTCCTTGAATATTCCATTGTTTAGGGGCAGGGGTAGAAAGAGAGTAACATAGGTAGATGATTTATTCATTTTAAATTGAATTATTTTTACCATAAGGGTAGTGGTTGAATGGATAAAAAAAGTTCGTATTAAAATTTTCTGATAAGTGATATCCAAAATATATAGATAGCTAACAAATATACAAGTCAAAAGTCCTTCCCAAATAGATGTCATCAAAGGATACCAACAATAATTCTTAAGGGGAATTGCAAACTATTACCAACCATGTGAAAGAATGCTCCAAATCACCAATAATAAGAGAAATAGTAATCAGAACAACCCTGAGATTTCCTCTCACACCCAGCAGGATGGTAAAGATGACAAAAGATAGGAATAGTCAACGTTAGCCTCAATCTATATATCTGTAAAACAGGATAACAACAGCAGCAACTTCCAGGGCTGTTGTGAGAATAAAATGAGACACTATTTGTAAAGTGATTTGCCAACCTTAAAGCATCTTCTAAGTGCTAGCTACTGTTAAAAGGGAGAATATTGGTATTATGATAGACACACAAGTGTATTATTGGGTGAGCTATAAATTAGTACAGCCATTTGGAAAACAATTTAGAATTATGCAAATAAAATGACACACATGTTCTTACTTTTTGATTCAGAGATTCTACTACTAGGCATATACCTTAAGGAGGTCTTTGATAAGAAAGAAAAGTCTCCGTATAAACCAAAATACTCATAACAGCATTTTTGTGGTAACAAAGAACTGGAAACAAAGAAGATATCCATCAATTGGGTAATGACTAAACAAATTATAGCTACATAAATGTAATGGAAGATGATTGTAATATAAGAAATGATGAATGAGATGAATATAGGGAAGAGTTATGTGAATTAATGAAAAGTGAGGCAAGCAGAGCCTTTATATGCATATATATGTACACACATACATGCACACACACACATATATGTATACACACACAACTACAACAATGTAAATGGAAAACCCAAAATAACTGAAAATGGATGTAGCAAAATTACAATGAAAAAATATCACCCCAAAGAGGAAATACGTCCTTTACAGAGGTAGGGAATATACAGGTAAAGAGCATTGCATGTATTATCAGATTATTTCAATGAATCAATGGAGTTTGCTGATTTTTTCCCTCTTTTTTTAAAATCTAATTTAAAAAAGATAGCTTTGCATGAGGACAGAAGAATAGAGAAAAATTTGAGTAACACAGAACAACATATTTCAGCATCATATGAAGACTGAATTCATGTATTTTCTTCTTTACATATTCCTTTGAAATCAATTTGAAGTGTCATTGCATAGATAGAAAGGGCATATACAGTGTTTCTTTGATTTTTGTACTGAATTTCTGATCATTTTCAGTCACACTTTTAAGTTCTCTACCCAGAAAAGAAATTGAAATACTAAAGAAGACCAGTCCCTTTTGGAACTGATGGTAAATATCATACAATTATGGATGAGAAGGATGGGTGCTTTGGAGATTGGAACTCGAGCATAAGAATGCAGAGGTTCCCATTGGACATCATAGATGTGAATGAGAAGCACCCAACCTACAGAGAGATGACTTATAGGAACTGTCCAACACGGTCAGGACTCCCTCCAGGGGATGGACATCTGGAGTATCAGAATAAAGACATTCTGGAAGACTCTGAATGTTTTATTCTATAATTACAACTTCTATAAACGTGAAATTTGTTATAGCTCCAATTTTCCTTTTCACATGAGGAGTATGAATGTGGACATGCTATTTGTGTCTTTGATCTATACAGTTATTTTCTATAAGGGCAACATGGCTTTATTCCAAAAATATATTAAACAGCATTCCCTTGATTTAAAAGCAATAAAAGGTAATTACAATGTAATGATGCCAACAGCTAATTTGTTGCCAGCAGTTTTGGTTAACTCAGCTTGCCTTAAGAAACTCACAATTCACATTAACAAAGGTGTAAATCCCAAACTGCACTGCTCCTTCCTGCTCACCCTTCTCTCCTTCATCCCTCCTCTCCCCACCTGTCAGACAAGCGGGTCTTCTAAACTGGGCGATTTAATCCTTATACAGTACAACCTAAACCCTCTCTGGTTTCTTCCTCTCAAGTGTAAACTTTAATAGTATAGTTGCCAATAGTCTTTTTTTCTTCTTGTAGATGAATGATACCAGTACCTTTTGTGCCACTACAGTTAAGGGTCTCTTAACATTTCCATTCTAAACATCTATTTTCAAAGGTTTATAACTCAGCTATAAAAATGTGCTCCAGGCTGAAACTTAGCATACAAGGTCCTAGCCCAGGAGCAATCTTTTACTCTTTTATATATTAATCTTGAAAAAATGGTGTGGCTGTATTTTAAGGAACTGGAGTGCTCACAATAATAGAAGTTAAGGACATAAGGGCACAGGGAAAGATCACAGCGCCAGCAAGTCCATCCACCTCCTCGATAATAGGTATATCTGAAATTCAGTTTCTCAACATCTCTTTTCTGTTTTTCATTCTCTCTGCTCAGAAATAAATCTAGTTTTATTACTTTTATTATTTGTTTCAATAGCCTCATTTGTGGAACTTATTTAGTAGTTATGCCACCTTGATCTATGTTCCTATCCAGAGGTGGCTTGTAGGCATAGGTTGGTCACTCCAGGCCAGGTCACTGTTTCCAGAGCTTTGGAGATTCATTGTAAGATTTCTGTTTCAGTAAGAAAACTTTTGTTTGGAATATTCTAGGTCTAGAGTATATAAGGAATAGAGGACCAAAGAGGGTTTAACAGACAAAAATGTCAGTAACAAAATAGGCACTTTTTAGAGTCTAGAATCATAGTATCTTGAAGAAGAAAGAATGCTGATGGAAAGAAATATGGCAGCTAGAGAAGAAAGAGGAAGAAAGGCACAGAGGTATAATTTCAAGATTGAGAGAAAATGAGAAATAATTTAGTAGCTAGCTCTCTGTTAGCAAGGAGAAATGGGATAAAAGATACTTAATACTAATGAAAACACAAATCTTTAGTTTGGAAGTTTTGATTTGAAATATTTAGATTTTGAAATATTGATTTGAAAATTGTTCTTTGTTACTTTTTCTAAACTATATGTAGGGCAACCCTGAGGTCAATTATTAATTTTTCCATATAGTTAGATTGAATTAAAATTGAATGGATTCAATGTTTATGCATTTTTTTGATTGTCTAGATTCTATTTTTCTCCTGGCTAAAGCTATTAAAGCAGAGCTGAAACTGGGATTTCTGGTGTTTGGGGTAAATTCACAGAATCACAGAATTTGAGAGATGGAAGAAACTCAGCAGATAACTTTTCCAACTTGTATGCAAAAGGTATCTCTATCGTAACATATCTGACAAGTTGTTTTTTAATTTTTGTTTCAAGACCTCCATATTGGAGAAGAAAAGGTAGACTAGCAGGGTGGTCTACTCAGTAAAGTGTGGTCATATTGGTAGGACTATAATACGATCTCCTCTCCAAGATTTTGGTTATTATGCTTGTGGCAGAAGGTGAAGCTTCCCCTCTCTAAGGGGAAGGTAACAGGCATAGGATTTGGAAAAAGAGAAAG
>NW_027185764.1:47551442-47606813 GCF_028583685.1 Petaurus breviceps papuanus | reverse complement strand
TCTCAGGTATAGGATAACTATGGTTTGTGCCCAGTAGTCCTAACTCTGTATCCTGTTCTGACCAAGTAGCTTTTTATCTATGAACTTCTCCCCAGTCTCTAAAGTTGTGCTTTCTTTTTAACCCAAGGTTCATTTTCTTTGTGGTCTGGTAGCTTTTGTAACTTCAAGGGAATAAGAACAGGTGGTACTGTTCCCTATGGTTTTGACTTCCTTTCTAGATTAAGAGCAGAGCTAGAATGACTAATTTTGGTTCTGGACAAATTTAGTTGGGTTAGAAGAACAAAGAGGACTGTCTTCATTGGTTAATTAAAGTAGTGCTATAATAAAGGAAGGACCATGCTTCACAGAGTCTCACCTAGTTTCATAGCACATCTAATTACCCCTAGTCCCAGGAAAGAGGCAGAAGTTTTAAATTGGGAAGAAAGTAAGAAACATGATAGTGAGAGGGGAAAAATTAAGGCAGAGTCCTAAGGCACAGCACCATATACATGAATGGCCAAGGACCATGAGTCATGTTCACAGTGGAAGGATACATGTTTTTTGAATGTTGGTGCTCTGGAATAAAGCTTTGGTCCCCTTGCACCAATTATGGTTCTGAATTTAATTGCTTTTTCCTATATTCTAAGTTTAGATGATTCTACATTTTTGAAATGAAGGCTAAATTTTAATTTAAGGTTTAAGTTCCTTGGTAAAAGTCTATAATGTAATTCTTTTGGAAGATTATCATTCCCCCTCTTCAATTAGGAGTAAAACATAAGACCATCAGTCTGTATCCTCCCTTTTGATGTTGAGTAGATTTAGGTGGGATAGAAGAATATAATAGAGATCTCTGAGTAGCAAGGTCCCATAAGACTCAAACTGTCTCTTATATCTTGAATAAAGAATTTAAGCCATAGTATGTATAGAGTCAATAATTCAATACAATTCAATACCTATTTGCTCAGTACGTGCAACCTTCCATGACAGTTAGAAAGGCTATAAGGATGAAACAAGAAAGTCTCTTATCTTTGAGAATGTAATACTATTAAGGGATGTATGTTAGGCACACAAATACCACAAATATGAATTGATATATACATAGGAAATATGCATATTATAGAGCATAAGTGGTTCATGTGATAAGAATATAGGAGAGGACCAAACAGAGTGGCTTGCAAGATTCAGAAGGGAGAGATCACTTAGCCAGAGGAATCAAGTAATATGGCACCTGGACTAGACCTTGAAATAGAGGTATTTTAACTCAGTAGAAGTGTTAGGGTAAACCTTTCCAGGAATGGGGAGCATTGGACCTTAAAAGACATGGTTGTTGTCCTTCATTCTTGTGAGGACCCATATGACATATGAAAATAGTAGCATCTGATCTGAAAAAAGGGCAAGTAGACATTGACTGAATGATGGAGTATAGAAAGGGGAGCTTCATATAAAGGCTGAAAAGAATGGTTGACATAAGAGAGTGGAGGGACTTGAATGCTAGACTGAGGAATTTGTATTTTATTTGGTAAGTAAAGGTTGAAAGTTTTGGAGAAAAGAAGTGATGCTCTCATACCTATAAATGAAGATTACTTTATCTGCAAAATGAAGGATGAACTAGAAAGGTGAAAGACTGTGGGAGACTAGTTAGGCTATTACCTAGACCAGGTTAAAGGTAACAATGACCCACACCCAGTCAATAGTAACCGCGAGTGTAGCTATTAGGTAGCTATGGTAGAATTATAATCAATTAGACTTGGCAACTAATTAGATATGGAGAGTGAGGAAAAGGGAAGAGTAAAACATAATTGAGTTTATGAGCCTGTGTGTCTGGAAAGATGATTATACCAGCAATAGAAAAAATGATGTTAGGAGTGTTTGTTTGTTTTTGAGGGAAAAGTAATGATGTTTGCTTGTTTGTTTTTGAAGGGAAAGTAATGAACTTGGTTTGGGTCATATTGATTTTGAGGTATTGGCAAGAAAAACAAGCACAGATATTCTGTAGACATTTGCAAATAGCTTGTAATTTTAAATGAATATTCTGACATTAAAACTTTCTACTATGGAAGGCAATCGTGTTTTCTTTATACGCTTTAGCTATTTCTTGAACATTAAAGATTACAGGCAAAAAATAGAAATGGAAGAGTCAGGGGAACCCATTAAAATGGATTAGTCTTCAAGGATGTGTTTGCAGTCCTAAGTCCCAGAGTCTGTTCTGCTTCTTCTACTGGGTTGGAGAACACTTTAACCTCTTTCTTGTTTACTCATTTTTCCGGTCTATTTTTTTACTTTGGACTTTATGTAAGAATTGGGCTCTTCTCACTTCTTGGAGGTGGAGGCAGAGGATGGCTGGTCTTTGTTTTTGGCTTTCCTTGACTTCCACTGCTTTTACAACTCAGTGGATGACTGTAAGTTTTTGGTACTTCCAGTATGGTATGATCTGGGGAGAGATCTGATTATTTTACTCCTGGCCTACACATCTTCTTGACTTTGACCTCTCCTCTCTGACCTGAAACTGCATAATGGGCAACAAAATTGCCAAATGGCACCTGATACTATGTCCAGTGGTAGTACAGGGGTCTCTCTCTGACCAAGTCTTCAGTCACCTTACTGTCCTTGATGCTTGACTGCTCCTGCTTCTGCCACCCCACAACCCACAATCACTGCCTTTTTTTTACTGTGCTGCCCTGTACTCCTGGTCATCCCCCACATGCTTCTGGAGACTTCTCTGTTTTCCTCAGCTGCCCTGGGCTAGAAAAGTGATTCACTCTTCACTTTTTATTTATTTTCCCACTCAGAGTTCAGTTTGATGTGCTTTTTTAAAGTTGTTGTACAAGGATGTGTTGAGTTTTGCAAAAATGCTTGTTTCATTCTGCCATGTTGACTCCATGCCCCATTAGTCTTTTTCTAATCCTACAGGAATATATGCCTTACCATCTTTAGGCCTTACTTTTTCAATCCAATTTCTCTAGTTATGGGAAGATGAAAGAAAAGACAGCTAAGTGTATCTAGAGTAGAGTAACAGAGGCAAAAAGAGGTCTCATAGGCATCTCAAACTTGCCACATCCATAACAGAACTCATGATTTCTCTTCAATCTCATACCCCCCCCTACCTTACCTAGTCTTCTTAAACTGTTTTTGTTGAAGGAGCTACCATTTTTTCAGTCACTGAAGTTTGCAATTTTATATTCATCTTTGACTCTTTCCTCTACCTCATTCGCCACATCTAATCCATTGTCAAGTCTTATTGATTTTACTTTCACAACATCTCCTGCATCTATCACTTTATTTCTATTCACATGGCCACCATTTTAATTCAGAACTTCATGACCTCTTGCCTGGACTATTACAAATAGCCTCATCACTGGTCTCCCTTTCTCAAACCTTGCCTTCTTAAATTCTCCATACATATTAAAGCATAGTTTGACCATGTCACTCCTCTCTGCAAAAAGTTCTAATGATACTGTATTATCTCTAGAACAAAATACATGGTTTTCTATTTAGTATTAATAGCTCTTTCTAATCTGACTCTTGACTACCTTTTTAGGATGATTGCATGTTATTCCCTTTCACACACTTGATGTTCCATCCTGCACATGAAATTACGTTTTTCACTTCTGTTCTCTGCATACAACCTGCCCCCTATGGCTGGAATGGTCTTCATCTCTACTTCTTAGAATCCTTAGATTCCTTCAGGGGTTAGCTCCTAGAAGAGGCCCATGCCAATTCCCCCTCCCCATACCATTGCTAATTTCTACACATGGAAATTATTTTGTGTTTCCTTTGTATATGTTTCTATTTATTATAGATTTATGTATTACCACCGCTCCTATCCCAAGAGGATTTTAGCTCATTGAAGGCAAGGACTGTTTTTATTTTATCTTTCTATCCACAACAATTAGTACAGTGGCAGGTGCATAGTCAACACTATTGAATAAATGAATCTGGGTATATTCTTCAGAAATATCAAAATACTCATTTACTGTCTTTCCACTTGTTATCTTTTTAACAATGAATGGTATTTATTCCTTCCCAGTTTGAATTCTTCATTGGAAATGACGGCTAGGTTATCATTTAAGGTTTAAGTATCTTGGTAAATGCTTCTTTCTCTTAGCCCCAAATTTCTTAGCCTCCAAGTCTATGATGTGTATTTAGGGAAAATTATAATTCCTTCTCTTCAATGAGGAGTATAAGGAAAGAGCACCAATGTGCATGCTCCCTTCTGATGTTAAGTAGATATAGGTGATTCATGGTGGGATGAAAGAATACAACAGAGACCTCTGAGTAGCAAGGCCTCATCAGACTCACATCATATCTATTATCTCCAATGCGAGATGCTTTTCACAGCCCCTAGCAGCATCTTTAGCAGCTGTTCTTTTTAGTAAGTAGTTCCTAGAAATTTCTATCACTATTCCATGAACATCCTGGAGGCACGTTTAATAATTCACATCATTGGGCTAGTCATTTCCCCTCTCTCTGGGCCTCAGTTTCCTCATCTATGTGAGTTTTGACTCAGTGATCTTTAAGGTTCCCTTCAGTTCTAAATCTTATGAGGATGAAAGTGATCAAATCTTCTGATAGTGGAAAGTCCTAGCACCGTTTCTCTTCTCCTTGAATAGTGCATAGCTTGCTCAAGTTCAAAAGTTGGGTAGTTCAATTGTCACTCATCCTATCTCTAGAGGGTATCTTAAAGTTATATACTAGCCAAGCATTCTGGTGGTGGACATAATATGATATGATATGGTGGCTGTTTTGAGAAATGGTTCTTTTAGAAACTAATTCAAAATACAATAGAGTTGTGTTAACAAATATATTTGTGTAAGTACAGAACCTGGATTGGAAAGGGCAGAGTCTAGGGGTAAATTTTTTTTTTTAGGGGAGGAGGTAATTTGGGTTAAATGACTTTCTCAGAGTCACACAGCTAGTAAATATCAAATCAGTTCAAATCAGAGCTCAGGTCCTCCTGACTTCAGGGCCAGTGTTCTATCCACCTTACCAGGGGTGGAGAACCTGAGGCCACATGTGGCCCTCTAGGTCCTCCAGTGTGGCCCTCTGACTGAATCCAAATTTCACAAAATAAATTCCTTTATAAAAGGATGTGTTCTGTAAAACTTGGATTCAGTCAAAAGCCTGCACCTAAGTACCTAGAAAGTCACATGTGGCCTCAAGGCCATAGGCTCCCCACTCCTGGGGACAAAGGTATACCAATAGAAATAGAGAGAAGGAGACAAATATGAAGATTCTTACTAAGATAAAATACTTAGAACTTGGAAGTTATTGTTTTTCTTTACATTGTTGTATAACTTGTTTTCTTGGACCTACTTATTTCACTCTGAATCAGTTGATATGTCTTTTCATACATTTCTTAATTTTTCATATTTATCATTTCCATTGGCATAGTGACATATCATTATATTCAAGTATCACAATATATTTAATGAACTTCTTATTTTCCCCCAGTTCTTTCATACTACAAAGAAAGATGCTGTGATAAATATTTTGGTGCATGTGTGCTGTTTTTTCAGTTAGCCTGGGAGAGATTTCTCATAAAACAATCTATAGGTTTACATTACAATTAAGAAAATGAATGAGTTTAAGAAATACCATTTTGTAATTCTAAAGGAAAAGACCATAAGGTGGGTTGGAGTCATGTTGAATTTATCTTGCTGGGAGGTCACTTTCATATTGTCATGTTTTGTCTGTTTAAAATGTCCACAGGTCTGAGAAACAGGTAAAATAGAATGCTGACTTTAACTATCACATAGTACTGCTAAGATACTCTGCTCTTTCTGAACAGCAGGAGTTTTTTTTTTTTTTTGCATTTAAAAGTGGTGATTCACTCAGAGGGCACACTTAGAGTATGGGCTGTAAGGTTCTCTTCTTAACTTCTGAACATACAAATTTTCTGGAACTTGTGGGTATTATTCAATTTTTTAAAACAATATGCTGTATGAAATTTCATTTTTAAAAATCGCCATGAAGAAGGTAAATATGGATTGTGAAGTGTAGTGAATATTTTCATATTTTGGTTCATATTGTCACAAGGGAACATCTATTTTTTTTTGGTGGGATCCAGAGATGGTATTTCCTTTAGATATCTCTTAAATTAAGCAAACTGCCACTTTAAAGCATATAGTTGGTGAGTGTTGTAAAGGTAATAATAAACACAAACCATTGTACTTATATGAAAAAATGGAAAGTGAGGGAGATGTTCATTTTTTCAGGTGCGAATTTTCTGCAGTGGTTACAAGGGACAACTCAGATCATAGATCCATTAAAATATTATTGAAACAAAAATGCTACTGTTAATTCTTTTAGTTTTATTTTGCATTATCAGCCTGGACCTAACTTGGCAGTTTCTGTGAAATTAGATTTTTAAAAAACCTACGAACAACAACCCAAAAACAAAAACAAAACCCCAACCAAAACCATGGGATAAAAATAGCAAAGTAGTCATCTGCATTTATAAAAGCTCTGCTAAAAATAATTTTAAATATATAATGAATACATTGGCCATCAATTTAATAAAGACATTTATTTAATTTGGACCAATTTCCTGCAATGCACTTAGCAGGCTTTAAAATCCATTTTGTTGGGACACCTCTGAGACCCCATGCTAGATAATAGGGACAGCTGGAAGCTGATTTCATAATTTCTATGTGCAACTGAGGTAGAATTAAAGTGCAAATGCAATTTTTGAAGTGCTTGACATGAGAGAAGCTATAAAATTCCTCTTTGCACTGACTTGTTTAATTTCTATATGAATGTTTTATACAATAGTCTTTTTACTGTTTTTTTCAAGTTATGAGCAATTATATTTGATGAAAGGGCAATTATCACATAGAAATTCAGCATTGTAAGATCTGTATAAAATCCACTATTGGTTGTTGTTTTTTATACTAGTCTGAAAAAAATGGGGGGAGATTTAATTGTAAAAGTCCTGACTCCCCTGATTGCTGACAGCAAATTAGAATATTCTTCCAAATTCATGAATGCCCCCTGTAAAACAAAATGCAGTCTAGTTTTAGCCTCACTGATTAAATATTAATTTTACCCCAGTATTATTGTACCAGTCCCTGGGGCTCTACAGCAAAAAGTTTTATTCATGATCTAAAGTAACAAATGACAAAGATACACAAAAAGCAGGTGTGGGCTCAAGCAAGGTTGTGGTGTTGATTTATTACATGGCATCCTCAATGTTCTCTATCGGTTCCTGGACCCATAGAATTTTGCTCTGTCTGACTTGTTCCCCTCTCATTTAAAATTAAACGTACAACTATTGGCAGGTTTGAGGCTTGATTTTCATCCCAGGCCTAATGGCTTACAGGTGGCAAAAAATCTCCACCAACAAACAAACAAAATCCCCAAATCTATCTTTCTCATTGAGATGCCAGAGAGAACATTATAGATAAAGGACAAGGAAAGGGATATTAAAAAAAATTAAACCTGTATTTTCACTTGTCTCTCTTGTTTAAAAGCTTCCCCCTCTTTCCCTTTCTATTCCCATTTTCAATGTATGAAAGGGATTCCATTTTGAACTTTGGTCCTTTTGTCTCTCTGTATATTTAAACTTTGGCATTCCTAATGTCTTTAAGCTCTAGCAACATGATCCATATCCTGGACAAACCTACAACTGAAAAATGTTGGACATATTCTGATTTATGCAGACACATAGATCACTTCTCCATTCTTTCTAGAACTTAGGCTGAGCAAGATTAGAGCATAGGCTATGAGTTTCTCTTTTTAATGCAATTGCTGTGGGAACTTTGGGTAGTTACTCTATTTTTTTTATTAATGTCTTAAATGAGATTTCATTTTTAAAAATTACCAAGAGGAAGGCAAATATGGACCATGAAATACAGGGCATGTTTTTGTTGTAATTACCATAAGGGGCTATCTATCTTTTGTAGGATCCAGAGGTGGTATTTCCTCTAGACATTTCATGAATTGAGCAATCTGTCACTTTAAAGCATTTAGGTGGTGACTGTTGTAAAAGTAAAAATAAGCACAAACTATTATAGATAGATGAAAAATTAAAAGTCCTGTGCCATGGGAGGAGCTTATTTTCTCAGGTGTGGATTATCTATAGTGTTTATAAGGGATTCTTCAGAAATGTACTAACCAGACATGCTCTATTGATAGAGCAGGTGGCCAAGGTCATTACCATCTCCCATTCATTGGGCTTGGTTTCTTCATTTTTCCTTACTCTTAAATAAACACAGACTGATGAGGTCTCTTTAGAGGAACCCATCCTCCACAGGTGCAACAAAGACTGGAAATTTGACTCTGGTTCTATGCCCAGGGGCATAGAAATTCAAGATAACATACAGACTAATATGAATGGCTAAACAGAAAGGGACATCCCCGTGTATCATGCATCTCAGGCTCTGTAGTTGGTGTGAATGTTAAATCTTCCAAATGCACACAACTCTCTGTTATATAATACTCTCTTACATGGTCTCTGTATCTTGCTATCAGCAATGCTAGCAATTGTCACAACCCATAGATGGGTAGAGGGAGAATTGTGCATTGACAAGCAGAGGAAATAGGATGCTAAGCATTTAAATCATGTGGACTGGTTATTGATAGTACCTGTGCAAATCACCTGTCCAAATCTGATCTCATGAATCTTGCTGTCTAGAAATGCTTTTTAGTTTCTAGGTCTCCCTTGTTGGTAATCATACTCACAGAATTATACAATTTGAGAGCTGAAAAGGACTTTATCATTCATCTTGTCCAAACCATAGACACTATAACATATACAAAAACAGTCATCAGGGCTCTTGAAGTTTTCCAAGAAGAGGGGAATGCACTACCTCTTGAGGTTATCCATGCTACTTCTGAACTGCTATAAATGTCAGAAGGTTTTAGTACTTTGCCCTGACATCAGGACTAAATGTCCCCCTTTTGAACTTCTATCCACTGTTCCTGGTGTTTTTCTCAGGGCCAGACAAAACAAATCTTCTTCCTCCTTTACGTGACAGCCCTGCAAATACATGGAGATAGCTATCATGTTGTGCCTGCGTCTTCTTTTTCCTGTGTTATATTTGCTCAGATCATCCAACTGATTCTCATCTTTCATGGACTGAAGGATCTCCACTGTTTCTGTTGTCCCCCTCTGGACACTCTCCAGAGTATCCTTAACTTGTGATTTGTACAACTGAACACCATACTAAAGCTATGGTCTGATGAGTGCAGAATTCATTGGAGCTATCACATTCCTATTCCTGAAAGCCATGCCCTCTTAATACAGGCCAAGATACAATTAAGTGTGTGTGTGTGTGTGTGTATGTGTGTGTGTGTTTATTGACAAATGACACTATTGACTCATATCAAGCTTGAAGTGCACTAAACTATCAGTTTTTTTCAGAATAAGTACTATCTAACTGTGTATCCTCAATTTTAAAACTGTGGCATTTTTTTTCTTTTGTTACCTAAGTGCAGGACTTAATCCTTACTGAATTTCATTTTATTAGCTTCTAGCCTTTCAAAATCCTTTTAGTTACTTACTCTGTCATCTGGTATATTATTAGCCAACTCCCCCAAGCTTTGTGTCATTGGAAAATTTGATGAGCCTACCATTTAAGCCTTTATCCAAGGCAATGACAAAAATGTTAAACAGCACAGTGAAGCACAGATCCCTGGGTTAGTTCACTGGAAACCTGCCCTATTAATATTGAACTATAGCAACTACGCTCTGAGTCTGACCATCCATTCCATTCCAAATCCATCTGAGTGCCTTATCATATAACCCATATCTCTCTTAAGTCATGAGAATAGTAGGCAACTACCCTCTGAGTCTGACCATCCATTCCATTCCAAATCCATCTGAGTGCCTTATCATATAACCCCTATCTCTCTTAAGCCATGAGAATAGTAGGAAATACTTGATCAGTTTTGCTAAAATTCAGGTAAACAATATTCACAGTCCTATCTAGTTACTAATTTACTGACCCTAGGAAATGGATGAAATGATGTGTTGTTGATAAAGCTGAAGTGACCATTTGTCCCACTCACTCAAATTTTCTCCAACCTTTCTTAACCCTACCATTCTCTCTGCTCCTCTGCATCTTCCAAAGATATTTGAGCCTTTTAGAACCACATTTTACAATAGTGTAAAGGAACTTCAGAGGCCACCATGTCAACTTGTACCTGCCAAAGTAATCTACTCTACAATGTTTCATTCATAATATCTTCAGCAATTAACTCTTCTGCTTCTACTTGAACATCTCCAGTAAGAATCAACCCAAATCAGCATGGCCTTTGAGATCACCTGAGACTCTCCACAGTAAACTCAGAGCCTCAGCTGAGACTCTCCACAGTAAACTCAGAGCTTGGGCTCTACAAGCACTATATACATGAATGCAGGGAACTTGATCATCAGCAGAGAGTGCACAGAGTTCACTCTACTCTTGTGTACTGTCCTAATAGCCTTTTAATTCACATACTTGCCTCGTGTCTCTTCATTACAATCTAGCCTTTCCTCAGTCTCCATGTGTATTTTTCTAAAGTATAGATCTTACTGCATCCCCTTGATTCAACTCTGCCCATAATACCACCTCAAATGTACACTCCTGGAGGGAAGGGACCATTTATTGCCCTTCTTTGTCTCCAAACAATGCCTGGCACATAGTAAGCACTTACTAAGTTCTTCTTGTCTGATTGAGTGGATGGTTCATCACCTGTCTGGTCCTCTCCAAGTTCCCTTCACTAACAGATCAACACATTTGATTTTTATAGGTTTAAATTTCTTATTTTCTTGTTTTTGTCAGGGAATTGGAAAAAAGGCCATGCCATAGTAAAAGGAAAAATTGGAACTATATGGCAACAGGTTAATATTTAAGTTTTCCTTTACACTAATTGTATTTTACCAATGGTTTTCTGACCAGACAAGCAGTTAGGTGATGCAGTGGTAAGACTGTTGGACTTGAAGACAGGAAGAACTGAGTTCAAATTTTACCTCAAATACTTACTAGATACGTGACTAGGCAATTTATTTGACCTTTCTATGACTCAGTTTCCTCATCTGTAAAATGAAGATAATAATAGTACCTACCTCACAGGATTGCCGTGAAGATCAAATGAGATAACAGAAATACAGTGCTTTGGCAACCTTAAAACACTACATGAATGTTAGTTATTATTATCATCTTTATTATTATTGTCATTAGATATAATAACCCAAAGGTGTGAGTAAAAATATTAGGCCATTAAAGAAAGGTGGGGAAGATCATAAACTGGTAGGATTTGTAGCTGAAAGGGACCTTAGAAATCATATAGTTCAGTTCCCTTATTTTGTAGATGAAAAAATGAGATGTAGAGGTAAAGGGACATGCCCAAGAAACATACGCATTAAAGGTAGTTAGTGGCAGATCTATGGTTAAAACTCAGGATGACTGACTAATCCCCAAATCTATGTTCTTTCCACTATATCATTCTAACTTAGGGCAGATGGACTTTGTGCACTCTTCCCTTACATCATTTATGTATTTGGTAACCCTCTCCCCATTCCACATAAAGTTGGTCTTTCATATACAAAAATCTAATAGAAAAGCACTTATATACCTTTGCATATAAGGCCAATGACAAATAAAAGGATGCCTGTGGTCAAACATACTGTTTTTTTAAAAAATGTCATCTAGTAGTCTATGAGGTGAAAATGAAACAATTTTTTCTGTTATGAACTAGAATGCTGTTTTCACTTCTCCACAGGTTTAATGTAAGTTACTATTTTGTAACTGCTACTTTTGCCTAAAACAGCAGCAAATAAAGCATATGGAGATGAAACCCCCCAAAAAGTCCTTCCCAATACCTTTGTATTCACCTTTCTATGAGACTGCTATGATCCTATGAAAATTCAAGTTTCAACTGAAGTAAAAAACAAAACAAATAGTGAAGGAAGATGTGTTTGATTGTTATGAAGATATCTTTGGATTCCAGTTCCAGGAGAAAATGCACCTTGGCAGTTAATGATAATCTCCATGAAAATATGACACTTGGAAACTTGTTGAATTTGGTTGACTTGATGCTAAAATGAGTATTAGAGTCACCTAAGACAGCTCTAATTCATTTCAGGCTTTTCAAAAATCTCAAAACATTAGGGAGAAAAATGGAGAGCTACAATGACATATCTTCTTTTTCTACCTTTTCTTTTATGTTCTTGAGTCATTTCATATCACTTTATTCAAGCGACATTGCCTAACTCATAGCCCTATGGGAGAACCAAATGGATGCTCCCATAGGGTTGTGTAGGCTGAGAAAGTCTTACACTGCCACCTCCAATTTGCTGTGCCAAGATCATTCCCCAGGGCAAGAATTCAATGCAGAAACAGTCTATGCAAACCTTACAAGATTCATGTGCTATTGTTCTACATGCAGATTCTGGAAAACCCAAGATTCAGGGATATACACAATGGGAAAACAAAGCCTTGAGTTTGGGCTTTGTTTTTCTGGCCACAGAAAGATTAAACTATTACTGTAAGCAGCCCATTGTTTCTTACATATATCCTAGATTTTTACTTCCTGTCATCTCTTGGAAGAACTACTAAGAAGAATTAGTCTCACCACACAGTGTATAAATGCTTTAATACCCAGCATTATTGTTTAAACTAAGCTTTGTGAACACTTAAACCACAACAGATATATTGTCATATGACAGAGCAGTAAAATCACAGCCAGCAGTTACAGTTTGCATAATATTCTAGGGAGCTGCTAGTGAGCCATAGGGCTTACATTTGGTTCATTGGGGGGAAACTACAATTTATAAAACAAGCTTTGTAAAGATTTTTTTAAAATAAGAAAGTAAAGAGTCCACTCCCCCCTCCATGCTTATTCTAAAATATTTTCTGAAGTATGTTTTCACATTCTCCCCTTACCCCACCATATTCTCTGCCTTGCTTGTCTAGTCACAAAACTAAGAAATCACTTTGAATTCATGAAAAAGCAGAACCACTATAATGATTTTGGGAAGATGACACCAATAAAGCATACTTTCTGGAAGGTATTACTAATTCAAAACAATGGCCAGTCCTGAGGACCAGAATAACCGGTCTTATCACCAGCAGGTTGACTATGAGGTCAACTTTGACTTTTTTGGCCAGAGTAACAGTGAGGTGGCACAGTAGATAAAGTGCTGGGCCTGAAGTCAGGAAGACTGATCTTCCTGAGTTCAAATTTGGCCTCAGACTACTGTGGGCAAGTCACTTAATCCTGTTTGCCTCAGTTTCCCTATCTGCAAAATGAGCTGGAGAAGAAAATGGCAAACCACTCCAGTATCTTTGCCAAGAAAACCCCAAATGGGGTCATGAAGAGTCAGACACAACTGAGAATGACTGAACAATAATAAAACACACTTTATACCACCTACTGAGCTATGAAGTAGGTTTTAATCAGCATTGACAGAGGGAGCACCCATAAGGATGAAGTATCAAATCGCTGAAAGGTAGAAGAGAAGTAGAGACCCCAGTTAAGCAGCCCAAGAGTCTTTGCTCTGGAGGTCAATTTTCTTTGCAAATTAACTTTGCAACTTTGTAGTATGGGCAGTTGGCTAGAATCCTCAAATGTGTCAAACACAATACTTGTGTGACCCTTGGCAAGTCATTTAGTCTGTCATATTTTTTTTTCAGTCTCAGTTTCCTCATTTATAAAAAAAATAAAGTTAATATTTGCACTTATAACAAGAATTGTTGTGGAGATCAAAAGAGGTAACATGTAAAGCATTCTTAAACTTTAATATACCTCATAAATAAATGCTATCATCATCATCATCAACAAAAGACAAAAGGATCCTTTCTGAGTTTGTCTTTTAAATTTATACAATCGATGAAAAGTCATTGTTAAAAAACAGCATACAGTAAATTTATGCTTTTTAATATTTCTATTTTATTATTACCTTTAGCTTGGTTTGGTCAAAGGGGAGTTGTATCTATCATCTATCTATCTATCTCTCCATCATCTGTCTATTTATCTGTCTGTCTGTCTATCTGCCTGCCTGTCTATCTGTGTATCTATCCATCTATCTGCTTATTTTTCACCACAAATGGCCTGGGAAGGCCCATGTTTTCTTTATCCAGGACATTATCCAGGACAGTAGTGAAACATGTGTTCTGTCGATTGTGATCTGAGTACACACAAATCACCCTTAGCAATTATGTACCTATTTGAACTGATTATTTTTTGATAGCTCTGCAACAGTTGGCTTCAATCACTTTGACAGATCTGGTACTTTGCTTAACCTTTAAAATAGCAGGGCAAATTACACATTGGCAGAATATAATAAAATAAAACAAACACTGTAAACAAGATGCCTACATGTCATAAATTAGAAATTAGGGTAAATAAAAGGTAGGATATTCACCATATTTATTATAGCAAAATATTTCCTAATCATTGCAGGTATCAAAGGAATTTTTAATAATCCATTTAATCAGATTGCCAAATTTCTTACTTAAAACAAATTCTTACAAAGCACTACAGAGTAATTCATACTCTCATAAAATGATAGAATTTTAGTTTGTAAGGGAAATTAATCAATACTCTACCTAAGAAATTAAAAAAAAAACTTCTTTACATACATTAGGGGTGGACATTCAGTCTTTTCCTAAAGACTTCAGGTGAGGAAGATACCATCAAATTGAGGGTATTACCTAATATTTGAGAAGTTTTTCTTACATTAAAACTAAGCATGTCAATATCTAGATCATGTATATGACCAACAAGACAGAGGACTAGATATTTTCTACAGTTCCTCTGACCTCTTGAATATCTCCAAAATTGTAATTATTCATGAGATAAACCAATTTCAGTTGCTTCCATGGTATCTGGACACCAAGAATTCTAATAAGAAAACAATCTGATGAACTCACAGCAGAGAGGCTAATTCCTAATCCCCAAAGTGCTCAGCACTCTCTCAACACAGAGACACAGAAAAATTCCTACATTAGGGAAATTGCCTGTCTACCACCTACAGTAATCATTCTTTGTAAGAATTAGACAAAATGGAAAAATGGGGCTAGGGAGCCAGGGTATAGATCTGCAAGGCAATAACAGGGACACCGTGTAAAGGGAACCCAAGTAAATACATTACAAGTTTTAATTCCCTGAGGAATACAGAGACTAAGGAAGTACTAATGGCCATGAATTAAAGAGTAAAATTCTAGAATACATAGAAAAGGAAGGCAAATAATGAAGAAAATAAAGATGAAAAGTACTTATTTTTATAAAAGGTACAAAAAATCTAATAAACAAAACAAGTTGAAAGGAAGGAGAGGAAGAGGGATTTTACTTGAGTACTTAATTGAAAAGAAAAAGGGGGAAAGAATTAAATAGCTAGATATAAAGAAAAAAGGAAAAAGGAAAAAAAATTGTTAAAACTTCAAAATTAAAAAAAAAGAGGTATCAAACCAGGAGAGGGAGTGATGCTTGATGAGGAGAAGAGAGCCAGTGTAAATAGGATTGCCTTAAAGAATATTAAATAAAAAAATGAAGAGATAAAAATATTATCATTACAGAGGAAGAGGGAAAAACACAATAATAGAAAGAAATGAAGGAAAATACAAATCTAACTCTGATAACTTTAACTTATTTTATTTTTATTTTTTTTGCCTTTTGGAGGGCAATTGGGGTTAAGTAACTTGCCCAAGGTTACATGGCTAGCTTTTTTTGTGTGGGTGTTGAGTGTCTGAGGCCAGAACCTAACTCCGGTCCTCCTGACTCCGGGACCAAGGCCAGCACTTTACTCACTGTGCCACCTAGCCTCCCCACACTGATAATTTTAAATGTGAATGGATTAAAC
This sequence comes from Petaurus breviceps papuanus, assembly GCF_028583685.1. Taxonomy (NCBI): domain Eukaryota; kingdom Metazoa; phylum Chordata; class Mammalia; order Diprotodontia; family Petauridae; genus Petaurus; species Petaurus breviceps. Next base: position 47,591,050 of record NW_027185764.1, on the reverse strand, counting down.
AATCCAATACAGTGGGAAAGAGTGGAAGATCAAATAAGAATACAAAACCTTTCAATCTGTTGCTTACAAGGAACATTTTTTTTTTAAAGCAATCGGGGTTAAGTAACTTGCTCAAGGTTACAAGGTCAGTTATTTCTGGGTGTGGTGCTAAGTATATGAGCCCGGATTTGACCCCCAGGTCATCCCAACACTAGAGCTGGTGCTCTTTACTTGCTGAGCCATCTGGCTGCCCCTAAGCAATTGGGGTTAAGTAACTTTCTCAAGGTTACATGGCCAGGTGTTTCTGGGTGGGTGCTAAGTGTCTGAGCCCAGGATTCGATCCCCAGGTCATCCTGACACTGGAGTTGGTGCTCTTACTCGCTGTGCTACCTGGCCTCCCCAAGAAACATGTTTTAATAAACAAAGGATATATGCAGAATAAAAATGAGGGGCTGGAAAAATCGCTATGCATTAGATGAATAAAAACAAAGCAGGAGTCACAATCATGCTCTGAGAAAAAGCAAAAACAAACACTTAAAACATAAAAAGGACAGACAAGGGAAACTACTTACAACTCAAAGATACCAAAGACAACAAACCAATAACAATTTTCAACTTGTATACTTCAAGTAATTTAGCATCCAAATTTATAAATGAAAAAAATTAACAAAACTATAGGAAGATATGAATAATTATATAACAGTAGCAGATTTCAATGTCCCTCTCTCCATTTTGTATAAGCCTAACAGAAATATAAGCAAAATTGAACAAACTCGTGAAGAACATGGAGCTAAAAAGACTTAAGGCATTTTTCTGGGTGAAACTGCTAAATAATATGTGTATTTCTGGGTGTCACATGGAACTAAAAAAAAACAGACCATTTATTATGGCACAAAGACATTGTAAACAACTCTTAAAAGGTAGAAATGGTAAACACATACTTTATATAACATGATGTAATAAAAATTGTAATGAATTAATGGTGCACAAACAAAAAACACAGACCAAAATGGAGACTTGACAGCGACATTGTAAATGATGAGAGGGTCAGAGAACAAATCATAAAAATGATTATTAATTATGTAAAATTATAATGATTAAACAATATACCAAAATTTCTGTGATGCAGCCAAAGTAGTTATCAGGTAAAAAATTATATCCCTACAAAGATATTTCAACAAAATAGAAAAAGAGAGGAATAATTGACTGAATATACATTTTAAAAATTAGAAAGTCAACACATAAAAAAGATTAATATAAGCAAAAAAAGAGATATTAAATGTTGATAGGTGAGATAAACTGGAAACTAAAAATAACATAGAGAAATGATAAATGAAAGGAAAAACTTGTTGTTTGAAAAGAGTAATAAAAATGTCAAACCTTAGCCAATCTGATTAAAAAGAAGAGGAGAGAAATGACCAAATCAACAAAATAGTAAATGAGGTAAACTAGAAGAAATATAAAGAATTGTCATAACCTACTCTTCATGGTTATATGCTAACAAAACAGAGTTTAAATGAAATATAGAAAAACATTAAAAACATAAAAATAATCAAACTAACAGAATATCAAACAGATGTCTTATGTAATTCACTTTCAGAAAGTGAAATAGAAGTAGTTGTAAAGGAGCTAATAGAGAATTAGAACTCATAATCCTGATGGATTCACAGAAAAATTCAATCGAATTCTTAAAGAAACAATGTCAATACAGAAATTATTCTACAAAAGTGAGAAAGAAAGCATTCTATAAGATTCCTCTTATAAGATAAATATAGTTCTATTAAATAAACCAGGGAAAGATAAAACACAGAGGGAAAACTATATAGTTCAGTATCATTAAGGAACATTGATTAAAAATTTTAAATCCTATCAAACAGAATACAATAGGCATAAAGAGACCATTTTTAATATTATAAAAGTTTATTTCTAAAATCAAAAGCAGGCATCATATTTATTGGAGACACTCTAGAACATTTCACAATAAATACAGGAATAAGGCAGGTATGTCTACTTTTTCCTTTAATATTTGATATGGTTCTGGAAATATTTTCAATATCTATAAGGCAAGAGAAAGAAACTAAAAATGTAAAGGCAACTAAAGAAGAGCTAAAACTATCTCCATTGCTGACAATATTATGATATAAAGGGATACTTTACAGAACTTGACAAATTAATAACAAAATTCCTTTACCAGAAAAAAAAGATCTAGGATATCAAGGGAAATAGTGAAATCTGTATCTCTATACAGATGAAGGGAAAAGAGAACTTCCAGAACTCAAGTTCAATTTAAAGCAAGAGTTAGCAAAATCATCTGGTGCTGACTGAAAAAGAGAGAAGTAGATCAATGGAATAGAGAAGATAAAGTAGAATCAGAAATAGTAATTCAATAACTCAGTCTTTGATAAAACAGAAAATGTAAATGATAGTGAAAAAAACAGCAACAATGACAATTTCTCACTTGCTTAAAAAAAAAAAAAACTATTGGGAAAACTGGACAGCAGGTTGGCAGAAATTAGCCTTAGAGTAACATCTCATAACACATTCCACAATATATCCTAAATGGATATGTGAACTTACTGTTGAAGTTCATACTACCAAAAAAGTTATGAGAAGCAAGTCATATGCATTTTGTAAATATATATGCAAGGATGCATTTTAATCAAAACAGAGGGTAGAAACAATTATGGAAGTTCAAATAATTAACTTTCATTAAGCTCTACTATGTACCTAGGTCTGTGCTAATAAGCACTGAGCATACAAAAAGAGGCAAAATAAAGTCCTTACCCTCAAGGAGCTTTCAATGTCATGAGGGAGACAACAAACAAACAAATATCTACAAAGGAAAGTCAGAAAGTTGACAAAGCTGACAAAAGTTGGGAATAGACAGTATTGGTGAGAAGTTAGGCACACTGGTGCTTTGTTGGTTGAGCTATGAATCAGTAGAACTATTTTGGGAAGGGATTTAGAATTATGCAAATAAAGTGGTTAAGATGTTTATTTTACCCTTCATCCCAGGCAAACACCCTAAACAGGCCAGTGATCAGAAAAGAAAGTCAAAACACAGTTCCCAGTACTCAAGGAATTCAGTCTAATTGAGGAGAAACCATGCAAACAGCTCTGTGTAGTGAGGTCTATGTCTTCTTGGATACTATCTATACCCGTTCAAATGCAGTCTAAGATTGTATTTACTTTCTTTGTTGTCATATTATTGATTCTTGTTGATCTTGTAATCCAATACTATCTCCAGAACTTTTTTCAGATAAGCTGATGAATTTTTGGCCATCCCTTCCCTGCTGGAAATTGATTTTTTGAATCCAAGTGTAAGATTTTACATTTATATTTTTTAAATTTCATTTTGTCACATTTGGCTCAATGTTGTTGCCTATTGAGGTTTTTTAAAAAATTCTATGTGCTAGCTATTCCTTTCAGCTTTGAGTCATCTGAAAATTTGATAAGCATGCCATGAATGTCAGCATTTCATCATTTCACAGTGGATTTATAATGGCAGCAAGAGATAAGACTAAGAGTTTATTGAGTGTATTTTGATTTCCAGAGAGACATAAAATAATGATATTTCCAATGTATTGTCTAAAAATCGGCTTATGGTTTATTTTTACTTTTCCTGAGCAGGCTAACACGTATTTTTGAAGCAAGATCAGAAGCTATAACAATAACTTGCTTTATTTATAGCAAAAACTTGGTCTCCTAGACACTGAAAGATAGACTCAACAGTGACTAGAAATGGAGCGAGACTTCCTGAAGCACCTTCAGTTTTAATTTAGAAGTGCTTTTGTGTATGACCTCTCAGAAGGCTTCCTAATTGGTAGGGAAGGAATAAATGACATGTACTCCCTCCTCTCTTTGAAGACTCCATCCTCCCACCAAGCTGTCTCTCTAGCCTCTCCCATCTCCCTCCCCCCCACCATTATTTGTTTGACTTTAGATCCATTATAATAATTTAAAATAGAATGGAGTGTAGTTCAGACCTCTTTGGTTATTCTTTCCATTAAGCTTCGTAGGCTAAGCATGGAGCTGTAACGAGTATTTTATCATTGTATAAAGATATTTAATTAAAGTCTGAAAAAGATTCCAATGAGGTAGCACAAATAGTCTGCCTGATCATTAATAATTTAACAGTTTGTAAGACATTAAAACATAATGTATTCATTATTTTCCTCAGGTCTGGTGAGAGCATTACATAATGGTATGTATTTTATAATCTGCATCCTCTCTTGCTTTAGCTATGCTCTCGTTGTCTAGGATAATAACACCTAAAAGAAGATACTTACCCTTTTTTGGCAGATGTAAGATAGTGACATCCAGCAAACAGCACAGTTGTTTCTTAATTAAATGTGGTAACCAGTCTAATTCAGTGTCCTTTCATCCATCATTTATCTTCACTCTGAGCACTCCTGGTATTATTTCTTATGCTAATTGCTCACTGCACTGCTCCCCAAATACATAGCTGAATAAATATTCCCTAAGCAGGAAGGTTGGCCCATCCGGTAGCTTGAAGTTCCAATGTAGAACAGTTCCATGTGAAAATAAGATAAAAGGCCAACATTTTCTCAGCCAGATATAGTCTAATTTGCTGATTTTTCATAAGCTTAACAGGCTTTCAGTGAAGGTAAAATGGTACGTACATGGTTTATCCCACCCTGGTTCCTACTGTAGGAAATATGTTATGAGAAGCAGCAAATAGAAAACCAATCTTGTAGTCAGGAAGACCTAGGCTCAAGGATACACGCTGGCTGTGTAACTCTATATTACAGAGGAGCAGTGGGAACCAGTCACACTGGAGAAATCACACATCTGGGTCCCAAATAAAGGAAAATTGGCTTGCTGATCATTTCTGTTTGATTATGTAATAGGAAGTTCGCATCATTTACTCTGTAATCACATTCAGGGCTTTGTATGCAGGATTCTGTATGACAAAGGAAGGGACATGCTCCCTCATCCAAAGAAGCTTCTGTTGGGAAGGTAAGAAAGCCCGTTGAAAGTGAGAATGCAGCAAGCCAGAGCCAAGAAGCATATACATGGTCCATCTGAGTGAAACGTGGGGGTTACTGGAAATGCTGGAGTGGAGTCAGCTCCAGTCAGACTGGGGGGACTTCACAATGTGGGTTATCCTCTAGTAGTGAGTGACAGAATACAAAGAGACCATGTTAGGAAAGGAGAGAGGGGGATGCACTCCTTGTACGGCTCCATATTGTTGACCTTTCCATGTTTTATTCCATGATCTTCATGAGCAGATGAAGGCTGCTCTGAGATGAGATGAAGGCTGCACTGAGGCTATGAACCAGCTGATGGTGAAACTTTGGGGGATCAGCTTTTCTTAACTTCACTAATGACAACAACAACAACACCAATACAGTATTTACTGTGTGCCAGGGAGGTGCTTTAAGTTGTTACCTCATTCAATGCTCAGAAGTGCAAGCCGTGGAGGTAAGTGCCATTATTATCCCCATTTTACAGAAAACAATAACAACAACAATAATAATGACAGCTGAGATGTGTGCTTACTATGGGCCACCCTCTCTACGATGGCTGTCTCATATGGTCCTTAGAACCTTGAGAGGTAGGTGCTTTTATTATCCTCATTTTCTAGATGAGGAAACTGAGGCAAACAGAGCTTATATGACTTGATCAATATCTTAGGCAGGATTTGACATGGTCTTCCTGACTCCAGTTGGGCTCAACAATATTCACTGTCCTATCTAGCAACCTCCGACTTGGCTTTTGGTTTCAACCTGTGCCCTTCAACCCCCATATTAGTAACAACTTGTAGAAATTATATGACATACACAATGTTCTCTATCTCTTCCCTTTGCTGTCCCTTTGGTGAAGATACTAATGAATGGGAAACAATGGTGGACAGGAGACAAGAGGAATAGTGGAAATGGTGTTGGATTTTTAGTCAAAAGACTTGAGTTTGAATCCTGGCTCTTCCAAGAATTCAGGGTAAGGAAGGTAAAAAGGATTATTCCAAAGTCATCCTGAATATGGTATGTGTGACTTTGGGCAAGTCACATAACCTCTTTAGACCTAACTTTCTTCATCTGTAAAATTACTGGGTTGTACTGGATTACCTCTAAAGCCCCTTCCAGTTCAAATGTATGATCCTTTGAATGTATTTTTTTTAAAGCAATTGGGGTTAAGTAATTTGCTCAAGGTTACACGGCCAGTTATTTTGTGTGTGAATGTATTTTTTAAAAAGACACAATTCAACTTTTGATTTTCTATTTTAGTTTTTCTTCTATAGATTTTTCATTCTCACACTGTTCCTTTAGGCAGCTAAGTGGTGCAGAGCATAGAGTGGATAGAGCCTTGAATCAGGAAGAACTGCATTCAAATCCAGGCTCAGACATTTACTAGCTGTGTGAATCTAGGCAAGTCACAACCTCTGCCTCAGTTTTTCCAGCTGTAAAACATGTATAACAATAGTACTCACTTCCCAGTTGTTACGAGGATCAAAAATGAGATATTGCCTGGCACATATAATATGACTCAATAAATGTTTATTTCCTTCTTCCCCTGTCTTTTTATGTATAACTCTGTGTGTGTTTGGAGTGGTGGTGGTGGTGAATGACGTTTAAGGCTGTGGGGGGTGAACAAGGAGTTAATCTCAATAATTTTATAGGTGAGGAAATTTGGGCCGGAAGAGATAGTGACTTGTCCAAGATAGTACATGGAAGACCTGCTATTGAAACTTCATTCCTTTGACTGCACTATACTACCGGCTGTCCTCCTTTTTACCTCTTGACGGTTTCCGCAGTCATTTGCACTTCCGCCAGAGGAAGGTAAGGGAATTATCTCCAATTCATCCTGCGTCCAGCTTGTTGATAAGTTGTTTGCATGTTGTCTCTCCCTTCAGACAGTGAGCTCCTTGAGAGCAGGATCTCTCTTTTGCCTTTCTTGGTGTTCATTTCTTTATGTCTTTGTACACTTAGCATAATGCCTGGCCCATAGTAGGTGCTTAAGGTTTACTGACCGAATAAAATATAATGTATACCAAATCATTCTTACAAATTACCATTCTTACCAAATTACCAAGGTTGACGGAGGGTACACTTTAGAATCGAAGGCCAAACAAACTTAGGTATCAAAGAAATGTAGAGCTAAGGATTTCTCAACGTTATACAGTTTTCTTTCTTTTTTTAGTTTCCTACAATGCAGTAAGGATGAAGATAAAAACTAAATTTACATAGGATCATGTATATACCATGCTGTATATTGTTCCTGTAGGAAAGTACAGTAGTTGCTGAAAATATCAGAGTCCACAAGACAAATGACTTTAGGACAGGGAGAAGGTATTTTCCAGGCAAAATTATTGAGAGAAATTAAGTAGAAAGTATATGTATATATTCTTCCAAAGAGCCTAGCCTTCCTGCTTTTCCTTGCACATAGCACTCCAACTCACAGCCTGGCTCTCCCCTATCCTGGATTTTTCTCCTTTCTCACCTTCACCCCTTCTGTTCTTCAACTTTCTTCAAGACTCATTCTATACTTGACCTTCTCCAAGAGACCTTTTCCACTTGTTCCCACTGCTAGTGCCTTCACCCTGAGATGATCTTCTACCAACTCTCTATATATGGTACATACATGGCTGTTTAAATGTGAGATCCTTGAAATCAGGGATAGTGTTGTCTTTCTTTGTATCTTTAGCACTTAACACAGGGTCTGACACATGCTAAGTTCTAAACAAATGCTTGTTGGATGATTGAAAAGGACCCATATAAACAAAATTATATATAAGAACCCTCCTCATTGTAATGAACACTGGAAACAGTCCACCTATTGATAAAGGGTTAAACAATTATGACATATTAATGTAATGGAATATAATTGTAGCATGTAAAAATGACAAAATAGACAGTTTCAGAGAAAAGCTATTGAACCAATAGAGAACAGAGTGACCAAGACTTAAGGAACAATTTAGACAATGTCAACAACACTCTAAAAATGATCTTGAAATTTCTTACCACAATTCCAGGCAATCAAAGATGAATCATACTACCCACCTCCCTCCTAAAAGAGAATTAATGTACTTGAAATTCAAATGAGACATGTATTTGTGGACATACACATTGAAGGAATTTATTTGCTCTACTTGATAAAGCATATTTGTTGCTAGTAACTTATTTTTCTTTTCTTGTTTAATTGGGCATAGGAGTTGAGAGTGAGAAAGAATAGGTATTTATTAATTTAAAGTGCATGTCTGTGTTTATATGTGCATAGACATGTGTACATGCATGCGCATACATATGTGCACATATGTGTGTGCATATAAATAGATATATAGATAAATATATAATACAGATGTACATTTATATCTGTATTATATACTTAACTATATATCTGTTCATATAAAATATAGAAAATCAGAACATGGAGTAGCCTTAAAATATAGGACTTCTCACCTTGATAATGCTTTATAATAACATCAGAGGCAAAAGAGAGTTTAGAACACAGAATGTCCAGCCTAGAGACACCTTACGGCATAGAATATTAGACTTGAAAGGGGCCTTAGAATATGGAGTATGAAAATTGGAAGGAATTTTAGACAATAGCAGATCTCAAAGGAACCTTAGAATGTGGAGTATGAAAACCAGAAGGAATCCTAGATGACAGAATTTAAAAGGTGGAAGGACCTTAGAATATAGAATGTCATTATAATACCATTTGAAAGACTATTATTTTCTTTCTTTTAAAAAAAATTATGGACTTGTTAACAGACTCTTAAAATTGATAGTATAGAATGCCAGAGTTGGAAATGACCTTGGAGATAATCAAAGTCAACTCTTCATGTTGAAAATGGAGACATGGAAGCCCAGAAAGGTGAAATAATTAAATCAGTATCCCATAGAAAGTGAGAAACCTGGGCTTGGTTCCAGGCCTCCATGATCCTAAGGCCAGTTCTCCACTACACATGAAGGTCATGCCACCCAGGTTCTTTTTCCTTGGAGAGAAAGAACTAGAAATCTTCCTTTTTCTCAGTTATGCTGGTGGTTGGGGTGGGGTGGAGTGCAGGCCAAATTTATGATGAATAGACAAATTGTAATTGAACCAGAGCCCAGATAACATAGGAATACTCTTTCTTTATGTAGTGAGTGGGTACTAATCACATCTTAGAGGTGATCTGACACCAAAATTGGGGGAAGAAGTCAAGTGTTCTCTTTCTCTCTAGGTTATCCTGCCCCCATCCCAAAGTAAAATTCTGGGAAAATATCCAAGACAAAGACTAAGCATGGTTCATGTCTAAAGTCTCCCCAGAAATGGCAACAAGGTGCTCTCTAGAAAAGATACCCATTGTATGAATTGCTTATTAGGTATAGAATAACTATTTTTCAGCTTAAGATGCAAAGACACATTTGTGCATGAAGAAATGTTGAAAATACAAAACATCCAAAATAGCCCATTAATTTTATGCCTCCTCTGAAAGTGAAAACACTTAATGGGAGGGCAGAAATGCATATGCACATTCCTCTTCGAGTAGCACTGTCTCAAACAAATCACAAGCTCCAGATCTCCTGGACAGGCAAGAAATGTCTTGGACTTAATCCTTCCCTGCAGAATCCACCTGAGAGTGGTCACCTTCACTGAGAAGTGTTGCATTGTTAATGATACTCTCTTTTCTCAGTACACTCATGCTCAAATCTCGACCCACTAGCTAACCATGAATATTGTTTTCTTAGTATTTCTGCTCTCTGGTCTGTTCTCAGGGAGTAGAACAAAAAGACAGAAACAATAAGAATCCGGTATCTTTCTTACCTAGGCAAGCACGGGGATCGGCTTCTGGGTACTTAAAGCTGCCATTGACACTGAATGGGAGGAGAGGGGAAAGAAATCTCTTGTTGGAAGATCAAGGGGGAGAGAGCTTCCAAAGGAGAAGGGTCTCAAAGAAGTCCCATAACCATATCTACCACTCTTCATATTCTACATCTCTTTTTCTAGACTGCAAAGTAAGGAAGTTTCTCCAAAAGAATCCATCTTCCATGATGCTCAGTGACCAGTTATCTTTGAAACAAACCCTTATCCCTCCTCCCCCTAGACTCTCCTCTCACTGGGGCCTATAAAGACAAATCAGGAAATAAAGCATACAACCTTCTACAAGGAGCCAGAGCCCATATCCCTCAGCTAAAGAGTTGGTGCCCCAGTTCAGCCAGTTTGGGTTTCTTCTGATTCCTGTCCCACTATAAGCATAAAGTAGAAAATACCTAATTATTAAAAGCAATTTATGAATTTATGTTCCTAACACAACTCATTAGTCCTTTACCTTGACTACAGATGACTGTGATGGTGCAGAGAATTCAGCATTGATTGGGAATGAAGAGCGCCATCTACTGAAATACCATTTAACTCGTGTGTGAGCTATGTGCAGATTTGATTTATCACAAAGGGGGCCATGTTCGTGCCTTGAATCTCGAGGCAAGGGGAAGAGATTGATGAAATATAAAAGGAGTGTAATCGAGATGTGGCCAGTCAAAGCTGTACACTGAGAAACACAGAATTTTACAAAAGGAATTCTGAGATAATTTTCTTCCTCTTATAATTGGAAGTTTCTGACAGTCACCTATTTCAAAGAAGTGATATTTTATTATTAACGATGAGTAATAATAGCAATTGTTTAGAGGGAAAATATGGCTAAAAATGGCAAAATACATCACTGTGCCCTAGAAATAAAATAATGATGAGCTATTGTATGGAGGCAGAAATCCCCTTCTCGGGCTGCCAGGCTAGCCCATGGATACAGTACATGAATCCATAATGGACACTGGACCAAGCCGATTGGTTAGAGATCAGCAGCCACATGCATTGTGCAGTAAATGTCTCTCACCCTGTTGCCACTTTTTCCAGGCCTCCATATGCTAGATCACAAACTACAGATTTAGCCTTTTGCCCAAAGGCATCTGAACCTGTGAAAAGCCTCGCTGAAGCAATGCCTATTGTTCATTGACAACTTGTCAATTTACTTCCAGGCAAAATAACTCATAAACATGATAAGGAAAGGAGATAAAACAAGTATTCTTTCACACTTTGCAACTTTACTGCAAAAATGCCTTATTTTCCATAAATGTGTGAAATCTCCCCTCAGAATTGTGACTGTGCATTGAACTCGAAAACTGTTTGAAAACAGCACAAGCATTTCACAATTTCTGTCTATAATAAGATGAATGTTAAATATTAAACATGCATTAAAAGTGATAAAAATAAAAGATTTTCAAAGGTTCACTAGCATCCCCATATTTCTCTCCGATTCCCTGAGTTAATAAAAGTTAAGTTTAGAAATACTCTCCAAAAGACAAATGTTTGAATACTACCTTCTAAGTATGACATTTTATGTATTTATATTAGCTATTATCTAAACCCTTTTGTCAGCTCAGATAAAAAAGAAAAAACCCAACAACTATGTAGTAAACCATGCAATTTGCATTATATTCAGGAGCCTATAGTATGTGGGAGTTCTAGAATGTGTTTCTATTGAAATGAAGCCGTTTTATTTCAGATATTTATAAACATTCCATTTTAATGTTCTGTTTAAATACTGAAAGCTAATTGTGAATTCTTTTAGGTAAAATATTTTAAGTGGATAATAATTTTGAAATATATTAGTCTCTAAGGCAAAACATTCTGTTTATGGTGTTGTTATTTATATAGCTATACTTTCTAATGAACCTGTGCTCCCCAGCTTCCATTCCCTGGTAATGAGCTTGATTTTAAGTTTCCTGTTTCCTGTAGTGGCATAACAAATATATGATAGGTCTCCCATCCACTTTCCCTCTGTGGTTCCCTGAATAAATTGCTTCTTGTCAGAAGGACTCAACAAATCTTCCCACCATTGGACTGACTGTCTATTCCAAATTTGAAGAACAATATGAATAGGTCTGGTAGGTGTGGATAGATTCCCATCTGTACCATTGTAGGAAATACCTGTATCCATGAAATTCCATATCCATTGGAATGTTAGTCCCCAAATTTGAGATAGCTATATTTTCAAAACCAAAATGTGATCTCATGTTCTGATGAAAGACTGTCAAACTTTGCTACAGGTGTCCTTCCTTTTCTTGAAATATGACTAAACATCCAGGTTTGGGTTTGTTCTGGGTAAGGCCTGATTCAGGCCAATCTAGTGATTTAGGCTTGGGATTAGAGTGCATTGAAATTCTCATAAACCATAAAATGTAATAAAACTAACTCTGCTCATCATAAGAGATACAAAGAATATGATGGCTAAAAATAGATACTGCTCCTCTCTATGTGTTGGCCAGGGCATCAACACTGGGTGCAAAAGGGTTAGAGCTCAGAAATACCAACTCTCCATAGGCTGTGCTTTGTATACCTTGGACCAACCAAATTCCAAGGATATTCTCCTTACTTCCTTTATCTCAGCCTACCGTGTCACATTGTTGGGTGGCAATGTCCTTCAACCTTCTTTAGGACTTTCCATCACTTAAATGGCCGTAAAGCTTTTGCTAAATAACTTTGACCTCAGGAAGAGGTTTAGGATAAGCAGTTCTAAAGGAATAAGGATAAAAACAATAAAAACAGCAAATAATATTACACACAAAAAAAATCTTCTTTAAGATTACACTCCATGCAGTGGGGAGTTAGACAGACAATTTGTAGCATGCCTGGATGCGGGGCAATGATGACGAAGGGGAGTAGCACCAGAAACATTAGGGCCAAGGTAATATAGAACAATGAGTATACCTCTGACACACAAATATCCCCATCACAGGTCTGGGTCACCTGTAACTAAGAGACTCTCATGCATCCAGTGATGACGTCTGAGGTGATATCAAGACTTACCTCATATCACCATCTGTTCAACATTCCCTTTCTCCCTGAAGCCCCAGGGGAAAATACCAAAATCTCTTGTTTCTTTAGAAGCACCTTAGGGACAGTCCTTCCTCCTCACCTTTGCTGAGAGAGTTTAAATTGCCACCACACCAGCTCAAGGACCTTCCAGGTGAATATTTATTCACCAAGATTATGAAAAACAATTCAATCTTCCCATTATCATCAAAAAGCCAAGCACCTCCTGACAATTCCACCTCTTTTCTCTTAGCTCTGTCTAAAAAGAGATTGTTCAAACTATCCCAGGAAAAAGGAAATATGACAATTAAGGGGAACTTGTACCATTTCCTCAGGGTCTACTAAACCTTCTGAGAGGGTAAAACCCTCAAAGTCTGCACCACTCTGTGCAGGATATAGAATGAGGAAGAACTAAAAGTAATCTATTCACATCAGACAACTCTTTCTAGAAGCCAAATCCAAAAATCTGTTTTACTAAAAAGTCTCACCCTTCCTAGTCCCCTAAGAGAATACTGATTCATCCCAGATGAAGCTTCTGCGGGTTGGCACCCTCAACCCTGATAGCTAGGACTATGACGAGAAAACTACTGTTCCAAAAGTCTATTCCAATGTTCAGCAGTGCTAACTGCCTGAAAATAACACAGGAGACAGAAAATCCAGAGAATGTGGTCAGTGTAGATCCAGTCTCGAACCTGACATGCATTAAATGGTACTCTAACTGAAGGCAACGGAGCAGAGGGGTCCGTAAGGGAGAAGAATATGTTCTGTAAGAACTTTGATGCTCGTTACTGTGGAGTTTGACTTAATTGGCACTATAATGCCATATCCTCAATAACTATCACTTGCATTAAGAGAAAACTTTTCTTCCTGAGAGAGGGGAAAATAGGAAATATAAGCAATTTCCCTCTAAGGAGCAGAGTGAGGATCATGCCATACTGACCTTTTTTAGTGAAAGACATCATTTGATTTCATGCCTGCTGCAACATAGCATCATGGCTCCCATGTCCCAATTGATGATGGTTCTAGTTCCTAACCGTATGATGATTCAGTTGGACGGAGTGCATATGATGATTTTTTATGGGCACTAACATACCCCACAAACAAAATTCCTCTAATAGTTCTAACTTCAAAGGAAAATCTTTCTTTGTCCATCTTTGTCCATCTCCACATTTGTCCATCTCCACTCCTCAAACGATTCAGCCATACCCATGAACAGGTATATATAAGGGGCTTGTCTGCTTCATTTTGCAAAGCTCTCTCACAGATCAGTCGTGCTACTCACAGCCTGGACCATTGGAAGAGTTTGCAAGGACCTTTTCCCTCCCTCATTAGTTAATAAACATTTATTAAGTCAGTCAATCAAAAATCATTTATGAAGCATTTACTTTGTGGCAGGCACTGTGCTAAGCAGAGAACACAAAGAATAGCAAAAAAAAAAAGCACCCTGCCCTCAAAGAAATGACATTCTAATAGTAGAGACAGTATACAAAAAACTGTAATACAAGATGGAGAGATAGATAATATCTACTATAAAATGGTTAGAAAGATCTATATATGAGATATATAGATACATGAATATATGGAGATTTACAATTGGTTTGTCTCTCAACATTTTATAGTATATACCATCTATATACATTTTTTATGATGTTGCTACATAGCTACAGATAGTATATACTATAAAATGGTGAGATATATAAGGTATGTATAGCTAGACAAAATTACTGAGATCTAGAATTATATATTTACATATATATACACGTGTGTTATGTGTATATATAGTTGTTCAGTCATTTCAGCTGTGTCTGACTCTTTGTAGCCCTATTTGGGGTTTTCTTGGCAAAGATACTAGAATTGCTGTTTTCTTCTCCAGCTTGTTTTAGAGATGAGGAAACTGAGGCAAACAGGGTTAACTGACTTTCCCAGGGTCATACAACTAGTAAATATCTGGGGCTGGATTTGAACTCAGATCTTCCTTACTCCCAACCTGGAGCTCTATCCACTGTTTTATCTAGCTGCTATATATGTATATATACACACAGAGAGATGTATACATACACACATATACATATATATTTATATATGAGAAATATCTATATGGATCTATCTCACCATTTATAGTATATATTATTTATATCTAAAAGCATCCTATACGTATATTTTTGTATGCATACATATGTATGTATAAACATGTAAATAATAAATACACAAAACATATGCATGTGTATGTATAAAATATGCTGCATATATGTTTTATGCATGCATGCATATATAGTATATCTCACCATTTTATAGTATATACTATATTATTTCTATCTCTATCTCTGTATCTGTACCCACATCTGTGTCTGTGTCTATATCTAAATCAATATCCTCACAGCTATAAACATATCATCCTAGAAGGAAGGCGCTAGCTGTTGAGGAGGACAGCCTGGATCTGAGCTGAGTCTAGAAAAGAACCAAGGAGTCAATGAAACCAGAAGGCAGGGAAAAGGAGGGATTTCATCCGAGACATGTCAGAAAGCTAGTGCAAAGGCCTAAATATGGAAGACAGAGTGTCACTTATGAGGCAGGAAAAGAAGGCAAGCGTTTCTGAATGGTAGAGGGCCTAGATAGGATTTGAACATAAGAGGACCAGAAAGGTTTTTGAGGTCAGGTTTTAAAGGTCTTTAAAGCCAAACAGAAGTTTTTATATTTGATCCTAGAGGTAAAAAGTAAGCCACTGGAGTTTGACATGATGTGGTATCATCATACTACTTCTGCCCACCTAAAATGTCAGTGTACATAGCAGTTCTACCAGGAACCCCATAACTGATATTTATGTAGATGGAAATATTTGCCTGGAAAACCACCAAGGCTGTCCCAATCTCTGGCTGAAATTTCATAAATTATATAGTAGTGAGGCATTGGAAGCTCATAGTTAAAGCCTGACACCAATCAGGTCAGTCTGTACCCAAAGGACAGAATCTAATTGTACTTAACAAAGCCTAATCATAGGAAATGGGAGTGGGGGGTTACCACAGAGGCAACTCTTTTAGAAACTTCCCCTTTTCTTTCGCTTTCCCACATTGAGGAATGAATTGTGGACGGAATTTATCTATACGGAATCAGGTATACAGAATATTCCATCTTAACAATCTCAGAGAGGGACAAAGAATACTCCCTAACTATGACTCATTGATTTTACTGGTTTTGCAAACATTAATGTTCTATGAGTTTGCCAAGCTGATGCAGGGAAGAGAAATTCAATATCTGCTCCTCCCCTCAACACCTCATTGGATAACACCCACACTAACCATTATCCTAATGACTCATAGGTTATTTAACCTTTTTCTTGCATCAAGCTTCTAGTGCGGCTAGGTTGTGCAGTACATAGAATGCCAGGCCTGGAGTCTAGAAGACCTCTCTTCCTGAGTTCAAATCCAGCCTCAGACACTTACTAGCTGTCTGACCTTGGGCAAGTCACTTAACCCTGTTTGCCTCAGTTCCTCATTTTAAAGTGAACTTGAGAAGGAATGGTCAATTGCTCCAGTATATCTGCCAAGAAAACCCCATTTGGGGTCACAAAGAGTCAGACACCCCTGAACAACCACCATTACCACCAAGCTTTTGGGTGGGTAAGTCAATCTACTCGCTGATCCCATTGTAGAGGGAAGTGGCTACCCAGGGGGTAAATCTGAAGCTCACAACACCATTGATTCCCAGTCTTCATCCTCATTCCTGCTTCCGTTCTTTTCTCTTGCATCCCTGATTTTAGCAAGGTTCCACAACTCTTATGGAATCCCTGGGTCAGAGGGCAAGAGATCATGCTTCCTGCCTACAGGCTATTGCCACCACTCTCAGCATTGCTCACTTTACCTTGCTTCTACCAAGTCTGGAAGATGTAGCTCTGCCATCAAGAGATGATCCTAAAAATTCAAAAGATCATTCATAACTGTCTCTAATTGCTGACTATGCAAAACCAATTTATTTTCATTTTCCTTAAGCTAATGATCCAGATTAAAAATATACATATATATTAGAAAGAGCCAAGGGATATTGGTTTTAGAATCTTTTTATTCTCCCTATGCAGTTCCTTAAACTTTCATTGAACTAATTCTAAAGAGTCAGTAGGGTCTTCCTCCTTATTGAATTGATTGAGCTCCCCTTACTGCTTCCACCAGGTACTTATGTCTGACACCTAAGCACCTGAAGATCTCTTTGTAGGCTAGTTTAGTCACTGGATCCACAGGCAGGAAGAATTGAGTTCAAATCCAACCTCAAAAACTTGCTTGCCGTGTAACCCATTTAACATCTGCCTCAGTTTCCTCAACTGTAAAATGGGTATAATAATAGCATCTCTCTCTCAGGATTGTTAGGAGAAGCCAATGAGATAATATTTGTAAAGTGCCTGGTACATAGTTATAGCTTCGTAAATGCTTGCTCCCTTGTCTTCCTTCCCCCTTTCTGTGCATGCACTTAACCTCTTTCTGTCTCAGTTTCCTTGATTATAAAATGGTGATAATAATAGCACCTATTTCCCAGTCTTATTATTATTATCAAATAAGATAAAATTTGAAAAAATATAGTGCACAGTCCCTGGCATATACAACAGTAGGCACTTAATAAATGCTTGCATCCTCCCTTTCCTTAACTTGGTCCACAAAATAGTTGCAATCCAATCTTGCTGACCAATACCAACACTCTCAGGTCAAACAGCTCAGGTGACTGCCAGGATTCAGGCTTAGAATTTGAACATAATGAAATTCTCATGGATCATAAAATGTAAATAATAACTTTACTGATGATAAAGGACCAAAAAGGATAAAATTACCCCCCCCCAAATAACTGATACCGCTCTACTCCACAAGTGCCAGGGAAGCAATGATCAAAATGGCATCCCATTGTGGGCAATAGGAATCCTACTAGACCTCTAGATAATAGCTTTCCATTGGCTGGGACTTTTATTTCTGTAGTCTTCTGTCGCAACCACATCCTTCTGATGGACTTCTTGACTCCTTAAATGGAAATATCCCAACCTAAATGAAACAAATGTTCCTACCACAGGATTAGAATAATAGCAGTAAGGACATGCTGAATAAGGTTGACCTGTGGAACACAACCATTCAATCAGACAATGATTAATGGGGCTTCCATGATGCCCATTCTGGTCCTCAGTCTCATGATCAGGAAGTGTGTTTAGAGTTTCCTTCTCTGATGGTTTGAGGCATTTCAGGTCTTCCCTTTTTCCTTTCTCTGTAAGTTAGAAAATTCCTATAGTATGACTACAAGGATAAACTTGCATAACCCTGTTTCCATCATATCCAAAAGTCTCTCAGGAGAAAAAAGTGGTAGAACCTGAACAATGAAAAAAAACGTGTAAATGAATCTCAAATAAAGTATCTTAAAAAAAAATTCTCTGATACTGTAGGGCACAACTTGCTGCAGCCTTCAGGCTGCTTGCAGCAGCCCAGAGAAATCCCTCTGCATTCAAAGGATGCTCTCCTCTACATTTTTCTCTAACAACTGAAATCTTTTGGCATGCCACAAGTGACCTGAAGACTGTACGTTGCCTGCAGACTACAAGCAGGCCTGGTACAGGGCATCAGTGTAATGGTAAATGTTTAACAATGGGCTCACAAAAATGCATTTGGACACACTTTTAAATTTAATCTGCATCATTAACATTTTCCTTATTACTTTAAATGATCACGTTGAAAATTTAACAAGTGGTTCTTATGATGAGGTTCAAGCTGGCTCTAGCATAATCTTGGCATAGTACAACAGTAAATTGTGTGAATTTGTGATGTAAAAATTCCTCACAAACCAAACATATTTAGGTGAATGATGTCTCTTAGTGTGAATTGCCAATTAAAAAAAATGGGACTAATAAGAATTGAAGAATCGGTATTTGTATTTATGTGTGAAATATATGCATATGAAAATTTGTGTCTATAAGAGCAATCACCTTGAGTCTTATAGGTCCCTTATGACATTTGCTCAATTCTTTTTATCATATACAAATTGTGGACATTCAAACATTATTAATATTAGCAGTAGTAAAATAATATTAATTTTTATAGTAATATTAAAATATAACCATGATTGCAACAATAATAATTGCTTCTGCACACATTATCTCATTTAATTAAGACCCAGTGAAATAAGATATACTTCCCATTTAAAAGATAAGGAAACTGAGGTTCATTGTCTTAGAGAAGTAAATGGAATAGATAAGCATTTATTAAACACTAAATGTCAATGAGGGGCAGCTAGGTGACACAGTGGTTAGAACTCCAAGTCTGGAGTCAGGAAGACTCATCTTCCTGAGTTAAAATTCAACTTCAGACACTTATGAGCTGTGTGACCCTGGGCAAGTCACTTCACTCTTGCCTCTGTAAAATGAGCTAGAGAAAGACACAAAAAACCACTCTAGTTTCTTTTTCTAGAAAACTCCAAATGGGGTCATGAAGAGTCAGACATGACTGGAAAGACTGCACAACAACAACAAATGTGCTAAGGACTGTACTAGGCAGTGCAGATGTAGGTAGAAAAGCAAGACAGTGCCTGCTCTCATGAAGTTCACATTCTAACCGGAAGACAACACAAATGTGAATGCAGCTTCAGAAAAGATGAAAAGGCCTTAGCACCAGAGCCGGTGGGAAGGACTGCTGGACCTTAGGACAAATGAGAAGGTCCAGTGGTTCATACCTTACCAGAGAATTGTATTTGAGGACTTCCTGTTCATCTAAACAGTATGAGGAACCATGTACCTACCCCATCAAAAAAGATTTTTAAGGGGGTCATTGGCCTGATGCTGAATCTGGATCAGAGCTCTAAGTTTCCTCATTTCTCTGGTACTTCTCATTCTGTTCATGGTCACTACCATAATAAGGCTGATAGGCTGATGGAGCAGTGGGGGAAGAGGAAGGCAACAGTTACAGATAATAACCTGTGAGGGAGTACCAGTCTCTGACTCACTCAGCTTTCCTTCATCTTTGAGGTGCAGAGCCCAGAATGGCCCCTAAACCACCTGAAACTTCTAAAAGTCAGGAAGCATATAGCCCATGCGGTTGTACCTTGGGCCAAAAATAAAGAGACAAATTTAAGTTTTTTTTTTTTTTATATGGTAGTCATCTGGCTTTTCTAAAGTATTAAATTTTTTTAAATTGAAATTTATCATTATTTTTCAATCTTTTTTCTCTCTTGACTTTTTTTTTTCCTTTTTTGAGGGCAATTGGGGTTAAGTGACTTGCCCAAAGTCACAAAGTCTCAATGGCTAGTAAGTGTATCAAGCTCCTGATTCCAGGGCTGCCTAACGCCCCCTCTCTTAAATTTCTTAAGTACCTCTTAGGCTAATTCTAAAGGACAAGCTGGGGTCTTGCTTGTCCCACTGGGAAAACTGCCTTAAATGTTTAAAAATACACAGGGCACAAACATAGGGTAAAGTGACTTGCTTAACATCAGAACTGGTAAGCAGTGGGGTCAAGATTATATATTTTTTGTTTTGTTGTTGTTTTAGTCACATTAAAAAATTCAGGAAAAATTCAACCGTTGTCAAGAGACACAGGACTCTGGCCAGACCTCTCTATTGTTGCCTCCTGAACTAAGTGTGAAATTCCCCATGCTAGACCAACTCTTTGACAAGGTATGAACTCCTTTTGTCATGAATTCTAGTTGCCCTGTTGAAACCACATTGATAATGAAGTTCCTGAATAATTCATGCACTTGATCATTATCCTTGGCCTTGCTTTTTTAAAGGATAGAATACTGAAGAAAAAAAAATTGGACAGAGGATATAAGGCCTACATAGAGATACAGACTCAGTTCCTTGGAAGGAAACCTCTGAGAGATCAAACTCTTCAGGAAACCATCTTGAGATGGCACACTGTAGAAGCAATGGCCAACATGGAAACTGTTGGTACACAAGATGAGGGAGAAAGAGTGCTTGGACCCAGGAAAAGACTTGGTTCAAATGAGGAGCTGCAGGGATCAGTAAGGCCAGGAAGAGTACCCAGTCATCATAGGGTCATTGAGGTAAAACCGAAAGGGATCTTTGAGGCTATCTAGCCCAAACTTCTCATTTTATAGAACACAGGATGATAGATAGATGATAGATTTATACCTAGACTTTATTGGGGGGGGAGGGGTTTGTTTTAGGGGGAGGGGCATTTGGGGGGTTAAGTGACTTGCCCAAGGTCACATAGCTAGTTAAGTGTCTGAGGCCAGAGTTGAACTCAGGATCTCCTGACTCTATTCACTGTGCCACCTAGACTTTAAATGCTATCTGGTCTAACCCACTCATTTTATAAATGAGGAAACAGACCCAGAGAGATACTTGGCTCACACACACACACACACACACATACACACACACACACACACACACACTTGCCCAAGGTTGCACAGGTAGGAAGTGATAGAGGTAGGACTGAAATCCAGGTTTTCTCATGCTCTTTATGCTATAGCATGCTGCTTTTCTCTGATAAAGGAAAATGAGGTTCAAGAGGCTAAGTTGATTTGGCAAGTTTCCAAGTGTGAATGCTGTGATTCAAACCCAAGTCCTCTGATAGCCACACTGTCTCCCTATCTTTCTCTTCAGTGAAATAGAATTCTTGGCACTTGGGGATGAGCGTAACCTCAAGGTGGAGCTATGGTTGGGAGGGATGGTATAAGTCTGCAAGGAAAGTGGGACTTAACACAGCATGGACTATTTGATTCCAATAACCCTGAATGCTTTCCTGTCACTGTTGTTTTTTGTCCTTTATTCCTGAAGAGAACCATGGCATCTGGAAGGTGTCATGACTTCCCAGAGAATTATATTTAAGTGAGGCAGGGTTGTGCAAAGTCGCCAGCCTCACTTTCTCCTCCAGAGCCATCTGGGTCCAGTGGCATGATATAGATCAGGATGACCTGAGATGACCCCCTCCTGTTGTTCTAGAGAGCACTCAGAGTAAGTCTGGAACAGTCCTAAATCTGGAACACGGTGAAGGTCCCTAGAGACAGAGGCCAATTAGAGAGATAAAGGGATTTGGCTTGTGTAAGTACTTTGCATTTTCTATTGGATGAAACAAAATCTGTTCATATTTTGTTAGCATGAGTGCTTGCATAGGAACTGAGGATTCTTTTCCTTTTGTTATGGAGACCTCACCAAATTCTGATATTCCCAGGGGAAACCCTACATGGGGGCACAAGATAAAGGGAGATTTTGAGGGACTTTCCCAAGATTGAACTAGGTTCACATGAGTCACAAGATGTTGTTCTGATGCATGGCTATTCATAGATAAAAAAAAAAATTATGTTTTCAGAAAGTCATGAGTTCTCAAGCATAGTAAAATTCAGATCAGTTCAATAAATAAATATCAATTAAATAACTACCATGTACAGGGTGCTAAACAATAACTTACATGTGTATGTGTATTTTCATTTTGGAATGGTCTAGACCTGTAATCTCATCAATATGGGGAACTTCCATTATGAAAACTTCAAAACGGCAACCTAGTCCTGCTAGTATGTGTTAGAGGCAACACTTGAACCCAGGTCTTTCTGACTTCAAGGCTAGTATTTGATTCCCTATGCTATGTTGCCTCTGTATCTATGTAGAGCTTCAAATATATTATCTGGTCTTATCCTTATAATAATCTTATGAGAAAAATGTTTTATTATTAGCACTATTTTCTATATGCTCTGCACTCAAACCTGTCATTGCTTACTACAGAGTCAAAGCAGATCTGTAACTGATGATTCCATGTTCGACATTTCTATCCTTTCTCCAAATAGCCACAACCTTGGTGTGTTTTTTAGCCTCCTGATCAGTCACTGATGGTCCTGTGAGAACCAATCTGCTCATTGGGTAGATTATTTTTTGTTTCTCCTTTTTTCTGTATGACCTGGCTAATATTTTTTCCATGATGGACTGCTTCTAATACAGTTGTAACTTGACCTTCAGTGGTCCTGCAGAGAGATGTCACACATTGTTCTTCCCATCACATTTCCATTTCACATTCCCAGTTTAGAGATGTGGAAAGAGAAATTTAGTAACATTGTAGTATCAATTGCCCAAAGTGACACAGCTATTAGGCTGTAGAGTCTGACTCAAACCCAGGTCCTCTGACACCAAGAAAGAGATGTTTAGAAAGTTAGAGTGAAAGCAAAGAGGAACCAAGCATGAATTATCATATGCTTACAATTTTATCTTACTAAGACTATCATAATTAAGAGGAAGAGCAAAGAAAAGAGTATATTGACTGTGACTTTATTTTGAGGCCACCTGTATGCTATATGAAGTTACTAAAATTCTTTAAGTGTTGGGGAAATTTTCCTACTTTTAGAGGAAAAGAAGAGAAAGATCCAATTACTTAATTGAATTATGTAATAATGTGGGCTAGTCAACCCTACAAACCTACTCTGCCATCATGGATCTTTTGTGTTTGGCTGAGAGTGTGAGCCAATGAAATGAAGAATAAAGCAATGAATGATCCAGGAAGCCTGGTTGAAAGGAATATCAAGATGTTTTTGGAGTATAGGGTTGTAGTGAAGATCAAATGCAGCAACATGTGCAAAAGCATTGTCACTCTTGTAATCATTGTTATTAAAAAATATTATAGATTGCTGTTGCTAATAATATTAATCATAAAAAAGTATATTTGAAAGAAAACAACTTATATAACATAAAGAAAATGAAAACCAAAGGGAAGATTTATGTCTCCAGGTAATTCTTCATGTGTGCATATATTTTCATATGTATGTACTGTGTATATTCCTATTAAATACCTATTTTTGAGGTTCCTGGCAAGGCCTTCAGGAAATGAAGATACCATTCTCAACAAAGACCAAGAGGTGTCTAAAATGTCTGACTTGGAGGAAATAAGAATGGGCTAAGCTAGGTCTGTAGAACTATAGTTTTTTTTTTTTTTATTATTATCATTGATTTAGGATTGGCAGGGACCACTAGGGCCCTTTAGGCCAAACTCCTCATTTTCCAAATAAGAAGACAGAGACCTACAGTGATTAATTGACTTGACCAAGTTCACACAGGTAGTAAGTGTCAGAGGAGAGATTTAGGAAGGAAGGAAATGGATGTTAAAATTCATGTTATAATGGAAGAATTTTTTAAAAGCACAAATCCATTGTCTAGTGGTATTATAAAAATAAAATATATAGCGTTTTAAAAGGGTGTTGGTGAGTCTTTTTAACTAGAAAAGTCTTTTTGTTTTAAAACACAGAAAAGAGGTTGCTTAATTCTGGACGTCAATTAACATTCTTACAAAGGACTGGCAGGAAGCCACAGTGGACGTCTAATAAGAGACAGTGTGTCATACCACTGTTGACTGTAAAATTAATTACCATTTCTAAACAAGAACTCTGGGATGCATTTTCTTTCAGACATGTACTGCCCTCACTGGCATTATAAACACTGCAAATAACATTTTTAAACCATGCATTTTGGAAAAATCTTAATCTATAGGAAAAAAGAAACCAAACCCAAAACTGTGTATTGCGCCAAATCCCCATTGTGCAGAATGGGTTGAAAATTAAGAAGTGTCACCTATCTCAAGTATGTGTTAGACATGCACGTGCTGGCATCAGCTGCTGATCTAATGCATGTGGAGTTGCCGTGTCACTAAGGCATTACGAACCATGGCAGAGCCACAGACAAAGCAGCTTCATCATTAATGTCAGTAAAAGGAACTGCAGAAAAAATAGAAAGCCTCTGGAGACCTTGTCTGGACTTCTTGGAGCCTGGACAAAAGTCCTTTCCAGTCTGATAGCAGCTGCAACAAAGGGAAAAATAAGACAATGACTCTAGTGACCATTAAGTCAAAATGGGTAAGTAGAGGAGCCTGTGATGAACCTTTTCAGCCAGCAATAGTAATAGCGAGTTTATTTTTTTATGACTTCTAGCTAAAATCAAATTAATACTCAATGCTAAATTATGCTGATTTATTATTTGGGTGTATGTTTACTTGCCAGTTTTAATCTGTTCAAATCACATTGCTCATTATCTCTATGAAAGAGGTTGAAATAGATATCTGGATTTAGGATCTGATGAGCATTGATTCAAGTTCATGTTCACTAGAAATCTAAGGAAATATGGCTTAGAATTTCAGGTGGGTTCAGAATTGATTCATGGCAGGCTCGGATGGTGATGAGTCATTATTAATGCTTTGGCAGCCACCTAAAAGGACACGTCAAATGAAGTTCCTCAAGAGTCTGTCTGGGATTGGTTATATTTAACATTTTGTCAGGGGCTTGGATGATAAAATACGGGATGTACTCATAAAGTTTCATGGATGGATCCAAGTTGGAAGAGGTTGCTAACACCTTGGATTATCAAATTATAATTTAAATGACCTTGAGAAATTGAAGTGGTCAGTAATAAATAGCATTAAATTCAAAGGGTCGTGTAGAAATTAAGCAAGTCTGGGAATGATTGGCAATAGATAAGAGAAAAAAAGACCAGAGAATACATCTAAATAGAAATTATGAGTTTTTATGATTATAGAAAAAGGAGCTAGCCGAACTTGGAAATAAAAATCAGAATTATTGTTATTGTTCCTACTACCAATAGCCAGCATTTTTTATAAGGCTTTAAGGTTTGAAAAGTGTTTTACATGGTATCTTCAATGCAATTCAATCCAATAAACATTTATTAAGTGTTTACTACATGTCAGACAATGTGCTAAGTGTCTGAGATAACAAACAAGAAAAAAGAAAAAGTGTCTGCCTTCAAAGAGTTTACAATCTAATGGAGAAAGACAACACACTACTACCAATGTCATGTCATGTTGATCATCCTCTTTCTTTGCCTTCCATCATGGCTCTGCATCAGACCTTTTGGGCTTTACTAGTAGCCATGCCTCAGCTACCATCTGACCCTGGAACTTTTTTCACAGGCCTCATCATCCTGGAATATCCATCTTCCACTGCAGCCTTCTCACCCTGGAATATCTCACCATCTCGTCAGCCTCATTCTCCCATTGCTGAATTTCTCCCATGGCCTCTATTTTAGGGAGAAGAATAAGCCAGCTAACTTTGATTCTCTTCTTGTCTCTGCTTCTAATGTTTCCAGACTTTGACACCTTACGTTCTCCTGACTTGCCTCTCCCCCATCCCAAGACATACCAACCATTCCAGATATTTTTGTTCTCTAATACAAACTTCCTTCTTTTAAAGAGATCCTGTCATACTGGCACTAGCTCTAGGAAGTTATCTTTATGGTCAGGAAATGAATTCTGGGGTCTGACATTCATGAGGTTGTATTCCAACCTAAGATCTGACTCTCTGACTCTTGAACTTTGAGTATTCAGTTGTATTGAATACACAGAGGCAATGGCAGCTCCCTCTCCTTCCTCCTTTCTCAACTTGCATCTGCTTCTGAGCACATCAGCATGACAGAGCAAAGCTCCACCAACCCCAAGATGCCAAACATTTTACTCACCTTCAAGCCATCCACTAGCTGTGAATTTGACAAAGCCATTTTCATAAGTTATTCTTTTTGGTTTTGTTTATTGTTATACAGAAGCATTGAGAAATTTCTCCTTGGAATGGTGTTTCTTCTTGTATACCTTTAATTGGGCATGTCCACCTAAACGCTACCCATTCTTTAAACTTGTGAATCTTTCTATTTAGTAAGAATAATCCAGATACTCTTTGACCTCTTAGCTTTCATTGTCTAAATAATTTGGTATTTTATAATGTAGAGCTTTGTGATTTTTCCTTTATTGCTTGAAAATTTTCTTAATTTTTATACTTATATAAAGTTAGGTGGGTTCATGCTTTGGCTCAAAAAATTTTCTGTGAACCCTGTGAGGGAAGAATTTATGTCTATGTCTTATTAATTGTATCTCTTACAGTGCTTTGTAAATAGTAGAAATTAAATAAATATTTGTTTATTGGGGGGGGAGGGCAGAAAGAGCAGGGAAGGGAGGCATGGATGGAGACAGACAGAGAGAATATTCCCTTTCTAGCTAAAACTGTTTGCCTGTATGCTTTTGGGGTGATTTAAGGGATTGTAAAGGGTAAGTTTGACTATGATATTTCCACCTTTAAAATTTAGCCTTCATGGCAGCCCCAACTAGATTGCTTTTGCTTTTTGACGAGATGAAGTCAGCTATCTTTTCTGTAGTGGGGATAAACAAGGGATCTCTTTTGATCTGTAGGATCCTGGATTCCTTCTGCTAAGTTTATTCACTCCCAATAGATCTGGATTCCCTAGAATTTCCCATAGAGTACAATGTAAAGTATAGGAACCCAATGTGAGAAATTATTAATAGTAACCAACAATTTTTGGGGGGAGATTTAGAGCTCCCCTCTTCTAAGTCCTTTAAAAGTTGTCTTTGAAGGGTATTACTGATGGGATCTCATTAGCTCTCCTTGATTTTGGTCAGACCCCACCCAAATTTATAAGGAATTTAATCTAGGGTGGGGAATCCCATTGTGTTCTACTCCAGCTTGGGGGGAGACAGATCCTTTTGTAGCCCAAGGCTGGGGATAGTCTTAGTACAGATAATTTCTCTGTCCAAGGGTGACTAGTAGTAACTAGCCACCCCACATTGCTTAGAAAGGTAAATAAAATGTGAACCCACCCACCATGATTGTCTTTGGTAAGAGAAATAGCCAAATGACCATCCTTTTGTTAATAACCAGCTGGCCTTATTAAAAAATGATTGAATTATTCAAAAACTAAGTCTCTTGAAACTTTTTAATCATCATGCCAAGAAATAATTAGAAAGAAGAAAATAAAAGCACATTAATGTTTTCATTTCTTATGATCTGACCATGCAACCTAGATATACTTCATCTCACTCTCACTCCCTCCAAGTAAATCCTCCCTTCCTATGTAGTCATTTAAAATGTCTCCAGGCAAATAACCCATCTCCTATCTCCAGACTTTGGTAGATTCAGGAAAACAAAACAAAGCATACCTAGGAACAATAAGAACACAGACCATTAAAACTGGAACCTCAGAGACCATATCTAGTTTAATGACCCTCATTTTACAGATGAGGAAACTGAGGCATTCTAATACTTCACGGTCAACATTTCTGCTTGCTTGTTAACCGTGGAGTTACATGAAGTAAGAGCAATCAATGAGAATTCAGTCAGTTTCTTCAGAGCAGAAATATCTAATACTGAAACCTTTCTTACCTATAACATCCTTAAATGGTGCACATTATATTTTTAATCTCCCTAAGCAAGATCTGCTTTTCTCTCATTAACTTGAGCTAGCTTGGTCTCATGACTCTAATTGCCAGTGGCATGGGTAATCGTGTCATTTCTATCTTTGGGAGCTGCTGTGTGTAGATTTTAAATCTTCAAAGGGTTGACCTCAGATGAGAACATTAAGGTGGGTTTGGCAAGCATATCTTCTGCTATTGACAGCAGCTATATTTGTTCTAGTGGTATGGCTAGTCAGGGTTGAGAAAGTTACTCTGCATCTATACCCCTTCTTATGATCCCACCTTTTTTTGAATCTTGAACGAAGGCACACACTAATCTTATATGGATCCAGTTTTCCTTTAACAAGAGAAAGACCTCAAATCTCCCTAACATGGCATGAATTAATGTACTGTTCTTCTCAAGGGTGCTTGGATTTTTCAGGTGAATTCTTGAAATGGTAACCCAAAGGAATTTAGACTGTTAGAATTTGGAGCACTGTGGTAGGCCAGTTGGGGAGATGTTTTTGTGTACAAGGTCTTAATAGAAATAATTCCTACTTTTTATTGCTTCAGTGTTTGCAAAGTACTTTCTTCACGACTCTGCAAAATCAGTAATGCATGTATTAGGATTTTTATTGTATAACTCAAGAAATTGAGACTTAAATAAATTAAACAACTTGCCCACAGTCACACAACTAATCAAGCTTCAGAAACAGGATTTAGTTGGAACTAAGGTCTCCTGATTCCAAGACAATAAACCAACACACATCTATTAGGTATCTGCTATACATATTACACACATTCCAAAATCCCATGCTGCCTCCTCCTAAATGCCTCACCAACCATATTGTGTAAATCGCCATCCATTCTGCTTTGGCCACAGTAGTTAGATCTTTGCACCTGTCTACTCTGTCTTTGGAGATGTAATTCCAAGACTGATGATATGTAACAAGAGTGGTGTTTGCTTTGCTATCGCAGGTTTACAAAAGCAATATCAGTTTTTCCTTCCATAAACACACACACACACACACATACACACACATCCATATACAATTGCTACCCCTTACCCCTAGTCATTTTTTTTTAAAGAAGAGAATCATAATTTTTTTTCCTGTTAAAATGACCTACTTTTGAGCAAGTTTCTCATCTAGCTAAAACCTTTAGGGAGATAATTCTCACACAATGGGACCTTCTATTTTTAGCAATCTGAGGAACAAGTCCTTCTGAATTTGAAACTATCCACCACATTATAGTTTTCTTCCAGGGTATGTCTGGTCAGGGCACTATGGTAATGAGATCTTTTAAAAGCTTAACTACAAATAATTTCCCTTTTTTATACTTTAGTAAGACTTTTATATACATAAGTTCACCAATCAGTAAAACAAGTCCAGCACAGCTTAATGGAAATTACTGTATGGACAGGCAGAGGATATGGGTTCAAATCCAACCTTGGACTCTTCTTCTTGTGTGACATTGGGCAAATTACTTAGCTTCTCTGGGCCTCAGTTTCCTTATCTGTAGAATGACAGCTTCTATTCTCAAGAAGTTCACATTCTAATGGGACAGATAGCACAAGATAACACATGTAGAAGGTTTCAGCTGCAAGTAGGATGGAAAGGTCCTTAGGGCACAACCACAAAGCAGACAGCAATGCCACTTTTTTTTATGTCATTTCCACTGATAAAATATCTGTTTCTGATTTTGAAACATTTGATAATTTGGAGGACTTTGTTGAAAAAAATGTGACCTAAACATTAATATGTTGTGATAATGAAGGTAGTTAGAACATTTCTGATAATCAGAGAAGATTTTCTGAAGATGGGTTTTGACAACTGATTCAGGAACAGGGAGTTTTGGGTTGGCAAGTAGCAAGTGCACTGCAGGATGAAGCAGCCTTCTTTCAAGTGAGCAGCAATCAGTCCTTCCCATCTCAGAAGCTTGTATAACAATGAAGCATCAAGCTCCCCTCTGCACTGAAATTAAGGCAATGTGCATGCTTATGTTTCTTAGATTTCACTGTTATTCAGCAGTATAGCAAGGCTACATGCCCCAAGCTAGGAAGAGAGATGGGTGCTTCTAGTCCCCAATTCATGACTCTATAGCTCTAACCAAGAACGTATATCCCCTGGACCTGTGTCATCCAACTCTGAGGCAAAGCAGAAGGACTCATGGGTTAATAATGGAGGTTGGCTGGGCCACTTACAAAGCTCTGCTTCTATGGTGTTATCTTTTACATCTTGCTCCAAGATTTTGGCCTTAGTGTCTTTGGGCAACACTATTAGTTGAGAGGGAGGAGTTTATGTTTGATGTAATTACATAAGTCATAGCCCTGTATAGGAGATGTCAAGTGAAGAAAGAAATGTTTGTATAAAATATAATGTTCATACAATCTTTGCAAATACTCAATTCCTCACTCCACCTCACTCTGCATATCTTGTCATACGTATATGAAATCCCTCTCATCCTTCCTCTTCTTTCCATCCTCACAGCTACCGCTCTAGTTCAGACACTCATCGCCTCTTGCCTGGTTTTTTAAATAGTCCCCTTATCAATCTCCCTGCATTATCTGTCTCTACTCCAATCTATCCTTTTAAAAATTTAAAAAAACACAAATTGCCCCTGTATTTGAGGAGTTTACTCCTGTGGGATATATCAGACACATAAGTAAGAATAGCACCTACAGACATCCCAACTCACTTGTAGGTCCTGAAGACAAGGCTGCTTCAAATTCAAGATGGAATTGTGAATAAGTCCTCATCCATTCACAACTATAGCTCACAAATCCCTACATGTGTTTACTTTTTCCTATTCAGTCAAAGGATACAATTCGTTCAAAGGAAAGGTATTTAGTCAAATAGCATAACAAGAAAAAAATCTACTGAATATTTCCTCCATAAAATTATGCTTATAAAATTATGACCCATTTTCTCACAGATACATTATCAGTAGAAAGAATGGGTACATATAAGAAATACATATGGAGGGCAGCACATTAGGAAACATGTGAGAGAAAGGCATACAGATGGAAGAAAACATGTGTAGGGATACTATGCAGTAAACATGCCTGACCAGGGTGAGTACATGGAAGAATGCATCTATATCTGTATGTTTCTCTATTTTATAGACACATAAACATATGTATATGTAAATAGATACATAGATTTATAGATACAGAGATCAATCTGTGTATATGTATAATATATATACTCACGTACATACATGTATATACACATATATATATACACAGCGCACACAAAGATCTCAAGAAATATCTATAAACCTATGTACCTCTCTATGTCTCTCTCACCTCTGGTTCTATAGGACTGCTGCTGTCTTCTGATAGTACTCTTGTACTTTTCTTATTGAGCTTTTTCCTAGCTAATCTTGTGTGACATATAGTCTCTGTTAATTTCTATTATTATATTTCCTTTGGGTGTCCTGTAGTATCTGCTGGGCATTTCCCACTACTAATTTCATGTGGCTGATTCTTTTCTGGTCCTATAATTACCGGTTTCTGTTTACTGTCAAACATGGTTCTACTGGGGATAAGTTTATAGAACTTCTCTCTTCCATCCTCTGGCTTCATCTGGAGTCCTCCACTGAGGTACAAAATATTTCTCATAAGAGAAGGAGAGGGTTCCGATAGGGATTTTTTTAGGTTGAAATAAGGAAATTTTTAAAAAAAGTTTTGAGAAAGGCAGAAGCTATTCTTTCCTTGACCCCATACAATGTCATTGAACAAGGGATAAGTGAGGTTAGTTTCTCTTCCTCACCTGATAGAAGAGCCAGAGGTGACTGGTGATGGGATTACGGGATGGGGAAGTGAACAAGGAGGGTCCTGTGCATTTCTGTGAGCCTTTGCTAAATGAGTATCTCTTCTCCAAAAGGAGATTCTTTAACCCAAAAGCCAAGAGTTTAGGTACACAAACTGATCCAGTTTATTGATGTCTTCAAAATTAAGTTAATTTTTTGCCTAACCTCAACTTCCTTATCGCCAAGGGTGGCATTTCTGTCAGAGGTTCTTCTCTGACTTAGGTTTAGATACTCCTCATGAGTTTTGTTTAATTTCCAATTACTCAAGTGTAACCAATCAGTATCAATTTAGAGTCTACTCTTCTAACAAACTACCAATGATTCCCTGAGTTTAAGGGGCTCCTAGTTTCTTACACCCAGGTTTCTTTTAGTCTCCTATACAAATAAATAGAGGAGGGAAAGGTATAAGAACAAAAGCAAGCTCAAGGGCAGTATCACTGTGCTCCTGGACATATTTTTGCCTTTTAATGTATATATCTGGTTGAAATAAGATGCCCTACATTAGCCTCAGTTTATTCATCTATACAATGGGAACAATGATACTTGCACTACTGAACTCATAGGATTTTTGTTAGGAAAAAATATATATAAATACATATGAGTTATTTTTGCTGTAGTGGTAGTTTGGGTATAGTGATGAATTAAGCTTCTCTTAGGTGAATCTAGTTTCGTGGGGAGTGGGTCAATCAAGTGCAATCACTTGGGCTTTAAAAAGAGAGTGTACCCATCATTTAGGTTAGTGAATAATTACAAAGTGGAACCATTCTGAAAAACTATATTTAAACATTTTGCTATTTGTCATTTTTGAAAGTAGCAGAAGCTAGCAACCAAACAAAATTATATAACACATACTCTTACTACTTGTGTCAGAGGCCACATTCACCCTCTCTCATTTTTTTGTGGTCTTATTATATGCAACAATCTAAGTTTTATGTTAAATTTCAAAATTTTAAATTGCATCCTCTCCATTTCTCTTGCAGACATCTTTTTTCTTCCTTATTATTATTTTTTTTTCTTTGTATACTGCACATGGCAGGTTAAAAGGGCTTAGCTGTGTTGATTAACTATCCAAATGTTTAATCAATACGGCAATAGCTAGATGCATTCTGGCTGTGAAAGACCTTGGAAAGGTCCCACTTGCCTTATTCCCCACCCCCAAGTGGGACATCAATGAACTATTACATGGTCCTTGCATATCAATGCAGTGGGGCTTAGACAAATATAATGCTAATGGATAATTGTGGGTCACCTTGTCAAAATATGTTAAATGCCCCTTGAGTAAGGATTTTTTTTCCCTATTAAAAAATGATAGCAAACTGTGACCTTGTTGATATCGTACTGCCTTTCAGAAAGCACGTCTTACTCTGTCTCGAACTGGCTCCCAGACTCATGGGCCAAAAATCTGTTTAAACCACCATTATGAAACACACATCCTGTTTTTTATCCAACCGTCAATAACTGTGTGACAAGGGTTATGAAATCATACTTTCTTGTGTAGGCAAAATGCACTCACTGACAGCCATTTGGGGGACACACCTACAGGAAAGAAGAGGCCTTTATTTTGGCGATTTACAAGCAGTCAGGGAAAGTTCATGCTGTCACCAGGTCCTTGGACCCAGGACAATATTATGCCATTTGTGGAAATGAGATGATTGTTAGAAGGCTGAAGTTTGAGTTTCCACTTTCCTCCCCTCTCTGCTCATCCCCCCCTCTGCTCACCCCCCCCCCAAGTCTATTCATAATGTCATTAACACTCATATTTATTCTCTCCTACTACCACATATGCCGATGCGATGCATAGACTTTCTCATTGTTGGATGTTATAAATCACTAGAAGATGAAAGATAACTGCATCGATACACAAAGGTCCCGGCAATAGATGAGACCTCAGCATCCCTACACCGTGCCAGCTACATTGTTGATCCAACGGGATTTCCTTAAACTTGTGTTTAGATAGGACACCTCTACTAATAAAAATGAAAACTTAAAAGGCTCTTCAGATTATGTAGGAATGTCAAAATGAATTTATTATTTTCTCTTTAGCTGTGACTTTGTCTAAGATAATACTTCAGGTTAAAACTAACAACAAGGGCAAGAAATGCCATCATTGGCTGAGTTTTACTATGCCACTAAAGCCTTTTTTCCTATAGAGTGTGCAAAAATATTTAAAACTGTAGAGTGTAGAATAAGACTTACATGAATATGGAGAGCATTATGCTTATTTTAATGGATCATGGAAAGAATATATGTTGCCCAAGTATAATACACACATTTAGTGAGTGTAATAAAGGGCACTATCATCCTCGAAAATGAAGGAAAACAGTATAAATAACAAAAATGGGAATCCTCTTAACATGTCAGTGATTTTATTTGAATAGCTCCACTTTGTACATATGTCTACAATTTACCTCCGGGCACTCAAATAAAAGGCAACAATTTACACATTATAATGAAGTGGAATAAAAGTCTCAATTTTAACACTCATTGCATGGTAGGATTTTACTGTATCTGAGTACAAAGCAAAAGTATAGCAACTCTTATGGATTCAGTGAGTGATAAAATGGAATACTGCCCTTTTCCCTTTGAAGGCCTGATGATATCTCGATGAACTCTCCCTACCAGTCCAACCCCAGTGCCTAGTACTCATTGTCTGTAGCTTTTCCCACTTAAGTCTTTGTTCTAGGCATGCAGTTCTATTTGGTTCCTCCCTAAAGAACATGGGGATCTGTTAACATGGAGCTGTAAGAGTTACCTGATTATTCTTTCTCTGGAAACAGAGACCTTAAGGGATGGGCTAAGTCTTAGGGATGATCTATTGCTAACCTTTCAATTTACAGAGAAGACAGCTGAGGATGAGGCAGGTAAAACTGTTTATCCAAGGTAATCAGGGGTTAAATGAGACTTTGAAATTAAGTCTTCTGATGTTCAGTGCACTTCCCATTCTTTATAGCTGTTGCTGTTCATCCTTTGTTTCCATTGTGAGCCTTGGGAGATACTGGCACAAGACCACCCAGCATGGAATGCCCACATCAAAGAAGGTACTGTGCCCCTGCTGAGCAAAGCAGAATCACAGTAGCACCAAGGAAACTTGAGAGGTGCAAAGCTAGAGACATTTCCACCCCAAATATTCAAACAGACTCTTTGTGACCAACCTGTGGCAGAGCCTTCCATGATCACTTTGGAGGATTATAGTATTGAGAGCTGGAAGGAATCATAAAAAACCATCTACTCCAACCTCATTTTAAAGAGGGGAAAAATTAAATTCAGAAAGTTTAAGTGATTTGTTCAAGGGCATAGTAGCAAAGCAGGATGTGGCCCTCATTTCCTTTAATTTGCTTAGTTTGCTTATTCCCAGATGTTTGTGAGGTAATTTACCCTGTAAACAAGTGATAAGATCTTTTTTGGATTCTGGTTTTCTGAAGAAAGATAATGTGTGAGGGACCTCACTCATGTGGATTGTGCTTATATTTATGATTAAATCCTCAGATTGTTTTATCACCTTACAGTCATTGTACATTTTGGATTAAATTGTGGGGGAATCGCAGGGATTCTCCAGAGTATTAAGGACTGCTGATGAACTTTTATCATTTTTGAGTGTTTAAAACCCTTTGTTTCATTCATCCATTCAATAAACATTTACTAAGCATCTCCCTTGGGTAAGGTACTGGTAGCTATCATTTAGTCATCTAATAAACATTTACTAAGCACTTACTATGTGTTAGATAATATTCATTATCTTCAAGTCATTTACAAGAAAAGTGGAATAATATTTGCATAGATTTTGTTGTTCAGTCATTTTTCAGTTTTGTCCAATTTTTGTGACCTAATTTGAGGTTTTCTTAACAAAGATACTGGAGTGGTTTGCCATTTACTTCTCCAACCCATGTTGCAGGTGATAAAACTGAAGCAATCAGGGTTAAATGACTTGTCCAGGGTCACACAGCTGGTAAATATCTGAAGCCAAAGTTGAACTCTGGTCTTCTTGATTCCAGGCCCAGTGTTCTATCCCCTGAGTCACCTAGCTGCCCCCACTGGTAGCAACCCAGTGAAATGGCTGGCTCATTCTTGATAAAGGTTTCAAGGAGTCTTGTTAGGGTTGTCCCTTTTTTGCAACTCTTTCCTGGTTATGCAACCTAGATTATCATTTAGGTCTGTGGGCAGTTATTACAAATAAGAAGTTTTCATTGGTCAGTGGAGCTCAAATTGAGATCAGTATCTTACTGAACAAATGTTTGTATTTCTGCTGGCTAAGTTCATACAGTTGTCACTATAGTTAAAAGCAAAAGAGACACTTTTTTTTTAATCCCTGTCTTGTCATATGCAGTCTTTTATAAATTTCCTATCTATGAAAGTCATTTAATTTGGAGATTAGAGGGACATATTACTATAGCTATGATTTACATAGATTTTAGCAGATCATTTTGCAAAGCATGATTTACTGTATTATTATTACTAGAAAGTAATATAGTTAGGTGGATTTTAAACTGATTGAATGGTTGAACTCTAAGGATAATTGTTAATGGTTCACTGGCAACTTGGAAGGCAGTCTCTACTCAAGGATGCCAGGGAGCTGTGCCTGGCCTTGGGTATTTTAGGATTTTTTAACAATTACACAAATCAATCTGTGATCTCACTAATTCTAGTTTCCTCCAATGAGGCAAATCATGGTCCATCTATGCCCTTCTATCCTGGATTACTCTTTTTTATGTGGTCCCATAAATTCATGATAGAGAAGTACACACAGTATACCAGAGATTGGTCTTACGATGTTTTGCTATTGCAAGGTTACCAGTAGAGAACTCTGGCTGTCTACCTATAATCCCTTATTCTTTTCACATGACCAGACTAAATTCCTCTATTCCCACAATTCCCTGATGATGTCTTCACTACTGTCCATTTTGGATAGAGGCACTGATAAAACCAAATTTTTCTGACTCCTAAGACAGATTCAATAGCAGTGAGGATATAGAGAGATCTTGACAGGCTGGAATTTGATTGGTTAAATCTAATGAGATGAAAGGGAATTAAGATAACAGTAAAGTCTTACATTTGAGTTCAAAAAATCAACTTCACATGTACAGAATTATAAAGGCATGACTAGACATCAGTTTATTATAAGAGATAACAAGTGGATAGTCAGAATTTTCTGCTCGCAACTTTACAATGATAAAAGAAAGTAAGACAAGACTTTGGCAAATTGGATGAACCTCCCTATCATGAACTTATGGAAAGACATGAATAAGAGTCAGAATAAGTTTGATAAGATGGGGTTTTAGTAGACAGCATTATGATGTAGCAGTCCAAACAATCTGTAAGGTTTTTGGTTGCCTTAAGGTACACATGGGTTTGAGGAATAGGGAAATGATAGTGATGCTATGCTCTTCCCTTTACAGACCATATCTAGAAATTTGTGTTCTGTTCTGAATGCCACAGTTCAGACACATTGATAAGCTGGAGAACATTCAGAGGAAAGAAACCAAGATGTTGAAACACCTTGAATCCTTGTCAAACAAGCCCTGCTTGAAGTAACTTTATTCCAGGAGACATCCTGGAATAAAGAAGGCTCATGGGGAGGGGTGAGTGATACACGAGAGCTATCTTCATGAAACCGGGATTAAACTATTTCTGTTTGGCTTTAAAGAAAGAAATAGGATCCATGGGTAGATGTTGATGGAGCCAAATTCACACCTACACTCAGGAAAAAATTTCCCTACAATTATAGTTGCCTAAAAGTAGAATGGAGTGGCTTGGGAAATAGTTCACTCTCATTGAAGTCTTCCAGGAATGGTTGAATTACATGTGTATAACGGTGTGAATTTCCTTTGGGTGTGGGTTACACTAAATGACTCTTGAGGTACTTTCAAAATCTAAATTTTTATGGAAAACTGGAACTCAGGAAAGAGAATAGAGTCAAATACATAGATCTGAGAATGATCGGCATAGAGTAAGTAATTGAGCTGATGGTAGCAGATAAGATTAATGAGAGAGTATATAAAAAGAAGTTCAGGAAAGTGCCTAAAGAGATATCCACAGTTAGGAGAGTGAGGCATAGATGCTGAACTATTAAAGAAAGCTGAAAAAAAAATGGCTAGACATGTAGGTACTTGCATGATGGTACTTGAAATAACCATAATTTATTATTCAATTCAAATGAATAACTTAATTAAATGTTTATAACGTAAATGTCTGCAAGTATAATGTAAAGTATCTGAGAGTAGCTGTAGAACTGACTTTGGTTTCAAGAAAACTTGGCTTCAAACTCTGACTCTGATATACATACATACAGATAGATAGATAGATAGATAGATAGATAGATAGATAGATAGATAGATAGATAAACAGATACATAGATAGAAGTATACAGAGATAGACTGATTTATACAGAGATAGATAGCATGTGTGTATATTTTTGTTGATTATCCTTCACTTTTGAAGAGGACCAATTACATCACAGGAGTGTTGACTTCAATGCAAACTAGATTTAAGTGAGGTAGAGTTCTGCAAAGTCAACAACTTCACTCTTTCTTCCTGAGTCATTGAAGTCCAGTGGCAGGACAAAAGACAAGATAACTGCCAATGGTCCTGGATGCCACGGACAACCTTGGCATCTTCAATGCCTGCCAAGCTTTTCAGCCATCTTCATGACTTTTGGAACAAATTGTTCTCATCTGCTCATTCCACTGCAAGGAAAGTCTTCACATGCTAAGGACATTCCACTAACTCAACAATAGGTGTGACACCTTTTGGTTAACTTCAACCTGGTTTAGTCCCTCTGCCAAGATGATTTACCCCAGTGTGATCACTGTGCATGCTACAGCTTCCTGGAACCACAGATGAGAGTTGGGTAAAGGTGGACACCAACAGTGGATGAACAGCCCTGAAAAGGGCTTGAGAGGTCCTCATAACAGAAGTGCTAGTCCCCTGTAAACACCACACACACACACACACACACACACACACACACACACACCTACAATATATATTTGTTATTGTTAAATCATTTTTTAGTCATGTCTCACTCTCTGTGACTCCATATAGGGTATTCTTGGCAAAGATACTGGAGTGGTTTTTCATTTCCTTTTTCCCACTCATTTTATAGAAGAAGAAAGTGAGGCTAAAAAGGTTAAGTGACTGTAATGGGAATGCAAATTTGGAAGATCTTCCCTGCCCTTAGGCTAAAGTGCACCTGAAGCCTGGGGAGGGAGGCTTGGTTTTCAGTAGATACTTTTTGATTGGCCAGTGGGTCAATAAGGTTGTTACATTCTCTGAGCCAGGAGAAGGCTATATAAGCCCTGATGTGTAGCTTTGTTTTGGGACTCACTTTGAGAAGTGTTCTGTGATTTGATCTGAATTCTGGGAAGCCGTTGTTGAGAGTCCCCCGGCTTTGAAAAACCCAGATGTGGAAACCCAGATGTTGACTGGGTATGGATGTAATGGTTGGACAGTTTGGAAAGCTGTCTACTTGATCTGTTAATGTCTTGATAATTCTGTCTGTATATTTTGAAGTTTGGGGTGCTGACCTTTTTCCCCTGAACAAGGTAAACGATATATGTCTGAATGATTAAAGTAAGCTTGTTAACCCATTTTGAGTTGCTTTCCTTTAACAAAGCAGATCCAAGAACCTGTATGGGCAGCAAACCCTGAGGACACGCTTGGGGTACTTGCTGCTACAGTGACTTTCCCAGAGTTACACAATTAGTAAGTGTCTGAGGCCAGATTTGTACTCATAAAGATGAACTTTCCTGATTCCAGGCTCAGTACTCTATCCATTGCTCTTCCTAGCTGCCATATCTCTATCTCTCCCTCTCCTTCTATCTCTATCTTTATCTCTATCTCTCTCTCCATCATCTCTATCTCCAT
>NW_027185764.1:47543105-47551432 GCF_028583685.1 Petaurus breviceps papuanus | reverse complement strand
TCTCTCTCCATCTCTATCTCCATCTCTATCTTTATCTCTCTCCATCTATATCTTTATCTCTATCTCTATCTTTATTTCTATCTATATCTACATCTGTAGCTATCATATTAAAGGATGCATTGTGCATGTTTATGCTGTTGT
Source organism: Petaurus breviceps papuanus (assembly GCF_028583685.1). Lineage (NCBI taxonomy): Eukaryota > Metazoa > Chordata > Mammalia > Diprotodontia > Petauridae > Petaurus > Petaurus breviceps. The sequence goes on along the minus strand of NW_027185764.1, from coordinate 47,551,291 downwards.
TGTTTATCCTTTGTTTTTTTAAGAGAACCTCTGGAAACAATTGAAACTTACATTTCAGTCTTTTGGCAAGGATGAAATTTTGAAATGTCTTAGAGGACCCATCTCTTCCACATAAACTCCAGGAGTTAGCTGAAAAACAGCTCTAGAAAAACTAGCAATAACAGAATCTGAACATAAGCCAAGAAAGCTTTTCTATCCAGTATAAAAGTGCATAAAAAGATGGCCAGAGGCCCGTAGGGAGTTCAAACTAGAGAACCCAGTAAATGTTTTGATAAACACAGAACTTATGGAGGTGAGGAAAAGTTCACACTAGCAAAACTGGCATGAAATATGGTACCTGAGGTAGAGCCTAATGGGGATAGAAAGTAGGGGTGGGGAAGAGTCAGTTTAAACTGTGTAAAATGGACACGAAATAAACAGATGCTTTCAACGAGGAGTATTACAAGCAAGTGTTAAATTTCATAACCAAGATTCTAGTCCTGGTTGGCTAGAACACAAGCTGGGGGACAGAAGTATCCCTGAGGAGTCACTCCCAAGGAAAGGGGTTTGACCATTCCTTTTTTTCCCAGTCACTAGGAAACCACAAACAAATGTCAGGACCAAATCAGCTTTGGGTAGCAGCAACAAAAGGGTTATGCAGGATGCCTGAGACAAATGTGATCTCCCAAATCCCCCAAATTTGATCCCCAACAGTGTGAAATTAAAAAAAAAAATTGAGACCTAATTTAAGAACCATTAGACTCCCTGAACTACCATGAGTAAAAGAAACCATACTTCAAGAAATCATAAAAAGAAAATTGTCCAGATCTATTAAAACTAGAAGGTCAAATCAAAATGAAAAGAATACACCAAGGGGAAGAAAAAATTCCATAATCATCCAGAAGGTGTTCCCAATGCTCTAAGAAATGCATAGTCAGGCCCTTCTTTATGACAGCGATGCTTTTGACCCTCAGCTTGTGTTCTGATGGGCCAGAGAAGGAATGTGGTTTTATGCTCATACTTACTGGAATTGGCACTAGCTTGCTATACTCCCATTTTGCGTACTGACTGACCTCAAGTACAATTGAGGGAGTTTGAACTGTTTGCCCTATTCTCTCTCTGACTCTTCTAGGTTCTAGACCAGGTATCAGAATTCATACTGATTTCCCTAACATGGCCATCTCACCTACTCTGTCACTTTTGTGTTTACCTGAGCAAGCAGTGGCTTCCTTAGTTTAAATCATGACCACCATCTGCTCTTTTCTGGCCATCTTTATGTGCAATTCTATACTGAATAGAAGAACTTTCTTTTGCCAAGGAACCACAATTCACAGAAGACTTAACAGCAACTACTATAAAAGACAGAGGATGTTGGAATATAATATTCCAAAAGGCAAAAGATAAAGGCTTACAACAAAGAATAAATTACCTATCAAGACTGAATATAATCCTACAGGAGAAAACCCTTAATAGAATAGAGGTTTTTCAAAAAATCCCTGATAGAAAGATTAAAACTAAGCAGAAAGTTCGAATGGAAATCAAAATAAACCAAGAAATGTAAAAATACTTGAGCAATTAGAAGAGTTAAAACAAGGGAGATGTGCTGACAAATTTTCTTACAGAATCCTGTCTTGAAGAATTGTTGAGGGAGTTATATAAGGCAGACACAGAAGGCTGGTCTGATTTTCTTCTGCTTCACTGGTCTTAGCAAAGGAAAGAAAAGAGAGGGTAGAGGCACATACTAGAGAAGGAATGAAGACGGGGAGGAAATTTCTATTTGGCATAAATGGAATATGTAAAGAGAAGGTGGAGGAAAGGGTCGGGAGAGAGGACAACTTAAGACTTCTTATCTAAAATGTATGAATGGGGATTGAATACATATATGCAAATACATAAGCAAGTAAATCAAGGTTACAAAAACTCAAGAGTGATAGAATCAGAAAAAGAAAGTGAAGTATAAGAGGGAGCCTAAAGTCACAGAAGGAATTATCACAAGCAAAACAAAATTCAGTTTCTGAAAGGTGACTAGGAAAGGGGATTTAAAAAAAAATAAGGATAAGAGATTGGGATTTAAGCTTGGTGATGAGAGGCATAAGAGCAGATTACTTCATTTATAAATTGCTAGTGCACATCAAAACTATTCTCTTTTTCCACCACCATCTTTTATTTTCTTTTAAAGAGGAACTGAGAAGGAAAGAGTAAATAACTAACTGGACATTGTGAAGTGAAACAGACAATCAACAATCATAATGTTGAATAGGATAAATTTACCCAGAAACTAGATGAATATAGCAGGACTACCTACTAGAACCTAATAATATGTTTTTTATAAGAAATTCACTTGATTCAGAAAGACTCACACAGAGATAAAAAAATAGTGACTTGAACAGAATTTATTATGATTCTGTTAAATTTTAAAAAGCATAGGTATGAAGCAAGACCTCAGATAAGGCAACCACAAAAGAGATAAACAGAGAAATTACATTTATTGAACTTTTCTATCCTTTCAATGGCATCGTCATCATCATCAATCATTCTCTGTCACCCCATAACCTTGGCTGATACTGTCATGGAAGCCTTCATCAACTCATGTCTAGCCTATTAGGAGTGGTCTGGTTGGTATCCCTGATTCACCTTTCCCAAACCACCCTTCAGTTACATGCAAAAGTGATTTTCTTAAATAAAGCACAAGTTTGACCAAGTCCCACACCATTTGACACACTCAATAAAGTCCAATGGTTCCCTATTACCTCCAAGATAAAATATAAAATCTTCTGTTTCACATTTAAAGCTCTTCATAACCTTATTCCTTCCTACTTTCCCAGGCTCCCTATACTTTGTTCCCCACATACCACATGCTCATATCACAATCTTTCCACATTGGCCTACTTTCTGCTCTTTGCATATAACATGAAATCTCCCATCTCCATATCTTTGCCCTAGCTGTCCCCAGGCCTGGCATGTGCTCTCTTCACAACTCTGTATCTTAACTTCCTTGGACACCTTCAAGACTCAGTTCAAATGCCACCTTCTGCCAGAAGACCTTCTCGACCTGCTAGTGGCTTCTCTATGATTTCTTCTCTCCTGCTTCATATAATTCTCATATGGAGTTAGATATTTTCATGCTATTTATACCATTAAAATGTATGTCATTGAGGGCAGGAAGTGTTTTTGCCTTTTTTTTATCCTCAATACTTAGCACAGTTCCTGGAATATAGTGTTTTATAAATGTTTACTGAATTATTTCACAGGTGATCCAAGTATTACTATTAACAGTTAACAAGTATGGGCTATACTATAACCCCCATAAGAATGACTCCAAAATCTACATAGCAAGTCCTGTTCAATAAGATCTTCATAAAGAATCCTGCTTCTTTCTAGTTCTTTTTCTTTCTTATGCCCACCATTCCATAGACTATTTGGTTCTGATCTTGGCCAGAGCTCCCATTTTTCCTCATTGGGGTATCTTACTTCAGCATGGAAATTTCACTGCTTCACTCACTGGAATGATTTACCTTCCCTTTCATTTATATTACCAAACTCATCATTGGTTTGAGAGTGGCAGCTATCCCATTTCCAAATGACTGCTGTTATTACCTTGAATCCCTGGAGAGGCGATATAGCTTTTGCTTTATAATTCCCTGGGAGGCTAATATCTTCATCCTGCCATAATTTGCTTTATAATTTTGCTTTATTATATGAAAGGACTACGAGGGGAAGCACTGTGCCTTCTACTTTGTCTAGACAATCAGGTTTTAACATTCTCAATTGTAGAAAGAATATGGAGTGTGTGTCAATTATTAAATTTATTTATTCCTATTACACATTTAAGGATAGATAAAACTAGTAATGACCTTATGATATAGGAGACCTTCACCATTATTCCCTTAACTATCTAGTCCTCTTACATTCCCAAGCTAGGGAACCAGGGGGCCGAAATACCTATTTGGGTCCCCCTGATTCAATGTCCCCTCAGAGATAGTGTCAAAAAGTTAATTTAAAACCTAGAAATTTCTCTGGTACCAAAGCATAGAAAACCAAGAAAATTTACTCAGATCCTGATGAGTGATGAACAGGGTCTAATTCTTAATATGAATTCCTAGATGGAATGATGGGATAATGTAAGTGAGGGGTAGAGGGTGTGGAGTGGGGCTTTTCTCTTCTTTGAAGGTATTCCTCCCCTCTTTTCTGTTGGCTTTTTAAGTTTACAAATCCAGAAACAAACTCATGAACTATTTATTGATTTTTCACTTTACTAATATCATTGTGTATATGATTTCTTGAACTAACGAATAAAAAAAAAAACCAGCTAAATTCTGGGTATACAAAGAGAAAAGTAAGCCAGCTTCAGGTCTCAGGGAGCTCTCATTCTAATGGAGAAGACCACACATAGAAGGTTTCAGCTGCAAATCAGATGGGAAGTTTCCATTGTTCTAAGGATACAAATTGCAAAGCAGATGATGAATTTCCCTTAATGTCATATATACATGAATAATTATGTCAATTTCTGATATTAAAATGACCATTTGACCATTCCAAAGTCACAAGTGGCAAGAACTTTATATCCAGGTATTCTATAACTGCTTAGGAGTCAGGGCTTTCATTACTCATAGAAATAGTTGCCAGGTCTGTTCAGGAACATTGCGGGGGGGTGTTAGACTGGGTTAGAAGCAGGCCTCATAGTGTCAGGAGGTGTTGCCACCCCATGGGCATTTGGGCTTACGCGATTAATGATGGCAGTTGATCAAGAGTTGGTGGTGGCGAGGAAAGTAGACCCCTTCTCTACTGTGGTTGTTTTCTTCACTGATGGCTATGGAGCCTGGACTGGTGAGAAGCAAGAGTGATGTCTTTGGAGGCATTAATATTCCCAAGGCTCTTTGGTTCAATGTCCTGGGCTATCTTCACAGGAGTCTGGGGGAGGTGGTGGTTGAGGTGATTGTGCGCGCACACACACACACACACACACACACACACACACACACACACACCCTCTCTTTCCCTCAGGGAGACTTGCTACTTCAGCTCAGCTGACTTGCCTTCCCCAGAGGTGGTGGCTGGTTAGCAGTTTATAGGACTTGCTGAGCCTTTGTTTTATGCAAAAGTGAGCCAGAACTTATGTACTAATTGGTACAGTATTTAAAGTACTGAACATGGAATCAGGAAAACATGGATTCAAATCCTACCTCATACATTTACTGTGATTCCCTAGACAAATTACTTAACTTCTCCAGGTCTCAATTTCCTCATCTGTAAAGTATTAGAATTGGATTTGACCTCCATAGACTATTCCAGTTTTAAATTCATGATCTTATGACATGATATTTCATCCTTTACTGGAACTGATTTAAAAGGAATTGGGGTTTAGGGTATCTTTAACCTGTTTGACCCATTTCAGCACTCAATGTTCCTTTTCTGTAGCTTGGTACTTGAACATAGAGACTTCACATGAGTGTGAGTATACTTTGGCTACTCTTAAAATTAAGTCCTGAAACTTTTTGCCTGCATGCTCTCTGCCTGCTTTTGAAATTTTCCCAGGGGATACTGACAGATTTGTTATATGAATTCCAATTCTTATTGCTTACCATTGTTCTATACCTACTCCTTCCAGTGCTCCCTCAGAGGTAAGAGGAATTTCTATCTCACTTCACAATCCATGAATTATTATGTTTTTTTTTCAATATTATAATCATATAGCCAACATCCACCTCAGTCCTTCCTTATCTGAAGTAGTATCTTTTTGATCCCAAAGAATTACAAGGGAGAGGCAGGTAAGGGGGCATTGTACTAGAAACCATTGGTGTGTATGTCTTTCTCCCCAGGACTGGGAGGTTAATATCTTCATTTCACCAAACTTCATTATCACATCTTTGAATATTTTCAAGTCCAGAATTTCTTACCATTGGTCTCAAATTGTGTTTCTTTTATCAAAACTAATAAATGAATTTGCCATGTATTCAAACCTTGGATGTCTCTGAATGCATCATCCAGCTTCAGATTGGTTGAGATTCCCAAACTGGTCATCATCTAAGTGGCTTAGAGGATAGAGCACTGAGACTAAAGTCAGGAAGACTCATCTTCCTGAGTTTAAATCAGTCCTCATAACTGTGCAGCTGTGTGACCCTGGGCAGGTCACTTAACCCTGTTTGCCTGAGTTTTCTCATCGGTAAAATGAATTGTAGAAGGAAACAGCAAAGCACTCCAGTATCTTTGCGAAGAAAACCCCAAATGGAGTAATGAAGAGCTGGACATGACTGAAACTGAACCTCCTTTTCACTCCCACACTCCCTTTTCACTCAATTAGACCCTCAACACCATTTGCTTGGACTATTTAAATAGCTCCTATTAGTCTCCCTGATGTTAGCATATCCTCTTTCCAACCCACACTTTATACTTCTGCCAAAATGATCTTCCTACGGCACAAATCTGACCATGTCATTCCTTGCTTAGAAACTTTCAGAATGACTCCCTACTTATAAAATGCATTGTCCTTCAGCTGGCATTGAAGGTGCAGCATACTCGAGGTCTAACCTGTCTTTTGAAACTTTTTTTCCCCCAAATTAAACCCGTTTAAGCAAGCTCTACAGGTGTCCCAAAAGTCTTAGTGCAAGTTTAAGCTAATACAACTTAAACCCATTAAACAGTAAACTGCATCAAGTCTTTTGGAACACCCTCTATTTCAGCCAAATGGAGTCACTAGCTATTTCCCTTGATTAAATATGCTCTTTTCCTACCTCCATGCCTTCTCCTGGGCTACCCCTCACATTTGTGATGTACTCCCTCACCTCTTCCTTACAAAATCTTCTCTCTGCTCAGGTTCAATCTACTGTAGTGTTTCCTGATCTCTCTATAGTGTTTCCTCCCTTGTTAGAGTACTTGGTCTCCACCCTTCATGTCACTCCCTAGTTTTCATCTTGTTTACCTCTGCACATGCTGTGTCCCCTTACCCCTCCCCAATAGAATACAGGCTCCTTGAAGGCAGAAACAGTTTTTCATTTTGTCTTTCTCTCTAGTCCTTAAGCCAGAAACTTGTACATATCAGGCATTTAATAAATGCATGTGGAATTGAGCCGAATTAAACATTTTCAAAGTGCTCAGCAATTATGTCATGCAAAGCAAATCTCTCCCACTGATTTCATTAGTTTAATTGTTAGAAACAAAATGAGTGGAGTTTATAGTATATTAAAATGAACATTGTTATTCTACTCTCATTGAATTACAAAAGGTTAAATTTGATTAAGCCTGAGTTGGATGTTCATTCTTATTTTATTGAAGATGTCCACCCTAAATACAATTAATAATAATATTTTGGGGACTTGAAGGGACCTTAGGGATTGTCTAGTCCAATCCCAGGGAGCTTAAGAGACTGGCATTGCATCACAGAATTGTCTAGCCAGAACTGAACTGCAGGCCTTCTGATTCGTAATCTCTTCCTCTTTTTGCCCTTTATTGTGGGCTATAGCCAGGTCCCTCTATATTACCCGAGTTTGAGCGGGCCTTGTGATGAATATGGAATCTTAAGATGGAAGCCCTTAGGTTATGGAGTAAATGGGGTTACCAGATACGTGGGTTTTAAAGGATGCTACTGGACAGTATAGTCTTCCACGGTTCAATCAACAACAAACACTCGGTACCTTCAATGTGCTGGGTTCTGACACATTCTGACAGGTGAGACAGGTATATAAGCACATATTGAAGAAATTTACATTTAATAAATTAAAAAGTAATTTAATACAAGGACCTTGGGAGAGAGGATGATCCTCTTATGAGAATTTAGGAAAGCTCAGAGGTGTCAAACTCATAGTTCCTGAATACAGCCTACAAAACTCCTGAGGTCCAAACCAGGTTGAAATGTAATTGGGAAATGTATAGCCCTCCAAAAACATAATACAAATATATAATGTCAATTTGTGGTTTTCTGAGTCAAAGTGTGGCACATAGGGATCCATTTCTAATTGAGTTTGCCAGTGTAGGTTGTGATTGAGTTATGTTTTGAAGGAAGAGGAAAACTATAAAGCAGGGGTGAAGAGGGAGTGTACTTCAGGTATAGGGGCATAAGGATGGTCAGTGCAAAGGTATGGAGATAGGAGGTGAAATCTTGTATGTGAAGAACAGAGAAGATCAGTTTGGTTGGATTGAGGAATCCACATGAAGAAGCAATATGAGAGGGAGAGAGAGAGAGAGAGAGAGAGAGAGAGAGAGAGAGAGAG
>NW_027185764.1:47542390-47543005 GCF_028583685.1 Petaurus breviceps papuanus | reverse complement strand
GGGGGGGGGCTGCTAGCACAGATTCTTTGATTTGACATTCTAAAGGAAAGCAACTCAAAAGGGGTTAACAATCTTACTGTAATCAAACATATATATATCATTTACTTAGTTTAGGAGTAAAAGTCAGCACCCTGAACTTCAGAGAAAATACAAACAGAAATTACAAGCAGAAATAATAGCATAAATACCAACAGACAGGGCTTCTAACCATCTGACCAAATAATACATGCATCAAAGATCAACAGACAGATCCAACTCTCTGACCATATAGTTACCAGAGAGAGAAGGACCAACACCTGGGTTTTCAAAGCTGCGGAGGGGGCTTCTTAACAGTTCCCCAGAGTCTCATCTGGCTACATTACACAAACACTTTTCCCATGAGTGAGCCCCAAAGCAAAATGCTAACCTCAGAGTATATATACATTTCTTCAGAGTCAGAGGGCATCACAACCCTCATGATCCATGATCATGTGACTCAAACTCATGTGACTTAGGCTTCTATGTAACTTAAGCAGGTCACATGGACTTATTAATGGATGGTGAAGATCTTCCCATTAAGCAAAAAATATATTGAAGAGAGAGAGAGAGAGAGAGAGAGAGAGAGAGAGAGAGAGA
>NW_027185764.1:47531751-47542290 GCF_028583685.1 Petaurus breviceps papuanus | reverse complement strand
AGAAGAAGAAGAAGAAGAAGAAGAAGAAGAAGAAGAAGAAGAAGAAAGAAGAAGAAGAAAAAGAAAGAAGAGGAGAAGAGAAGAGAGGACAGGAGAGGAGAGGAGAGGCAAGAAAGAGCCTTGAGTGACATTAACATTTAGAGAAATGTTAAGAACCAGCAAAAGAAATCAAGAAAGAGTAGTCAAAGAAGGTAGGAGAACCAGGATAAAGTAATGTCATGAAAATCCAGAAAGAGAGAATACTCAAGGAAAAGAAATGATGAACTATTTCAAAAGCATCATATTAGTGGAGAAAGATGGAAAGATGGAAAGATGGAAAAAAAAAAAAAAAGACTAATACATATGCCAATTAAGAGACCAGCAGTAATTTTGGAGTGGGCAATTTCAGTTGAATGATGAGGTGGGGAGCCAGAACGTAAAAGTTTGAAGGATGAATGAGAAGAAAGAAAGAGGAGGCAGAAAGTATACACCACTTCTTCCAGGAGTCTGACTAAGGCAAACTAGAACAACTCAAGCATAAACATTTCTTTCTTTAATACATAGCAGAAGGCATCACAATAGTGATATAATCCAAGGCATGTCCATCTAGATATAAAGTACTCCTACCTAGGCAGAGCTCACCCTTCTCATTCCTGGAGGATTCTCCAATCCATGTGGGCTTCAAGAGAAAAGTATAGCATTAGAATTAGAACGAGAACCAGAAGTAACTAACTTCTCATATGTTTAATCACTGTATTCTGGTAAAGCTAAGTAGACCTTCCTTTATAACTCTCTGCCTATCTCTGGTAAGTAATTTATCTCATACTGATACCTAAGGTTAGGGTGGTTGGATACTAGTTTATCACATGGCCTCTTCTATTTTTGTATTATTAATATTTATTATTTTCATCAACACCGAGTTTAATTAGGAGATTACAAAGCATTGCATTCTTTAATGTAGTTTCCAGACTCTAACACATTTTGCTACAGATTTTAGAAGTTGTTGTTGGAAATATAAAGAAGTAAGGAACAGACAGGACTGTTGGGTGCCCAACTTACAATGTACTTGGAATATATGTATATAACCCTCATTAGCATTAAAAAGGCACTTCCTGCTGGATAGAAATATGAAATCCCCCTTAATTTTTCAGTAGGAACTGACAGACATGATTGCTAGCATATTTAATTATTGATACATTTAACTGGTAATTGTGAGAGTGTTTGTGTTAATATTTTATCATTGATATTGAATTTGTATATTGACCTGGCTTTATGAAGTACCTGGGGAAATATTTTTCATGTCACTGACATTTACATGTCTCTTTTTTTTATGAAAAGAGTTATGGCATCTGTTTGGAAATGATTTTGTAATTCTGAGACTTCCTCTCCACCCCCCACCAACCCCTAGTTCTCTTCTTCCTCAAGTCCCCAGGCTTATTATGCTAGGCTTTGCTTTCACCCTAAGCTAAAGGCAAAAGACACTCATTAATGGAATATGTAAAAGAAAATAGTAAAAAAAAACCCTTGGAGTTCATTAGAAATGTTTACTTTTAATCTCTATTTTATCTTCTGAACATGTCTGTGAGATAATTTAGAGACAGTATTGAGATCCTCATTTTATGGATGGGCAACATTTTAAATGGAGAGATTAGGTGGTGACCCACACACAAAAAAGAATTGGCAACAGGAGCCAACAAGAATCTAACTCTTGAGTTAGCTTACTATTTTCCCAACCAAATCATATTGCTTTTAGTATGGACCCAGGGTAGAGGAATTCCCTATGTCTAGATCCAGACCTATTGTACTACTCGTCCATTTCCATACCATACTAAAACACTTTACCCTTCCCCTCAAGGCCCCTACTTTCCTCTCTAACTCTGGGAAACAGTAATTAGATCATTCCAACCATTCCTGGAAAGAAAAAGTCAACAAATTGGTCTTGGGTTCCCCTCACTATTCCTGTGATATATGAGATCAAAGCACACCTCCCTGGAAATCACTCCCCTCTATGAGTTATCTTCCCCTGTTCAAATATAAGCCCCTAGAAAGCAGGTACTGTATTCTTTGTGAATTTGTATCCCTGTCGTGGAGCCCAGTGGTTGGCACCTAAGAAACACTGAATAAAGGCTCTTTTTCAGTCATTCATTCACTTTCACAGATTAATACAGCCTCAATTTTCTTTCATTACTTTAACCCAAACAAATACATCTATCGTTTTATTGCTTGCATCAAGAAGTTTAGAATTCTTTGTGGAATGCTAATTTTCTGTAATATACACTTATATGTATGTGTGTATGTCCCTTTCTCTGTATATACATATATATACATATATATATATATATATATATATATATATACATGCACACACACACACACACCCCATACATTGAAGTCACACAGTCTTAGCATATCTATCAGTTAAAGAGTTGGCTTTGGAGTCAGAAGGATCTGGGTTCAAGTTCAGGCTTTGAAATATAATATCTGTGAGACCCCTGGAAAGTTACTTAACTTTTCAGTGCCCAAGGCAAGTCTCTAACTACAAATTGCATTGATAGGAGTTTCCTATACCAATGACATTACTGATACAGTCCAAAACAAGCAAATAAAGCAACCTAAACATAGAGGTGTAGCCAGTGCTTTGTTTTGGGGAGCAGAAGTAGGCAGGAATTGAATTCAAAGGATTGGCTTTTTTCTGGGCATAAAGCACAGTCATTTTGGGAAAGGTTCATTTTTTGGATTCAACATTACCACCTGCAAAAAAGAGAGAGCACAAGTTTAGCATTTCTCTGTCTCAGGGCACTGGACAAGTCTTGTCATTAGCAATCTTTTCCTCTCAAGGGCTAAGATTTGAAAAGCTTGAACCTCTTTGCATTTGCTGTCATCATGTTTTCTATTGCACCATTCCCCATGTTGAGTAACTCACTGAGGTGAAACATTATTTTATTCAGGAAAACAATTTGGATGAGATCTGTAGAGAATGAACATTGTGTTCTTTACATGGACAAAAGATCATGGGATATGATATCTTGTATAAAGAACATTCTTCTGTAATACATCATCCCTCCTTTCTCCTGTGTGTACACAAGGACCTTTCTTTGTTGCATGCAAGAGGGCGCATAACTCCAAAGGAGACAGAGTTAGATGAAAAAGAACAATTCTGAACTCTGCTGATTAAAATAAATGTGCTCATAAAAAAGACAGGAGAGTAAATTACTACATCCCCAGAACAGCAGTAACTTATACACCAACAAGTTATTTTTGAGTTTGCCAGAGGAAATAATCTGCTATCAACAAGGGGTAATTGCCTGAGCAAACTCATCTTTACATCTCACACGCACTGTCACCTTGTATAAAAAAAAGGAGAAATGCACCACATATCAATTCAGAAAAGATTTTCGGAAATATTCTTTTAAAGGTTGCTTCTCTCTCCTAGGCTGCTAAAAGAAGCGAACATATACACAGTTCAGAACACATCTAATCTCTGCTCCTGCCTTATCATGCAATCACATCTGAACACGCCATGAAATTCATGCCTCAGGAGCCTGGGGGCAATATGAAAAAGGATCCATTTTAGATTGGTATAGAAATTCCAATCTGAGATTTACCTGTGACTGTCACAGGTGAAACAGGTTTGCTAAGACGCCCTGCAGGAATCAATGTTACTATTATTAAGTAGAAATGTCGGTGGGAGTTTTGGTTTTTGTTTTACAAGGGATGGTGGAGGTAGAGGAGTAGAATCATGGACAAAAAGGAAATAATGAGAGAGACAGACAGACAGACAGAGAGACAAAGAGATAGAGACAGAGACATAGAGACAGAGGCATAGAGACATGAGGATAGCTGTCTATTTGATTCTAACATTTTTATTTAGTCTAGGGGGAAGATGCAAACCTGGGTGAGAAATAGGAATATACTTTATTTTTAAAAGCTACTTAGGGCTTCCATTCTGCCCTAAGTAGGCTTCAGTGGAATTCATAAATGTACATTCAATTTCAGAGATAGATTAGCTTCTTGTACTAAAATAGCAAGAGCTTCTGGGAAGACAGGGTTATAACTATGTGGTAGGGAAACAACGGAAACTCAGGGAGAATAAAGTTGCCACATAGCTTTTTATTTGGAAAAACAGTCATCTTACTGAAAAGAAATGTAAAGAGAGATCTAAGTCTGTGGTCCACAAGTTCAACAACTTCTATGTACTTCAGTGAAAGGTTTACATATGGGACTTACAGATATTAGCACAGTGGCTCAATAATACCAAAAGCTGGGTTGCATTTTTATAAGAAAACACTCCTTTCCTATTCAAGTAAAAGGAATCAACATAGGTTATTATTTTCCTAAAATATCACCAATATAATTTTATTAGTAAACACAAATATCCTTCATTTTTCCCCAACAAGTGATAGTATAAGTTGACATAAATTTTTCTTTTGGGGGTTCATGTGATCTTTTCAAGTTCTTCACATGCCATTTTCCTCATTTAACACAATCATTGTTATGGAAGAAACGATATGGTTATGCTTATTTTATTTTTTTGCTTTTTGGAGAGAAATTGGGGTTGTGACTTGCCCAAAGTCACAGGGCTAGTAAGTACGTCAAGTGTCTGAGTCTGGATTTGAACTCAGGTAACTCCTGACTCCAGGGTCGGTGCTCTATTCACTCCACCACCTAGCCACCCCAGATTGTGCTTATTTTAAAACTATCTCTAAGTTCTTCTTTCTTTTTCAGTATTTTCAAGGTGTTTGTGACTTCATTGACAGAGATGACAAGAGAAATTCTAAACTAGTAGTAGTCTAGTAGACTTCCTCTCTTGAACTGATGTAAGCATCCTTTCAAATTACATCTTTCCCCCTCTGGTTAAGCATAAAGATCAGTAACTCCTATATAGAGTCTCAGAAGGTTGCATAGGACATTTAGTGTTAAAGTGACTTGCCCAGGGCCACATAATCACATGCACATCTTTTAAACATTTCCTTTGTATAATTCATATTTTTAAAAATCATGGAAGTAGGGGCAGCTAGGTGGTGCAGTGAATAGAGCACCAGCCCTGGAGTCAGGAGGACCTGAGTTTAAATCTAGCCTCAGACACTTAACACTTACTAGCCACGTGACCTTGGGCAAATCATTTAACCCCAATTGCCCCTCCAAAAAAACAAAAAAAAATTAAAAATCATGGAAGTAAAAATATTACAAAAGAGAGCAACAAAGCACATGTATAACTTGATATACCACATTCTGGGGAAACCAGCTCAATCCAGTTTCATTTGATGAAAATCAGACATTCTACAGCCTAGAGGAATGTATGCATGATTTGTTGTTGACTCATTTCAATTGTGTCCACCTCTTTGTTATCCCATTTTAGGTTTTCTTGGCAAAGATAATGCAGTGGTTTGCCATTTCCTCCTCCAGCTCATCTTATAAATGAGGAACTGAGGGAAATAGGGTTAGGTTGCCTGGGGTCACATAGCTAGTAAGTGTCTGTGGTTGGGTTTGAACCCAGGTCCTCTTGACTTGAGGACTAGCTCTCTGTCCACTGTGCTACCTAACTGCCCCATGTATGACTATTGGCCATAAAATATGAACTATCAAAGTTTTCCTTGTCTCAAGTAATTTCCATACCATTAATAGTATGTATTAAAGGCAAGATTAGGACCTTGGACTTCCTGATTCCATGTCTTGTCCTATACCATGCTTACTGTCTATGATATAATACTTTAAAAAATTAAGGTAGAAACTAGTAGAAGTAATCATTTCTATGAAAATATTTCATAGGTCAAGAGAATGCACATGGCAGGAAGATTACTTTGGAGTTCCCCAAGGTTTTCTGATATCTGTTGCCTTCTTTCTATTGAAATGGCTACCACTTTAGTTCAGACAAGCATCTCCTGTCACTTGTATTATTATATCAAATTTCTAATTGTTTTCCTGCCTCAAGGCTGCCACCTCTCCCATCCATCTTCTACATTTCTGCTAGAATGACTTTTTTAAAGCATAGATCTGACAATGTCACTCCCCTACTCAACAAACACCAATGTCTTCTTATTACTTCTAGCAACAAATAAAAGCTTCTTTGTCATTAAAGGCATTCACCTAGTATAGTTAAAATTAGAATGGAAAATGGAATTGTGGGAAAAAAGTTTTGCAGAAAGTTTCTCACAAAAGTCTTATATCCAACATACATTAGGAACTGATTCAAGAGATATCTCCCAATAGATAAATCATCAAATCAGATGAGCAGGTAATTTTCAAAGGAAGAAAAACAAGATGTCAACAACCATATTAAAAATGTTCCAAAACACTCATAATTAGAGAAATGCAAATTAAACTCTCCCTTATACCTGTCAGATTGGTAAAGGTAATGAAAGAGTAAAATGAAAACTGTTGGAGGGGCTTCAGGAAAGTAGGCCTCCTTGCACACCATTGGTGGATGGTCTCAAATGCTCTAGCCTTTTGTAAAAGTATTTTGGAACTATGCCCCAAAGTTATTAAACTGTGAATATATTTAGACCTAGCAATACCATTACTAAGCTTGTGCCCCAAAGAGATCAAAGACAGAGGAAGTGATCTATCTGTACAAAAAATATTTATAGTTGGCTTTTCCTAGTAGCCAAACCTGGAAACTAGTTGGATACTCACTTGTTGGTACAGTACTAAACAAACAGTGCTAAATAATGGAATAGTTTGTGCCCTAAGAAATGATTAAAAGGGCAGTTCCAGAGGAACCTGGGAAGACATCTATGAACATATGCAAAGTGAAGTGAGAAAAATTAGAACAGCAATTAATAAAAAGAAAATAGTATTATGGAGAAAAAACTATTTTCAAAGACTTAAGAATTCTGATCAAAACACTTATAAAGCATTAGTCCAATTTACACTATTCATCTCCTGCAAAGGAGATAATGAATTTAACATGGGGAATGAAACAAAAATTTTTCAACATGACAAATGTGGGAATTTGTTTTTGAGAGACTTTATCTACATTTTCTTATGTTTTGTTGTTCTTGCTATTATTCAACAATAACAAATGAGGGAAAGCTAATAAATACTTATAAAGATAATTAATTAAAAAGAAATTCTCTGGATCTTCACATCATAGTAGTCATATTCTTAAAATCTATTAATCGAGGAAATATAGAACGACCAATTTAATGCACAAAGTGAATTGCAAATGCCTTGCAGAAATAACTGCAAAGTCCCTACGGATCTTTAGTTCACAAATTGGGAACCATGGATTTAGTTGAAAACTGACTTTTATCAGGGAGGAATCTGGAATCAGAAAAGTAAAATTACTTACTCAAGGCTTCGCAAGTGGTTAATGGTGGAGCAAGGACTAAAACCCAAAGTCTCTAGTCTCCCAAGTTCCAAAATCAAGACTCTTTACACTATACCATGTCATCTCAAGAGACAAAACATAGTTTCAAAGTCATGTTTTTTTTTTTAACATTGAACAGTAAATTTGCAATATTAATTGTAACGATAGAAAACTTGGTTCATGTGCCATCTTCCACATGAAACCTTTCTGATCTGATCCCTGCAGCTACTTATGTCCTCTGCCAGTACCTTGTATATATTTTATATATAATTTTTATACATACATATTGTTTCCCCCAATACAATGCTAGCTCCTTGATAGGAAGGATTGTTTATCTTTTGTCTTTTGTTGCCAACTTTTGTCATAGTGCTTGGCTCATAGAAGGCACATTGCTTGTTGATTGACTATTTGGTTCATATGGTTCCAGGTGCTATAATTCTAGAGACTGTAGGGTTAAAGTCTGGGTATGAGGACAATTAAAGACAATTAGTACTATACTGGAGCCAGAAAGCATAAGCTCAGATTTTAGGTTTGACACTTTCTGGCTATTTGACCATGTACAAAATACTTCACCTTATCTTGTTTTCTAATCTATAAGAGGAAGGAGTTGGACCAAATCATCACTAAAGCCTTTTCTTGCTCCCAATCCATTGAGCACATGAAATTCTGTTGCCATTCATTAATCACAGAATGATTTTTATAACTTCATGAAATCTTTTAGAACTGAATTCCATTGAGTGAATTGCACTGCAGGAGAGATGCTTGTAGCTCAATTAAGAGCATAAATCAGTGATGGAAGACGAGCATTTCACTGAGACAACATTAGATATAGACAACTACAGTTTATGACAAAGATGCACAGAATAAAACAAGAATAGGACAGTTTAGGCAGCTGGGCATTTGCCCTTGTTACAGCCTCAGGCCTCCTGACCCTCATGACACCCTGTCCTTTTGGTTTATCATACACCTTAACTCCTGTGACCTCACCTGTAACCCTATAGCTTGCTTACCTCTGGAAACCTCTCTACCTTCCAAATTCTGAATTCTGAAAGTCTTCTCTTTGATCATAGTTTTCTAGCCTTCCAACTCTCCTTATCCCTTGTTCCTCTCATATCTTTTTGTCCTTACACTCACCTTCACTACTTTAATTCCTTCCTGTTCTTCCAGTCTTTCAATTCTGTTCCAAATCCACTTTCATTCCTACCCGTTGGTTTTTTCTTTCAATAATTCCTTCTCAATCCTCCATTCTGTTGCCCACCTGACACTCTATCATTCCTGCCTGCTAGCCATAAACCTTGGGTAATTCCTACTATTTACTTCTTCTTTTCTATTCCAAAGTTTCCAAAAATGTTGTTACAACAAAAATGTTGTCATAACATCAAGTAATCATGTTATCAGACAGACTCAGTTGTCTATACACATGCTTTTCCTTGACAACAGCTTGTGGAAAGCAGGTGCTATTTGTTCTTTTTTCTGTCTCCAGAGACTGCTAAAAAGGTCTTGCATGCAGTTGGCACTTAATAATGCTTATCAAAATTGATTTTAACTTTAGTTGAGTCTTCATCGTTTCATGAAAATAATTTTATTCTTTTGTTATTGACTTTTTGTCATATTCTGATAGAATCTCTTTCAAACTTTCTCTCCTCTCTATAATTTCTCAAGTGTATGCTCTAGTCCAAGGGTGGGGAACCTGTGGCCTTGAGGCCACATATGACCCTCTAGGTCTTCAAGTGTGACCCTTTTACTGAATCCAAACTTTACAGAACCAATCCCCTTAATAAAAGGATTTGTTCTGTTAAACTTGGACTCAATCAAAAAGGCTGCACCCAAGAACCTAGAAGGACACATGTGGCTTTTGAGGCCACAGGTTCCCCACCCATCCCTAGTCTCCATCGGGAATTGCCCACTCCTACTTTTTCAGGAAGGTTGAGGCTATCTAATTCAAGTTCCATTACTTGTTTTCTTTCACTTTTCTTAATTTCTATCTTTATCTATTCCTTCATTCCAGCATTAGAGGATAGCAGATGACCTGCCTCCTTTCTGGACAAAGTTAACTCCTTCACGTATACACGTGTTTAATTGTTTTTTAAAAATCATTAACATTTTTGAGTTCTAAATTCTCTCCCTCCTTCTACCTCTTGAGAAGGCAAGCAATATGGTACCCATTCATGAAGTCACACAAATCATATTTCCATATTAGGCTTGCTGCAAAAAAGCAAGAAAAATAAAGTAGAAAATATATGTGCTTCAGTCTGTACTCAGAGTTTATCAGTTCTCTCTCTGAATGCCCCACCTGTGCTCTTAATCTCATCCCCTCTTTTCTTCTGTGATCTTGCTCCATTAATCCTTTCTTTTCTCTCATTTTCAATTTTTTTCTCTCCATTTATTCTTTCTCTTTGGTCTTAAAATATGTTTGTCTCTCCTATCCTAACCACAATAGCACAACAAACACCCCTTTCCTTGATGATTTCTCATGCTATTACCTCTGCTCCCTATCATTGCTAAACTTCTAGAAAGAGTAGTCTATGTGCATTAGACATTCTAGATTGCTCCCTCCTCCTTTGACTGCTGTTACCCTGAGCATGCTTTTGATTCTATCCCCAGATTCTGTCTTTTTCTTCTTTGCTTTTAAAAAAAAATGACCTACTCATTAAATGTCAGCATCCCCCAAAGTACTGTCCATGGTCCTTTTTCTTTCTACATTCTTTTCCTTGATAATTTCATCCTTTGCTATGACTTCAGTTGTCCTCTTTATTCAGGTGACTGTTAAATCTACATCACCAATACTTCTGGGAGGCAGCTGAAAAAAGGACATCTATGGAGTCTGAAGACCTGCATACAAATCCCACCTGTCATCCTTACTACCTGTTTGACTTTAAGAAAGACAATGAACCTCTCTGAGCCTCTATTTCATTACCTGGTAAGTGAGAGACTTGGACAAGATCAGAGGTGTCAAACATGGAGTCAGAACTTCAGCCCACCACTCTGCAGACTGGGGATTAAAAACTGTAATTGGGAAATACTTAACAACATAAATAAAAATACAACAGAAAATAGATAATGTTGGGGCAGCTAGGTGGCACAGTGGATAGAGTACTGGTCCTGAAGTCAGGAGGACCTGAGTTCAAATCCACCCTCAAACACTTGACACTTACTAGCTGTGGGACCCTGGGCAAGTCACTTAACCCTGATTGCCTAGCAAATAGAAGAAGAAGAAGAAGAAGAAGAAGAAGAAGAAGAAGAAGAAGAAG
>NW_027185764.1:47516403-47531741 GCF_028583685.1 Petaurus breviceps papuanus | reverse complement strand
AGAAGAAGAAGAAGAAGAAGAAGAAGAAGAAGAAGAAGAAGAAGAAGAAGGTATCATGTGACTTTCTAAGTCAGCATGTACTTGCAGGGATCCTTATAGATATTTAGTGACCCTCTTTTCTATTTGAGTATGACTCTACTGGACAGGCTGAGCTTTGAGGTCCCTTCTAATTTTAGATCTATGAACATTTCTTCAGGCCTCTAATTCGTATCTCTAACTTCTTATATACCTGAATGGACCTCAATTACCTACCTACATTTAAGCTTTTTAATAATAAAAAATAAACTCATTTTTAAATTTTAAATGTGACTCACATTCATTTTCTCTCTTGATCCCCATAACAGCCTTTTGGGGTTAGGTACTGCAGGTATTATTATCTTTATGGACACCCAGCAGTGTAAGAATTTGAACCCAAGTCTTTCTTGACTGTAAGGCTAATACTCTTTCCTCTACACCTTGCTTCCAACTCATCTCCCTATCTTTATTGTTATTGTTGATGGCACCACCTCCCAATCCCCTAAACTTATGACAATTGACTCCTCCTTCATCCTACCCATTGAATCAGTTGTTAAAGTTCTATTGATTATACATTTATCTCCTTTTCTAAACTTGCACTGCAATTACCTTTGTATAGGATGTCATTTCTTTTCTAGACTATTTAAATAGTCTCCTGACTGGTCTTTGTGCCTCAGGTTTATCCCTTTCACAATATATCAGACTGCTTTCTGAGTAATCTTCCTAATGCACCACTAATACTGAATCATTTCGTTTCCATTGCATGTGCCTATAAATATGCATGCATACACAAACAATCTTACCTGAGCCTGATGTTCAGGGCCTTTCATCTGGCTCAATTCGACCTCTCCAGAAGGTCTCATCCCTACCCCCTTCACATTTTCTACATTGTTACTCAAATGAACTGTTCTTTAGATCCATTCTTATTCTGTTCTATTCTGTCTTTATTCTTTTTTTTTTAAGCAATTAGGGTTAAGTAACTTGCTCAAGGTTACACGGCCAGTTATTTTGTGTGGGTGCCAAGTATCTGAGGCCAGAACCGATCCCAGGTCTCCCGATGCCAGGGCCAGCACTCTTACTCACTGTGCCATCTGGACGCCCCTTTATTCCTTTACTTACAATGCCTTCAATGTTTTCAATAGGACTTCTCTACTCATTTCTGTCTTTTGAAGTGTCTCCCTTTTCCAAGGTTCAACTTAGGTGCTAGACTCTTCATGTAGACATTTCAGACAATGCCTCTAATCTCTCCCAACCAGGTGAAAGCACTCTCTTTCTTCACATTTCACATAATATGTTTCTTAGACCTTTCCTTATATTTATCTCACTTTCCCTTGTGTTCTAGTTATTTGTGTGGATTATTCTCCTACCATTTGATTAAACTCTGGGAATTGTATGTCATTGTATTTAATCAATGCTACTCTTTATGCTTTCACACATACCTAGATATTTGGGGCTCTAGAGAATTTTTTTTTACAGGTATTTTCACTGTTCTTTATCCAATTCTCATGGAAACAATTGTTAAAGCACAAAATGAATTAATTCATCATTAGTCCTTGTGGGAACCAGAAACAAAAGGGTAATGTGGAGACATATGAATAAAGAGGATTCCTATGATCAACCCTGAGAAAACTTTTTTAAATAATCGGTTAAAGTCTATGAATAATGAAATGTCTAAGTGTCTAACAGCAACAAACCTTTTATGATGTGTCTTACAAGCAGGCCTTCATTTCTGAGATTCCCATTGAAGAGAAAACTACTATTTTATGCAACTACCATTCTACTTCTGGACAACTAATATTATTACGGTGCTTTCTCTTTACTTCTAGCCTACATTCTCCTACTTTCAACTTCACCCCATCGATCCTTAGTTCTACCCTCTGAGGAAAAGCAAAACGAGTCTAATCTCTCTCTTCTACATTAATAAGCCTACATATTTTTGAAGACAGTTATTATATTCATGAGGCTGTCAGTTCCCTCCAGTTAGTTTCTTAAAGTAATCATCAAATAGCACATATCAAGATTTATCACCATCCTAGTTACATCCTTCAAGATACTCTCTATTTTATTTTTCCCTTTTGCAATTTGATACCCAGAACACAGCACTCCAGATAGAGGTGGACCATGAAAAAATGCAGTGGAACTCTCATCTTTTTTAAAATAGTATTTTATTTTTTCCCCAATTACATATCAAGAAAAATTTTAACATTCAGTTTTATAAGATTTTAAGTCCCAAATTTTTTCCCTCCCCTCCCCTCTTCTGAAAATGATAGCCAGTTTAATACATGTGCCATCATGTAAAACATATTTCTGTATTAGTCACAGTTATGGAATAAGAAACAGATCAATATGAAATAAAACAGGAGAAAGAATAAAGTAAGCAAAGAAAAACATTGATTCAATCTGCATTCAGAGTCCATAAGTTCTTTATCTAGATATGGATAGCATTTTCCTTTGTGAGTCCTTTGTACTTGTTTTGGATAATTGTGTTGCTGAAAAGATCTAAGTCATTCATAGTTTATCATTACACAATGTTACTGATACTGTATAAATGATTTCCTGGTTCTGCTCATTTCGCTTTGTATCAGTTTGTACAAATCTTTTCATGCTTTTCTGAAATCTGCTTGTTCATCATTTCTTATAGAGAAAAAATATCCCATTACATTCATATACCACAACTTGTTCAGTCATTCCCCAATTTATGGGCATCTCCTCAGTTTCCAATATTTTGCCACCACAAAAAGGGATGCTATATTATTGCACATGTAGATCCTTTCCCCTTTTTTATGATGTTTTTTTGCTACAGACCTAGTATTGTTATTGCTGGATCTAAGGGTATGCACAATCAGTGAATTCTAATATAAGGGCAGTTTTCCTTGATAATTTCTGGCAAGATGATGTCTCGGCTTTGTTTCTGATCATTGCTTTCAGGTAGTTCAAAAATTTTTAAATTATCTCTCCTGGATCTCTTTTCTATGTGAGTAGTTTTTCCAATGAGATATTTCACATTGTCTTCTATTTGTTTTCATTCTTTTCATGCTGTTTTATAAATTTTTAATTTCTCATAAAGTCATTAGTTTCTATTTGCTCCATTCTAATTTTGAAGAAATTATTTTCTTCAGTGAGATTTTGGGCCTCCTTTTCCATTTGACCAATTTTGCTTTTTAAGGCATTCTTCTTCTCATTGGCTCTTTGGACCTCTTTTGCCATTTGGGTTAGTCTATTTTTTAAAGTGTTATTTTCTTTAGTATTATTTTGGGTCTCCTTGAGCAAGCTGTTGACTCATTTTTCATGATTTTCTTGCATCACTCTCATTTCTCTTTCCAGTTTTTCCTCTACTTTTCTTATTTGATTTTCAAACTCCTTTTTGAGCTCTTCCATGGCCTGTGACCAATTCATATTTTTCTTAGAGGCTTTTGATGTGGGAGCTTTGACTTTGTTGTCTTCTTCGGGTTGTATGTTTTGCTCTTATCTCCAAAGTAAGTTTCTATAGTCTGACTTTTTTACATAGTTTTCTACTTTTCCCAGTCAAATACTTGACTTTCTAACTCCCTGTCAAGGCAGGACTCTGCTTCCAGTGAAGTTGGGGATGGGTGTACTGTCCAGGGTTCTGGGGTTTTGCATCAGCAGCTGGATCCCCCACCATCTATGGGCCCAGAGCTCCAGAAGAAGCCACTGCTGCTGCTGTTACTACTGCCACCACCACTGCCACCTCTGCCACCCTGGAGTTGGCATCAGAGAGTAAGTACACTCTTCTTTCACCCAGGCCCCACAGAGGTTTGACCTTTCACACTGTTCTCAAAGTTTTTGGGTTGGAAAGTTTGGAAATCACCACAGCTTCCAGCAATTCAGTCCCCTAAGGCCTGCTCAGGCCTCATCTATGCCTGGCGCAACCCACACCAGACTGCACTCTGCTCCCAGCCAGGTTTGATATAGCCTTTCTATTAGACTTCCAAGTTGTCTTCAGCTCGATATGTGTTTCACTCTGTCATTTTGTGTGTTCTGCAGCTCTAGAATTTGTTTAGAGTCATTTTTACAGGTATTTGGAGGGGTTAGGGGATGGGCTCAAGCAAGTCCCTGCTTTTACTCTGCCATTTTGGCTCTACCCTCAGAAATAATAATAATACAATTATATTACAATAAATAAGTATAATGATACTAATCATCATTATTATTTACCCATTTCTTTAATATTTGAAAAGCACTTTACAAATATCAAATAGCTTTCATCCACACAACAACCTTGGGGGGTAGGTGCTTTTATTTATCCCCGTTTTACCGATTGGGAAACTGAGATGTAGAGGAGTTAAATAACTTGCCAAGGGTTACACAGCTAGTAAATGTCTTAAAGGGGCATTTGATCTCAGTCCTTCCTGATTCTAGGTCCAGAGTTCCGTTGACTACACCAATGGTGCTAAATTCAAATAGAAATGGAGGTCAATAATCAGAACATAGAGATACTTGTGGTCACATATTGACTTAATTTTAACACATGGTGATATCTATGTTTTATTGTGTTTTAATTTTTTTGTTAAGTGATTCCCAATTATATTTTAATGCAGTTCCCGGACTGTTCTCAGAGGTATTGTGGGCCACATGTGAGTTGTATGGAGCCTATAAGCAGCGTGTTTGACACCTCTGGAGTACTCACACCACTTGGCTGACTGAACTTGTAGATCATTTAATCCAAAGCCTTAACTTTAAAAACTGATGCCCAGAAATATGAATGGATTTGTTCAAGGTCACATACTGAACCGTCAGTTTTTACTTAGGAAAGAGCTAAGTGAAATCTATAATAAATATATATAAAATGGTCGATTTTGATGTGGCAAAATTTAAAAGCTTTTGCATGAATAAAATCAATGGAGGTAGAATTAGAAGAGAAATGGTAGAATGGGAAATAGTAAATATCATTAACAGAGTCACATATGCAAAATATAAGTGGGAAATGACGTGAAATATATTGTACCAAAAAAGGGGGAAAAATATATTGTACAAAGAGTCATTCTCTAATAGATAGTGGCCAAATATATCTACGTGTTGTAACTGCTCAAAAAACCAACAAAATCTAAGAAACATGACAAAAAGTTGTGGAAACAACATAGAGAACATAATTTTAGCATTGTACAATACCATGGTGCTTCTACTTTGGAGTTATGATTGATAGTTCTTATTTTAAATTAATTTTTAAAATTTTCTTTTTAAAAATACATTTTATTGATGCCTTCTGTCTTGACACCACAGTCATTTCAACTTTCTCCACAGCCCCACTTGTTCTTCCATATGTAAAAACAAAAAATAATTAAGTTGGCATGCTTGATAAGGTGTTCTTTTAGGACAATGCATACATTATTTTTTTTTCCTGTCATTGTTCTCTGTTTCTCTGCCTCTAGAGGTATATTCCACTGTACTCTGAGACTTTCACTGATTTCTCATTTACTTAGAATTCAAATTGCTTTCGCTTATATTGTTCTCTTGGTTCTACTTATTTCATTTGCATCAATTTAAACAATTTTCATGATTTTTTTCTGAAATCCTTACATCCATCTTTTATTACTTCAAAATAATATTCAATTGCATTCTTATATCATAGTTCTCCCTTCCTCCTAGACAGCACCTTATTTACTCATGCCCCTTGGCCACTTATCTATTAGGGAATGACTCTTTGTACAATATTTTTTTTCCTTTTTTTTTGGTACAATATATGTAATATCATTTCTCCCTTATATTTTGCATATGTGACTCCTGTCAATGATATTTACTATTTCCCATTCTACCATTTCTCTTCTAATTCTACCTCCATTGATTTTATTCATGCAAAAGCTTTTAAATTTTGCCACATCATAATCAACCATTTTATTTCTATAATCTCTGTCTCTTGTTTAGGTATATATTCTCTTCTAAGGAATAGTTGTTGAGAGGTTTCTCTTCTAATTTTTCTGTGGTATGATCTTCCATATTGAGATTTTATAACCATTTTGAGTTTATTGTAGCTTAGAGTCTGAGGTGTTGGTTCAAACACAATTTTTACTAAATCTATTTCCAGCTTTTCCAGTATTTCTTCTTAAGAAAGTGTGTCTTTCACCCAGAAATTTATGTTCTAGGGGCTTATCAAACACTAAAAATATGTTTTTTCCCCCAATTGACTCTGTTTCTCACTTATGTAGTTTGTTCCATGGATCAACTTTTCTGTGCTGTTGTTGTTTTTAATTAACCAAAACAAAGAAATTTTGATGACTATCACAAGTGAAGGTGGTCCCAGAAATGGAAGAGTGGATTATCCAGTGCTGTATGGCTTCATTTTAACATTGAAGTTCCCATTCAAATAAGGTGATCCATTGAAATAACAGGACCCTACACTTAAAGCTGGAATAGATCATAGATTATCACTGAGTGCATTCCCTCATTTTATAGGTAAGGAAACTGAGTCCCAGAGAGGTGAAGTGATTTAATCAAAGTGACAGAGGAAGCTTGTAGTATAAGAGAAATGCAAACTGTGAACCTTTGCCATCTAACCCAGTTTCCATTACTTTTTGTTCTCCTGTTTTGTCGTTGCAAAAATGGAGATAAAAGGAAGAGGGGATTGTTACATAATAGCCAATATACATTCATGAGATCCCAGGATTTAAAGTTGTCAAGGGTTTTACAGATTATCTGGTCTAAGCCCCTCATTTTGCAGATGAAGAACATTCTGTTTGAGAAAATATCTTCATCAATTAAAGTTGAGTTGTCACACTATAGATATGTCTCTAGAACAAAACTAATAGATTATGGAAAGACAGCCAGGTGGCACAGTGGATAGAGTGCCAGACCTGGAGTCAGGAATATCTGAGTTCAAATTTGACCTTATATATTTACTAGCTGTGTGACCCTGGGCAAGTCACTTAACTGTTTGCCTCAGTTTCCTTATATGTAAAATGAGATGGAAAAGGAAATGACAAACCACTCTGTTATTTCTATCAAGAAAGCCTCAAATGGGGTCACAAAGACTCAGACAAGACTGAAATTACTGAACAATGACAAACAGCAAATAGAAGGAGATAAACAATTGGAGAAAATAGTTTTTCCTTTCATACAACCCACCCAGGAAGTTGTTTTCTTAATTTTTGTGCATACTCATAATCAGAAGATTGCAGAGACCATGGTTAATAGTCATTCCATTTGATAATTAAGCCATTTAAAATTAAATGTTCTTCTTATTATACAGTTAGAGGATAAGCTGAAGTAAGTGTTTTCCCCTTATAGCCAATAAGACAGGATAACCCATACAGGCAGATTTTTAATTGAAAATACTTTTTTAAATTACAGTGAATTATACAATTTTTTTTTCTTTAGGAATGCAACTGGAACCAATCCTCATCATTATTTTGCTGAATAGACAACATAGTCTAATCTTAATTCTTAGCTAAAAAGAATATATATGTACATATATATATATATATATGTAATTTGTTCTTTTCCATGTTAAAAAAGGTATTAACATGGGAAATATGGGAAGGAATTGATACCTATACTGAATTTCCAATTGCTAGAATATCACTTTAGACTAATGGAATTTTAATGATCTTATAATTTTTATTTTTCATAATTTGTAGATTTGAGGTCATCATTTTAATTTAACACTTCTATCTACTAAGAAGGAAAAAAAATCTTAAATTGGCTCCTCAAGCATAATAATAATTCGCATATGAGATCATTATATGATGCTTTTATCTTTGAGAAATCATTTTATTATTGTGCTCAATTAGATGTGTGGTGATGTATTATTACCTTTTATCTTTTGTTATGTGTATTAACCAGGAATGTATATATCCAGGATGGACTTCTAGCTGTACAGTGGTCAATTTGTTCTACAGGCATTTAGAGTGGTAGATTTGTTCTGCAGGCATTTCTTCAGTCATTTCCAACTCTTTGTGAACACATTTGAGATTTTTTTTTCAAAGATCCTGGATTTGCCATTTGTTTCTCTAGCTCATTTTACAGATGAGAAAACTGAGACAAACAGGGTCAAGTGTCTGGCCCATGGTCACACAGCTAAAAAGTGTCTGAGAACAGATTTAAACTCAGAGATATGAAGCTTTCTGTCTCCAGATAAGGCACTCTATGCCCTGTACCACCTAGATGCCCAGAATGGATAGTAGGACTGCTATTGTTCAGAAGATTAGCTGGACTCCAGCTGTAGGCGAATACCAAAGTACCAGGTGGGAATCTACACCTCTTCACCGTGGTGATTGGAAAATACTGATCAATGATTTGTATGCTAATTCCCTTGGGCCTTCCCTTGGGAGAAATAATATGAATGTGATTTCACTTATCTAAAATAGGCTGTGCTTATATTTCTGAGAATTGTCCCATTTCTTGGATCCATTATTTTTTTTTTCTGTTGGCATAGCAACAGATTAAAAGATGAACCATAGTATCAGAGATTTGCTTCATTCTTAAGAAACAAACTAGACACTTATTCTATGTGTAATTATATCCTTTCTGTCATCCTCTCTCAGTCTATGTGAGGTGTGACTTGAGTACTTCCTTCTCTTATTCCTAGGTATCCTAAGAAATTAGATTCTATAGTCCTGGGTTGCAATTAAAAAAGAATTCAGTTAAAATGCTGTTTTGTACAATGATAAAAGGTTACTTTGAGGCAGTCACTGAGTCATGTTCTTTCTGTGAAATGTTGTTATGCAAATTGTAGAGAATTTTTGCAGCTGACTGAGGCAAAAAATATTTCATCTATTCTTTCCCACAATACTAGAGTTTATGTATACAAACATGCCTCACCAAACATTGCTAATTAGTTCCATGAAATCATGGGGGGAGGGGAGAGGGAGGGATTGAGGGAGTAAGTAGCTTAGGAGCAAAGTTATAAATAGATTTATAACTTCAGTGGATTGCAGAGATTGGCAAGTATTTGGGTGAAAGAGACTGGGTAACACACACACACACACACACACACAAAGAGATGTGAAGACACAACCACCATGGGGTAGGTAGGGCAAGTTGGGTAGTAAGAGGTGTTCACAGAGTCAAGGTACATAGGTCAGAGCAGCAGACCAGTCCCAGTAATGGAGAGTCTAGAGGAAGGGTAGAAGTGAGAAAAAGTAGAAGGTGTGCCCTTTAGAGAGTACTGGATTAGTATCCAGTGATTACACTATGATACTACAACAAGATGTCATTATGTTAATTTGCTGCTATTGGTGGATACACTGAATTTATTATCCTGTGCCCTACATATAAGTGGTTCTTAGACTTCTTTTTTTGTTCATGATACACTACCATTCTTTTCTGTGAGGAATCTAGAGTTGCTGCCAGACCATTGGGAGATCCAACCATACAAATGGGATTGCAAATACAAGGTCAATGCAATTCTGTGGGGGTGGGGAGGTAGGAACTGGCCAAACAGCTGAATTCTTATGAGTATGAACAGAGTGCTTGTTGCATACATTTCTACATGGACTGCAGCCAGATTTTCAAGGGCTCTGGTCTGCTAACCACATGGTGAAGCATTTCTGATTGTCCATAGAGACAGAACAGGGGTGTATTCAAGGACCCTGGCACTGGAGGACAGTGAGAAGCTATGGGTCTCTTGGTGGGAAGAAACCCTCAGGTCCTTCCTCCTCTGAAATATGCATAAAGCTAAGTGCACTTCCTTGTTGCCCTTGTCTATCATTTCCTGTTTTTAGGTGAAGGAGACCAAAGATTCTGAGAACAGATAGAAGAAAGATAGTGAGGTACAAAGTTCTGAGTAACTTTTTTGACATAGCAAATCAGTAGCAGACTCATTTATCCATTGGCCACATCACATTTGGAAGGGAATTTGGGCTAATCTTATGTACAAATTATGGTCAACTTGAGTCCACTCTCCCCAGGGACTAAGGTGGGAATAGTATATCCACAGGTATTGGTAGAAATATTTCTAACTTCTGTTCTTCCTATATCTTTGTAATAAATATTTTCTGTTAAAAACTTGTGAATGTTTACTGGT
Source organism: Petaurus breviceps papuanus (assembly GCF_028583685.1). Taxonomy (NCBI): domain Eukaryota; kingdom Metazoa; phylum Chordata; class Mammalia; order Diprotodontia; family Petauridae; genus Petaurus; species Petaurus breviceps. Next base: position 47,521,747 of record NW_027185764.1, on the reverse strand, counting down.
TAAATGAAACTATTCATCATTGGTAGTTAATAGTTAGATGAACCTATCAGAATGAGGACTCTAGTACATAGCCTTTGAGAAGAGACATCTTCAATCCCTCAAAAGATAACCTACAAAAGAGGGCTTTGTTTTGGTGGAGTGAGTCAAGAGTCTTGATCTATGAGGCCTACCTAGACAATTTTCAAGGCAGGCCCCACATCATTCTTTGAGAGCTGCTGCTTTATAATAATCATTCAACAAGGATTTATTAAGTACCTACTATGTTCTAGGAAAAGAGGTCAGAAATAAAAAAAAAAAGGTTCATACCCTTAAGGAGTTCACATTCTTTGGGGCAAATAAAAAATACTCATGGATATAGACACAAAACAAAAGAAAGGCAATTTTAGGCACTAACACCTAGTAAGGACAGAAAAGATTTCTTTCACATGGGAAAGGGCACTTGAGGTGAACTTTGAATGAAACTAGGGATCTTAAGAAAAAGGAGGATGGAGTAAATTCCAGAATACAAAAATAATTACTCATTTTTCACTTTCTCCTTCCTTGTGAAATATGTACAACATGTGTACCCAGATATATTCTGAAATGGTGAAGTGAAAACAAAAATTACAAATAAAATATGATTTAATAATAATGACGAAAATGCAATGCCTATTTTGAGACTTCTAAAATCTCCTACATAGGTTTTTAATGATATAGCAACTATATGGTACTAATCCCTCTTCTTTACTACCTCAACTTTTTTGAGGGAGGATGGGGTTAATTATTTGTTTTCTGAGTCTCTCAATGTCATCTATGATAAAGTTCTATATAAGAAATCATGTTTAAATTCTAAATCTATACCCACTCAAAGTAACCAAATAACAATCTATTGCTGTTAATTTCTCTCCTTTTTTCTATCTCAGTCAGTTAATAAGCATTTACAAAGTGCCTACTATGTGTCAATATACTGCTAAGCACTGAGGGCACAAAGAAAGTTAAAACAGCCTCTGCCCCTAAAGAGGTCACAATCTAAAGAGGGACATAGCATGCAAACAACTGTGTACAGACAAACTATATTCAGGACAAATAAGAAATAATCAAGAGAGGGAAGACAAGTTAGAATTAAGAGGGATGGGGAAAGGCTTCCTGAATAAGATGGGATTTTAGCTAAATGTTGGGCAGTGTTATTGTCAAGGAGGTGAATGGAGCTGCCCTACTAATTCCATTGTCACATTCTGTCTCTAGTTACTATTGGTTGACATTCCTAGTGATTTGTTGATTTGGTTAAAATTTTAATGCCATAATTTCCTGAGGAAGAAATTACAAATACTTCTACATGCAGGTGTTCAGGGTCTATGTAGGTTTCTATTTTGGTTCCATATGATCGGGGACTAAGGTTGGTCAATATGATGGCCAAAAATTGCCCAATGTTCTTGAAAGTGCCCTTCCCTCTCAAACAAATTTGCACATGCATGTGCACACACACACACAATGCTTAGAGCCTACTTCACACATTTTAACTATCTCCTGCCTTGCTTGCTTAGAATAATCAGTTATCATCTAAGTATCAAAACTATCACCAAACACTATGCCTAGGAGGATATAAGCAATTTGACTCTGGCCTCACTGGAACCATGCAGTTTCATTTTCACCCTAGTCATTTTCCGCCCCTATCTTCTGTCTCTTGCTCTAAGAACGGCCATCAAATCAAAACTACCATATCATCTTTGGAAGAGTGATTGCCCTGTTCTTTTATTGACCATATGTGACTTCCCAGAGGATAACTCTCTTCCCTGGTTAATGCTATTCTATGTGTATTGTCTCCCAAATTAGAACATAAACTCTTTGAGGGCAGGGACGATCTCTTTTTTGTATTTGAATTTTCAGAGTTTTATGTAAAACTTGGCAAAAGCATTTAATAAAGGTTTATTTTCTCATTCACTCATGACATTTCAAGAAGGCTGAGATTTCAGCAGTTTGGGGACTTTCATTACTCACTTCAGGTCACAGACTGTCCATGCCTTGGTATGAATAAGTGAAGGAGAGAAAAAAAGATTTAAACATTTATCATGTGCCATGAATTTTGCTAAAAAATAGAGATATTAATAGAAAAGAAACATGAACTCTGCCCTCAAGGATTTTACATTCTAGTAAGGGGAAACAAAGTAGCCGAGGCCAGGAAAGACTATTTTAGTTTTGTGTGTCACTGTATTGATGAGTGGAGTTTTGGGAAAGTCAATGAGTTGGGAAAAATCACAAAAGCCAGCTAGTCCAATCTATCATTAAAAGGTAATCTTCTTTATCTCCTATCCAACAAATGCTCATCTAGCCTTTGCTTGAAGGTCACCATTGAAGAGGAAATTATAACCTCTTTAGAAAATGTATTCTACTTTGACACAGCTAATGGTTGAGAATGCTTTTCTTACTTAAAACCTAAATTTGATTTTCCCCAACTTCTATTTGTCATTTCTTGTTATGTTCTTTGGAGCCAAGAGGAACAAATCTATACTATTTTTCTACTTCAGAATACTTCAAATTCTTGAGGTCAATTATTATATCACCTACTGTTTTCTCTTTTCCAGATTAAACATCCCCAGTTCTTTCAACTAGACCTTATATGGAATGATCTTGGTTGTCCTCCTTAGGATGCTTTCCAACTAATCAATATCTTTCTGAAAGTTTGGCACATAGAGCTTCAGACAATAAACCAGATGTGTTCTGACCCAGGTAGAGAACAGTAGGAACTATGACTTCCCTAGTTTTGTACTCTATACCTTTCTTATTTCTGTTAGTGCTTAAAGCTGCCATATCACAATGGAAATTTACCTTAAGTTTGTGGTCCACTGCAGCCGGAGGCTGAAAAATATAACCTGGTGGCCAGCCTGCTGGTAACAAATATCTGAGAGCTTAGCTGGGCTGTCACTCAGGTGACAGACATAAAGTCTGTTGGCAGGCCTGTAGCTGAAATTTCTCCAGCTAGGCAGGGTTGCCAGATCTCCATTTTTGCTGATATTGCCTTTGAGAATTGAGGGTCACGTCCATGCAAAAAGACATTGAAGAATGGCTTTAGTGACTTGCAACTAGAAATGTTATAAGCTGGCTCAAATCATTAAAAAAAAAATGAGTCATTGAAATAATGCACCTACACAAACCAAACCCTATATAACTACCTGAGTATGATTAATTGTTTCGGTAGAAGTTTGTCCTTTGCTGAAGTCTCTAAAAATATCAAGCGAAGAATTGACTGAAATGTCATCCATCCTTTAGCCTCAGGGTGGGAGGATAATACTTAGGGGAAAAGAATCAGAAACAAGTTCCATAGACAATACTCTATGGAGTATTCTAGAGTCTCCTCTCTTGCATTGCAACGATGAAAACATTCAGAGGAGAAATAAAGACTATCCCATATGCCATGAAAATGCATATAGATATTGATAATTAAGATATAATCAAAGCCTTGCCCAAAGATAAGAGTAAGATGAAATCCCACACTTATCACACAATGCTTAATTCAGCATTCCGTTAGAGACATTTGCTTATGTTATCAAGTTAGACATTAGGTTCCTATTTAAGGAGATTTTAAAGACTTTTCTTGAAACATGATTTAAATATGACTTGCCTCAAAATTGGAGGGCAAGGATGATGGAGTCCTTTGAGCCTCTGTGAAGTCTAATATCCAACTCCCAGTCACCATTAGCCAAGATTCAGATTGATTATGAAGGATCTGACAAGTATGGTTAATTGTAGGATTGTATTTCTGAGCCATAAGAAGTCAGAGTGAAATGCTACTTCTAATTTTCAATAGAAGCAGTAAATATGTGCATTATTCCATAATCTTCTTTAACATACAAACTTAATGACATTTTTGCTGTGATATTCCATTACATAGTAAGTGATGTTGGAAATTTCAATTAAAAAAAGGTAAGAGAAGTGTTGTTGCAAGACTTTTATGGTTATTTATCTGGGTTCTAACCCACCTGAAATGATTCCATCCCCAGGCTTGCCTCAGGCCAAAACAATGTGAAGTGAGCTAAGGATGACCATAACCCCCAGTTCTCAGTATGATTCTATTTATAAAACCAACATCACACAAAGATGTAGCAAAATATTATTTAGGGCAAAAAATATTAGTTGCAATAGAACAAATTCTAAAAATATAAGCCTGCATTAAAAAAGTGATTGCCACAATGAGTTGAAACACCTCCAGTTAAATATATAGGTAATATATATTACTTATAAAAGCTATTAATCCAATTTAACAACATCCATTGCATTTACGCTAAGAAACTGCTAAAAAGCCCTAAATGGAATTTACAGAAATGAATAAAAAGCACAATTACGAACTAGACTTGTGATATTCCAGTTGGTAAATGAGGCTGTGAAATTGCCTTTTGTTAAAAGAGGAGTATTAATGACTATGTTAGTACTTGACTAATATTTTATGATGCAGCCTTTTATTAAGTGAAATTCTTTGTATGTCTTTCTGTAAAAGAATTTAGAAATAGTAAGGATCCTTGTACTTTTTATGCATTGTGTGTATACATATGTGTGTGTGTGTGTATATATATATATTTATATATATACATATATATATATATGTTTCTGGTTGATTGTAAATTACTGATACTAAATACCTTTTAGAATGTAATTTTTGAATTTCTGGGTGTAAACTGAAAATATCTGGTAGAGCCCAAATAGTTAAAGTTGTAGCTTATATTTGTTCCATATTATAATATAGAAATCCTTATAAATCCAGAACCATTAAAAAAAATTCTGAATTTGTTACCAGAAGGATGCTTCACAAGGCCCAGACACCAATGACCATTTAGCCAAGAACTTATATTAGTATATAAGGGAAAACTTCTTTTTTGATTTATTGCTAGATAAGCAAATTTTTAAAGGCAAAAACCAAATAAACAAAAAATCCACTCAATTAATATGGCTCCTAAAAAGAACAGTTAATTGTTCTTTGGGAAAGAGGGAAATGGATTGTAGAGATTGGAATAGATAACCTTTGGGGCTCCCCCTAGCCCTAGATCTATGATACATATTCATTAATTTGAGTTCTAGAAAATCTGTTATTCTAGCTGGCAGATAAAAAAGACTCCTCTATTGACTTCTGTGACACAATATTATCATGGTTTTTTGGCAACTTTGAGTAGGCCTAGTCTGTCTTTTCTTCCTTTCTTGTAAATATCGAAATATCACTGAAGGATCAGTCCTCAATTCTCTCCTTCTCTCTCTACATTATTGACTGGTATTTGGACCCAAGTAAGCCCCAAGCTGCTGTCGTCGTCGTCGTCGTCTTCTTCTTCTTTTTCTTCTTCTTCTTCTTCTTCTTCTTCTTCTTCTTCTTCTTCTTCTT
>NW_027185764.1:47424409-47516393 GCF_028583685.1 Petaurus breviceps papuanus | reverse complement strand
TCTTCTTCTTCTTCTTCTTCTTCTTCTTCTTCTTCTTCTTCTTCTTCCTCCTCTTCTTTCTTCTTCTTCTCCTTCTCCTCCTCCTTCTCCTCCTCTTCCTCCTCCTTCTCCTCCTCTTCTTCCTCCTCCTTCTTCTCTTCTCCTTCTTCTTCCTTTTCTTCTTCCTCCTCCTCCTTCTCCTCCTTCTCCTCTTCCTCCTCCTCCTCTTCTTCCTCCTCCTCCTCCTCCTTCTCCTTCTTCTTCTTCTTCTTCTTCTTCTTCTTCTTCTTCTTCTTCTTCTTCTTCTTCTTCTTCTTCTTCTTCTTCTTCTTCTTCTTCTTCTTCTTCTTCTTCTCTCTGTTTCTCTGCCTCTCTGTCATCTCACTGTACCTTCTGCCCCCTGAGTTCAAGTGAGATATTTGTAAAGTGCTTACCAAAGTGTGTAGCACACAGTAAGAGATGAATAAATGCTTGTTCCATACCCCCACACCTCTGACTTTGTTCTCATCTTCCCATCTAGTATATGCCCCCACCCATTCATTTCCTCAAAGTCATTTAAAGTCAAATAATAGCCTTCTGGGTAGTCACACTAGACGATCCCAAGGCTGAATGATTGGATCTGTCCTTGAAATTCATAATACTTATTATTTATAACCATTCATCTGACACTTGATCTGTGTTACCTTGGAACTTCTCTAGTGCCTATACTCTCATGTTATTTAACATATGAGTTTATGCCCTCTCATCTAGGTCACAAGCTTATTGAAGCAGGGAACTGTTGCTATATAAACATGTGTATGTGTGTTTGTATATGTGTATATATATGTGTGTGTATATGTGTGTACAATTAAAAATTGATATTTTTTAAATGCTCAATTCATCCTCACCTTTCATAGATTTCTTAAATAGTCCCAGCTGTGATCTACATTATATAGGTCACCTGGAAGAAAGTAGGGGACATTTGAGTTAGAGATTTCTCATTTATTTAAGTTTAAGTTTCCTTTAGAAACACAACAGTACAATTCTTATGTGAATTTAAATCACTTGCCAGAGTGGACTTAAAAGTCCCAAGATATAAAAAAAAAATAGAGAAGGGATGAAGACAATTCACCACTTCTGCTATTTTTCCTTTTCCTTTTTTTTTTTTTTGGTGGATTTAAATCAGCTGCTTAAGGTTTTATATGTATATTTTATAGCTGGAGAAAATATCGTGTGATAATAATTATACTGAGGAAGGTGATACCACATAAAATTATCACAGGATGATTGTAGTAATATTTACATTTTTTAAATTAAAACAGCTGTTTATTTGCAGAACACACAATTTCAAGATGATAAATAAACATCAGTAGTCTGGGGCTGTACACTCCTACCTTATACATGAAGCAGAACCTATAATAAAAGGCTCCCATAGTATCTTAGATCTATGGCTATCTTCTAGGTGAAGTTATATGGGGGTTTATTTCCCAAAATAAATAATTTCTGCTGCAAAGAAAACTGGACATTTCTTCAGTGTCAAGGCAGCCTGCCATCTTCCTCACAAAGAACAGAACCTACAAATCTCATTCCTTTCTTAAATCTCTAAACTCTGGCTTCTGACCTCATCATTTAACCAAATCGACTCTTTTCCATGTTACCAGTGATATTTTAATTGCCCAGTCTGAAGACCTTTTCTCCATCTTCATCCTTCTTGACCTCTCTGCTGACTTTAACATTACCAATTACTCTCTTCTTGATTATGTCTTCCAGCTAGATTCCTGGGACCCAATTCTATTCTGGTTTTCTTCTTACCTGAGTGACAGCTTCTTCTCAGTCTCCATTGTTGGATCTTCATCCAAGTCATGCCTACATACATCTCCCATGTGTATGCTCTCGGCTCATTTCTCTTCTCTTTTCCAAGTATATTATTTAACTTAGTGATCTCATTGATTCTTATGGATTCCATTATCATATCTATGCTGACAATTCTCATATCTACTTTTCCAGCTCCAACTTTCTCTTAATTTCCAGGCTCATATTTCCAAATGCATTTCATCCTTGGAATGGATGTCTAATAGACATCCTAAATTTAACGTGTCATTTTTTTCCCCTCAATCTTTCCCCCTTCCTATCTTCATCCCCTCCTCCTCATCACCAACATCATTAATTTTTCCTCATCTTGGAGAGCAACATTATCTTCCCTGTCCTACAGGCTCACAACCTAGATTATCATTCTCAACTATGTACTATCTCTTACCTTTCATATGGAATCTGCTGCCAAGGTCTGTCGATTTCACCTTTGCAATATCTTTAAGTACTCCTTTTCTCCTCTGACATTACTACCATTGTGGTACAGGTCCTTATTACCTCATGCTTGGACTATAGCATTAGCCTTCTGATGGGTCTGCCTGCTTCAAGTTTCTCTCCACTACAATCTATCTATTCAGCTACCAAAGTATTTTTTTCTAAGGTGCAAGTCCAACCACGTTACCTGCCCCTCTATCTATTCAGTAAACTGCAGTGTCGTCTTTTTACGTCTAGAATCAAGAAGAAAAGCCTGTGTTTCACAAGCATTCAAAGCACTTTCTGACTTGGCCTCCTCCTAATGTATACTTCTTACATCTCACTACCCTCCAGTTACTCTATGACCCAGTGACACTGACTTCCTTGGAATTCCTTGAATAAGGCACTTATCTCTTGACTGTGCTTTTTATTGCCTGCCCTCGATACCTGGAATGCTCTCCTCCCTCATCTCTACCTCCCGGATTCCCTGGCTTCTTTCATAGTCCAGCTAAATTCCCACCTTCTGCAAGAAGCTATACTCAATGCCCCTTTATGCTACTGCCTTACTTCTGTTCATTAATTCAATTTATCCTGTATAAAGCTTGTTTGTACATAATTGTTTTCATGTTCTTTTCCATTAGATTCCTTGAGAACAGGGAATACTTTTGCCTTTGTTTGTATTCTCAGTGCTTAGCACAGTGCCTGGAACATAGTAGGCATTTAGTATCTTTTTATTGACTCACTAACATATTAAAGTTCCTCAGTTTTTTTTTTTCCTTTCCAAGTCACCATCTCTCAGCAAGGAAAATTCACTTACCTAAGCAGATACTTCACAATTCTCACAGAGAAGGTTAATTTCCTGAGGAGTTTTTAAGCTATTTTATGTCATTTACATTCTGGTGAAATCTTTGAACCCCTTCTCAGAAATATGTGTCAACTAGTAAAGGAATATTGATCTATCAGATTTCAACAATAATCCACACTTATTTAGCTATTTAAGGCTAAATAAATAATAAAATTCTTTCCTCATAACAATCCTATGAAATAAATACTATTAATATTTGTACTCTCTTTTTATTGAAGGTGGAAACTGAGGCTCTTGTGGTTTATGTGACTTTTTTTGTAGATTGTGTCTCTAATTTTCTCAGGCTAAAAGCTGACCTACAAGTCTAATTCCACAGGTAGTGATCAGCCTAGGATGTTTGACTTGATCTATTTCCAACCTGGGCTTGTTTGTTTCTCCTGAGGGAGTTCCTAGCTCCCAGGGGCTCATCATATTGGTGCCAGACTTCATGTCAATATTGAATCAGCTTAGCCATACTATAGAACAGCAATAAACTATCCTTAGCCATACTTGTAGCAGGGATTATGGGAGTATGCCAACACACCGGACCTCATGACTTGTCCACAGTAACATAGTGTCTGTGTCAGTATCTTAACCCAGGTCCCCTGACCATCATTTCAGTATATTTTCCACTACTTTTTGCTGTTTCTTAATTACTGTGCTGATATATCCCAGAAGTATGGAATCTCTTCTCTCTGTCTAGAAATCTGTTCTTGGTCTAAAAGCCTATCCATTCTAAATCTAACTGAAATCACAAGAGCTACTTAAGGCACAAGATTTTTTTCCCACAATTAACTATAATCTGGTCTAATCAAATTCTATATCGTACATAAACTTTCCTGATAAGGAATTATAGTATTTAAGACACTAAGCAAATCATATCAAGATGAACAGCAGGTAGGAGAATAGAAAACCCAATTGAGTGTTATACTAGCCATCTGACATTCTCTGAATAGGACTTATAGGGAGATGCCTCTCTACAATAATGGACAAAGTCATCATCGTTAATAGAAGCACACTTCTTATATATCACTGGTAATGCAGAATTGGTGTCCACTAGGGAACCCTGCAGGAGGTTCAGAAAGTGATCCTCTAGCTGTTGGGTAATGATCCCACGTGAATATCTAAAAGAACAATTTGAAGCATTCAAGGTGCAGCTCCTCAGAGCATCTGGAGTAATGGCAATAATATGGTACAAAAATATGCTTAAAGCTGCTGCTTCATGAAGCATAGCCTCAATTTAGCCCACAACTGAAAGAGTAAGGTGATCAGTCCAAACCAGAATGAAAACAAGTCCTACAATTCCCAAGGATAAAGGGAAATGAAGATCAAATGAGTACATAAACCAGTTTACTTTTCTTTTTTCTATATTGTATGGAGGGTTGTTTAAATTGCTGCCTGGCATTTAAAAGCATATTACAGTACAGTAATTACTTTTTAAAAATAACTAGTTTGGAAAGCCAACATTTCCCCACTATAAAACCTCAAATCTGTTGTGAATAGCCAAGTCTACTACCACCCAAATACCTAGCATACTTACAAGGAGAAAAATTGACTGTCTCCATACAGAGATTCATAAATCATGACTGATAAGCACTAAAAAAAATTCTGCAAGACTCTGGAGGCAAGTATACAGAGTGCTCTTCCATCAAGGAACAGTGAGGATGGAAAATTCCATTATAAAAAATTTACACTTGAGCAGGGCTTTTCAGACAAAAACTTTTGTGATAACATGCTCAAAGTGAAGATCTGTACAACCTATGGGAAGAAAGTGAATTAGCCTTGCTGTAGAGGAAATGAAATGGTATGTCTGATTGAATCATTGTAAAGCACAAAGAAGTGTTTCCTCTGGTGTTTCACTTTTTCTCATAATCAAACCAGTAAGAATTTTTATGCCTCTTCATTGCCAGAACTGTGCCAGAAAACATGGGAGGTACAAAAAAGTAGAAGATAAAATTCATTCCATTGAGAAACTTTTTGGGGTGGCTAGGTGGCACAGTGAATAGCACACTGGCCCTGGAGTCAGGAGGACCTGAGTTCAAATCTGACCTCAGAAACTTGACACACTTATTAGCCGTGTGACTTTGGGCAAGTCACTTAACCCCAATTGCCCTCCAAAAAGCAAAAAAGAAAAAAAAAAGAAAAGAAACTTATCACCTAGATTAGAAGAGAAATTTTATATTTTAAAAATATAACCAGAGAACAATTAAATATAGCAACAGTGTTTAATCAAAGTAAACCCACTGCATCCCAGGACATCATCAGTTTTCTTGACTTATGTCTTACAACTGGACTCCAATGACTCTGAAAGAGAGAGTGAGAGAAACAACTTTGTAATTGTCTCACTTAAATCAAATTCACACACAAGTCAAGACATAACCTTCTTGATGTCCTTGGTACTCTTCAAGAACAGATGAACAACAACAGAGTATGTGTGTGTGTGTGTGTGTGTGTGTGTGTGTGTGTGTGTTCCTTAAACTGGAAGACATCTCAGAGGTCATCTAGCCCCATCTTCTCACTTGGCAGAGGGTAAACTGAGAAACTGAGGCTTAGGAAAGTTAAGAAATTTGCCCAAACTCATATAGGTAGCAAATAGCAGAATGGAATTTGAACTCTGGCCTTCTGATGCTAGTGGCTTTCCATTGTATCATATTTCCAAAATATGATACAGGAAGGGGAGGAATACTGTGGGCTTGGATAGCAGTGGAGAGTTTCACAAAAGAGGTAGAATTTAGTCTGTATTTTAAATAAAGAGCAAGAAAAGTTTTCATAGCGAAGACAAAATATTTCCAGACAAGGTGAAAAGGATGAGCAAAATAAACAGAAAATCCACAGAAAAATAACAGCAACAAAAATAAACCCTGTCATTTAGGAAACGGTAATCAGACCAGACTAGAAAACTTGAATTATTGCAGAGATATGTCACTGGATCACTGATGTAGAACTAGCAGGGACCATAAAGGTTCATTTAATAGAAATTTCTCATTTTATACATGTATAAACTGAGGCCGGAAGAGGATAAATAGCTTATCCAAGTAATAATTGACTGAGCCAGAATTGAACCCAGATCCTAGTTAAAGAGAACAAAATGTCTTCTTTTATTTTTGATTACTCTTCCATCAATTTCTTTGTGAGACAAATATTGGAGAATTCACATTTGGGTTTCCCGAGTTACTAGCTTGATTTGCTATTTATAGAGGCAAAACATTAAAAGAAATTGCCCAGATGTCACTAGTAAAGGACTTTCAATCCATTCAGGATGTTGGGGGTGATGGTAGTGGTGGTGGTGGTGCTTTGCTTGTATCAATCCAAGTGCATTTTGCTAGTTCATATTAGACTCCTGTTTGGTCAGCTAGGAGGCTCAGTGCTGGTCCTGGAGTCAGGAAGACCCCCACTAGCTGTGAGATTCTGGGCAAAGTTGCTTAACCTCTGTTCTCTTTAATCTCCTGGAGAAGGAAATGGCAAACCACTCCAGTATCTTTACCAAGAAAACCCCATATAGGTCATGAAGAGTTAGACACAACTGAATAATGGCATGGTCATCAAGCATTTTCTTTTAGGACAGATGAGGAAATAGCAATTTCACCATTAAATATTAGGTCAATAAGGTAAATGTCTCTGCCACTCTTATAGCTCAAGTCCAAAATCTAGCTAAATAACCAATAGGTTATCAAGTAAATAATGGTTAAATTTCTGGAATTTGTCCTTGAATTATGAAAATTCTTTGTATATTGATGTAACCAAAGCATGTGACAGATGTAAAATCTTTAAAATTTGATGGTTGAAAAAGGGAGTTGAGTTTTCAGTTTCAACCTTGATTGTATCTCATGGCCATCACAAGATACTTGCCATGTAAACTGGCCTCAACTGCTGGATTCTAGATAGCAGAAAAATGGGTAATGGAAAGGAAGTACAGAGAGGCATGACTCAATATGAAGAAAGACTTCCTAAAAAGTAAAGGTGTCTAAAAGCTAGAGTAGGCTACTTTGAGAACCAGTAAATTTCTAATGACTAGGAGTCTTCAAGAAATATTTGAGTAACTACTATGAGTTTTTTGGTTGTGATTAGCCTTGTAACTCCACTGCTTATCTCAGTGTTTTGCATATAGGAGATACTTAAGGCACAATTTGCATAAAGGTTTCTTTTCTGTAAGTACATAGTGACCTATACCTCTCCCAGTTCTGTGTCCACATGTGGGGTTGTACACCATTAGTTTTATAGCTAAGGGACCCTTCTACTAATTTGGGAGATTAAGCTCCCTACTCTCAATCTTATTGGTTCCTTTAACTCTATCCCAGAACACTGAGTAGATCCTTTGTGGAGGACTTAGGGTGAACATGGATAAGAATCATGTAGGATAAGAAGGTAGATAGATGTAGAATCTGTTGCTATTCATCCTTCATTTTTGAAGAGGACCAATGACATCATGGGGTGATGTCTTGACTTGTGGGTGAACTGGATTTAAGTGAGGCAGAGTTGCACAAAGTCTTACTCTTTCTCCAGAGTCATTAAAATCAAGTGGGAAGACAAAAGTCTGTCTGGATGAAGTGGATGACCTTGGCATCTTCAATATCTTACCAGGTTCTAAGCACTCCACATCACCTATTATAACCATATTCATGACCATTGGGACAAATTGTTCTCATCTGCCAATTTCACTAAGGGGAAGTCTTCTCATGCTTGAGGTAGGCCTCCCCTTAACTCATCGACAGGCTACCTTCAAACTGGTTTAGTTTAGTTGCTGAGGTTTTATTGGAGTGTGGCTACTGAATATGCTACAGTTTCTTGGAATCACAGGTGAGCTGAGTGCCAAGTAGACACCAAGGGTAGATGAGCACCCCTGAAAAGCCCTTGACAAGCCTTCACACTCTCCTTAAACACCTTCATAAACCCCTACCAATAGAAGAAAAAAATTGGGTCAGTGAGATCATAGTATTACTGAATCATTGAAGTGTATAGCCATTTTGAAGTCAAAACCTAGCCCTGATAGATAGTATGTGACCTTAGACAATTTACTCAATTTTTTTAAGACTGAGTTAATTTATCTATAAATATTCTCTGACATCTGCTGAGTTCTAGATACTATGAACATTTTGATAAATCTGAAAGCTGCTATCGTGGAGTTGAATTGGGCAGAAAAGAATAAAACTTGATTTTTTGTTTGATTTTATAATATTTAATTGTATCATTCCCTAGAAAATATTAAATATTAATGATACAAGTTAAAATGCTATAAATTAAAAAAAATTCTTTCAGAAATGAGTATCCTTTAGTGAACTAGAAAGCAATTCTGCAAGCATACACACATGCATATACATACATACACATGCATAGACATATACATTCATGCATATAGGAAAACAGATAATCAAAGATAGAAATGAATTTCAGTTTTCAAGATTTTTTTATAAAATAGCAAAATGATTTTTAATTTATGAGAGATATTGACAGAAAGATGTTTTATTAAAATAATCTCAGAAGCCTTTCTTTTAAGACTGTTTTAAGTTCTGAAATGTTTTTACTTTGATAAAGTAAGATACATGATTTTTGAGAGTGCTGACACATTATGGAAAGTATGGGTTAAAGTTGTCTTTACAACTACATGTTCCCGAATTTTTTAAATAAAATGAGATCTTTTAAATTGTAGCAAAATGAATTCCTCCATGACAATGATGGTTATTGGAAAGGAAAAGTGAATGAGCATTCAAAGCTATAAAAGGTAAATAGGGATAGCCATTAGCAACTAATGGAAAAAAGTTCAGCAGGGGCATTAAATCTATATTACAGAGCCTCCAATTTGTATTTTATCATATTGATAATGAATACCAACATAACCACTGAAACTAAAGTCGGCATTTTTCCTGTAGTCCCTGTGGGCAGTTTAAATCAATAGTGCCCACATTATCTGTATATACTTGTACATATATATATATGCATATGTACTTCTAAGCTACAAAATAGTGTAATGTGTTTCACTTTCATTTCAAATCTTTAACACAGTGATATACTTCTCTATTCTTCCAATCAATTTGTTCTGTTAGTGTTTTTCAGCATTTTAAATCCCTGAGCTAAGTCAATAATGTTGATTACTTACCATAAGCATTGTAAACGCTATTCTAATACAGGTTATTTGCAATTTGACATCCTCATCTATATGCATTATTCCGCTAGGAAAATTAAATGAAACCCTTGATTCTGAATCTGAAACACTTAGAAGTAATGACCCTGTTTACTGATTGACTGAAGTTGTGGTTTTTCAGCACTATTTAATAGAGGAAACAAAAAGCAATATTCAAATATAGTGGAAGCATCTTAGTTACTTTAGGAAGCAAGCATAGCTGATGAATAATAGGCTTTTATTGCATTTTCTCCTGTTTATACCTCACAGTTACTTAGCCAACATTGTTATTAGCTCAGCATTGCTTAATTCCGAATTTTTTGACCATTCAAAATGTAAATCCAATGAACTTGACCTATTACAAATTCCACCATTGGTTAGATATTATTTAGACAAAAATCAAGTTTTCTCTCATGGATTTTTTTCTCTCTATAGTTTTCAAAGTAAATTTATTTAAAACAACAATTTCATTATTAAAAGAGATTTATATATTGTCATTCCCTACACATTTTTACATTTTAAGGAAAAAGGGGTAAAGTTGTCTTGGATGTAGAGATTTGTAGGGGTCTCCAAATCAATAAAATACCCCAAAATCTTTCCAAGAATAACAAAAGCAACATTAAATGCATTTTGCCACTCAGCCTTTTGTTTATATTATTGGTATCATGCCTACATTCCGTATGGGAATCTCTCACTAAAATCAATCATATTTCTTTATAAAATTAATGGTTGGATATGCCTCTGAGGCATTTACTTTTTGACCTATTGGTTGATATGGCACTGGGAATGGGTGAACTCATTTTGGGAGAAAAAAATCATATTATTTTGGGCCACTGCCCAAGTCTCAACCCAAATCATGCGTGAGCCTCTTTTAGTTAAAGAATTTTCAGATAAATATTGTGATTACTTTCCCTATATCTCACCTCTGAGTGAACTCATACATATGACTTCTGCTGAAGTCCATTACATGTATTTACAAATTTAGAAATATATCTGTCAAATTTGGAAATTCCAGAGGTTTCCTGAGACTGAGCACTTTAAATGATATTTCTAGCAATGGAGCTATTGAGGAAGAGTGAAAAGTTGTTTTGTTTTGTTTTTTTAAGAAGACTGACCTATCATGATATAAAATGTTTTTTAAAATAGGAAGTTTTCTTTTTGCTAGTTTTTCTAGAACTGCTTACAAAGTTGAAGTACTTAGAGAATTTACCAGAACTGGAAAATTAAATTAGTCAAGTCACTTCTGAATTGTATTTAGTACCTGAAAGACATAAATGGTATCCCAAAAGAACATGGAAAAAAAAAACAAAAAAAATCTTTCATATTTTTTTCAAAACACTGTGAAAGGTTTTTTTAAACTTTTAAAAAATGATGTCATTTAAACATATGTCACTGCACTTCAAAATGATAGGTAACTAGCACAAAATTAAATTGACATCTTAGGAAAATGATAGAAAAATCTTACAAATAAATCTAATATCAAACATGGAGACTATAAACATATAGATGTCTGAAACATTTGCCTAATATCAGTATACTTTGATATTTGAAAAGTTAATGTAGTGTAGTTATGAATTTGGGGTCAGAAAACCTGGATTCCATTTGCAACTTTGATGCTATATGAGCAACATTAGATAAGTCATTTAGCCTTTCTAGGCATTAATTTCATTTTGTGTAAAATGAAGACATGGGACTAAATGATCTTAAAAGTCTCTCCCAGTCAAATTCTATCCATAAAAGTATTCACAAGATTTTCAAAAATAATAATTTAATATCTGATATTGAGCCCACAATAAATGTTTCACGAAGGTAAAATACTATTCCTTAACTTTTACCTATAGATCACTTAATTTCATTGTGCAACATCATATTTAAAAAATAATTTTTAATAAAAGAAATATTCGAGTACATAGTAGATCTTCAAAAATAGCTTTACTTTCTGAAGGAATAATATAAGCAGAGCTGTTGGTGTCATACACTTAAATATTTATGTATCTATCTTCCTATCTATCTGTTGATTGATTTATTCTATATTTCTGTATTTCTATTTACATATGAGTAAATTAATAATCAATAACATTTATTAAGCCTCATAGATAATGTGAAAATACAAAGGTTGGCTTTAAGATGGAAGGCATATTTTTGCATTCAGATCTCAAATTTAATACTTGAAATTGATTTTTCTTTTATAAATTTATTTTTGATATCTACTTTTGTTTTCACATCATCTTCATTTCCCTACTCCCAGAGGGCTATCTCTTATAACAAAAAGCAGAAAAGAAGAAAAAAGCCCAGAAATATTAAACAACATATAGGGAAAAAAAACAGATATTATATATAATATTTTATGCTGATGGCCTCCCACCACTACAGAGAATCAGAGAAGGTGTCTTTTCATCTCTCTTCTTTAGGACCAAATATTCTTTTTCTATCACACCATTATTATTCTTTGAATTTACATTATTTCAGACATTGTGAATGTTGTTTTCCTGTTTCTGCTCACTTCACTTTGTATCAATTCATATAATTCATGCTTCCCTGTATTCATCACATTCATTATTTCTTATAGCATAAACTATTCCATTACATTAATGTACCACAATTTGTACAGTCATTACTTAATTGATGGACATTTACTTTTTTCCAATTCTTTGTTACTACAGAAAGTACTGCTATAAATTTTTGGTGTACATGAAGCTACCTTTCTTTGTGTCATTGACTTTCTAGAGGACCAAGAAAGGATCTTTTTTTTTTTCATGTTTCCAAATTGCTTTCCAAGAACGGTTTGACCATTTTATGGGTCCAACCATCCATTCATCCACACATCCATCCATATCTTTCCACAACCTCTCTAGCAGTGGTCATTTTTTGGTCATCTTTGCCAATTTTCTGGGAAATGAAATCCCTGGTTCATTTTGAATTACTTTTCTCTTAATATTGGTGATTTAAAGAATTATGGGTTTTTTTTCATCTCTTTTGACCACTTATCTCTGAAGGAATGGCTTTTAGTCATATTTCTATTGGTTATCTAAATATCTTGAATATTGGACTTTTATCAGAGATATTTAATACAAAGATTGTTTTCCCCTCAGTCAACTACTTCCTTTCTTAGCATTACTTTTATTCATGTAAAAGTCTTTAATTTCAATATACAAAATTTCAGTGATAGCATAGGTAGATGAAGAACACTTGCTTAAAGTGATGGTTTAAATACATATTAAATCAGATCTTTGTAATCCACAAATCAAAACTCAGAAAAAGGCTAACCTTAAAGTGCTAGAGATTGCTGTCTTGATATTGTCAACCTTTCAACAAAAGTAAAGAACAAAATAAGATTAGGAAATACTTAGCTATCCTGCTCTTGACTTTGAAATGATTATCTGTACTTTGTCAAGCACTTAAAAACTGGTCAGCACCACAAAAGTGATGAGGTCAAATGTCTATTAAACCAGAGGAATTCAAAGTGGGGATCTGCCCAGGCTCAGCTACACAGAGACAGGTGTTTATGCAAGTTTACCTTTGTTAGTCATTAGCACATGATCAGGTACATTTATTAGTCACGGTTTTCTCAGATACTTTCCAAAGGACAACCTAAACTTAGGTCTATTTCTAAACCACATTTCAAGTAATTGTTAAGTTATACTAGTATATGGATTCCACTTATCTGCACTTAGGAGAGACTGAGATGAGGAAATAGGAAGTCAACTCCAGGGCTGGAAGATGCCCATAAAGATTAAGGTATTTTCCCTTTTCCCTAACAATTAGCTGGGTCTAGAATGCTACACAAAGATCAGTTGTAATTGAGGAACTGGGAGAGAGCATAAACAAATTACTGGTGCTTTCACTGAGGTAGATGGGTTTATAGAACCTCTGTTATTTAATCCAGAAGCCAGTAGGTTGTAAATTACCCATTAGGGTTGTCACTAGGCCCTTGAACTGAAGTTTAAAGAAATAGGAAAGGATAATTTCTTGATCTTTTTTTTCCGTCAAAACAAAACAGAGTTGGGCCAATTAAAAAAAAAATTTTTTTCTTAAGGCTCTTCATTTCTCACATCTTAAAAACTTTAGGTATTTATTTTAGGGAAGCAAATATAAAATGGAAATGTGGGCAAGTGAGTAAAATAGGCAAAGTTTTATTTTTGGAACTAGAAAAACCAAGTTCTCGCTGTCTCCATCTCAGCACAATCCTACTACTGACAGAAATTGAAGCTTTGCTTTTCTCTGTTTCTGACTGGGGCTGATTTGCGCCACCTTAGGTAGCCCAGTGGTCTTCTTCTCCTAAAAGCTCATCATAATGGTGCCAGACTGTGAGGGGACACATTAACCTAGTCCACTGCAACTCAGACCTGAAGAGCTCATGTGATCCATTCTCCTGGGTAGCGGAGACTTAAGATATGCTTCACTACATCCACAGTTAAAATTCTCTCATAATTTTGCTATGATCTATGATTCTTTGACTACCCAGAAACCTAGGAACAATAGGAATTATCCCTTTTGGGTTTTTTTTTGAGGGTGTTTAAAACATTTGTGTTAGTTCCTAAATTCTAGAATTAAACCTTACTATTATTGTTGTTGTTTAGTTCTGTTTGACTCTTTGTGATCTCATTCAGGGTTTTCCTGGCAAAGATACTGGAGATTGATTCTCTAGTGATTAAAAAACAAAGTCCAGTGTCAGGCATAAAAGTCTGTTCAGCTTAATAGAAGAGCTCAGTTTTCTCTGGTATAGACTTCAAAACCCAAGGTTCACTTACACACTAAGATGAAAACATAGAATGGTACTTTAGTAGTACAATATTCTTTTGTATATATGTTATCTATTTAGTTCTAGTCCAGGATTAGTTCTAGAGCAGCTAGTTGGTACAGTGAGTAAAGGCTGGGCCTGGAGTTAGGAAGATGCATCTTCCAGAGTTCAAATCTGACCTCAGACACTTACTGACTGTGTGACCCTGGACAAGTCAATCTAGCTAAGGTTGCAGAGGGTTATCTCCAGAAGTCTTGCTACCATGTCTCCACTACCAAGGCATAGAGGAAATGCAGTGTATTTTGGTGAATTCACTGAAGAAATCAGAGCCCAAGAGTAGTAAAAGATCCCAGAGATCATCTAGTCAAAACTAGTGATTCAGATAATTGCCCCGTATTGGTAGTAAGCAGGAAAGGTAAGATTTAACTTATGTTCTCTGATGCCACAGCCAGGATTGATTAGTTGTTTTTTTTTTTTTTTTTAAAGCAATCGGGGTTAAGTAACTTGCTCAAGGTTACACGGCCAGGTGTTTCTGGGTGGATGCCAAGTGTCTTGAGCCCGGGATTCAATCTCCAGGTCATCCCAACACTGGAGCCGGTGCTCTTACTTGCTGTGCTATTTGGCCACCCCTATTTTTTTTAACCATATCAGAGTATCCCTACTGCATATTTTAATTTCCTTGCATTACTTTCAAAGAAGTTTATGCAGAGTAATCAAATGAAGAGTTAAGGTTTCCTTTTTATGCAAAGTAGTTAGACCATTCTGAGATTTAATTCACTGTTAATAAAATGGGCAACAATCTTTGTTCTCAATTCTGAATGTGTGAAATAGATTTTTTTTTCTAATGGATAAACCTGACTTTGTTAGGCAAAAAGAAAATCCACCTGCAAATGGCCTGCTAATAAAAACTTTCTTATAGTTAGATCATATTAACAGACTTAGGAAAAGTCTGGAATTGCAAAGTTTCATGCAAGGAAACAGCTCACAACAAGACAGTAAGGCAAGGCAGCTTTATTGAGGGGAGACACAAAATGAAAAGAAAATGAAGCAAGATGGAAATAAGTCAGGTCCACTGGGAACCTGGGTATAATTGAGTACCTTACCCCAGAGGAAATCGGCGCCCTCTCCTGAGCCCTGTCTGGTGGGTTTTTATAGTTTTTATCTTTCTATAGCAGGACCAGGCAGTGGGGTAAAGAATGAACTAGGAGGCTGTCCCTGCTGCTCCTGATTCATGCTAATGGGAAGAGGGAAGATTGAAAAGAGAATTAAAGAGTGGTTGATGTTCAAACTTCCTGTAGGGGCAGGGAGGAGAAAATGGGTTTGGGGCTGTTAATTATTGGGCTCTGTCTTATATTCTGCAGGGTGACAACTTTCCTTTCAGAGTTTTTTGAACTTCCCTGGGGTTTCTTCATTTAGCAGGTAAAGGTGGCTACTGTATTCCTCAACACATAGTACGTAAGAAAATAAAATGAATAAAATACTATTACATAGAAGTAAAAAATACTTCATGAACCTTAGATTTTTACATGACATTACCTTACATGCTAGAAAACAGACTATGAATGCTCGTTTCTCATGCTCATTTCTCTATACTTTTGAAAACAAGCTTTCATTGGTAAGGGATAATTAGGATACATCCACAAAGAAAGGGAGAGTTGAGTGTTTTTTGAATACAGATTAGCTATGTCTCTTCCTTCAGTTTAAGACTGAGTGGTGTAAAAAAGCTTTAGCAGGGGTAGTAGGTTAGAGAGGCTCCATTTAGGAATATAGACAGAGAAAGAAAGCTTACCAAGGCAGTATCTTCACATATATTAAAAACTTGTGGGGTGTGATATTCCATTAACAGATATCCAATACCTCCTCTAGAGATGTTCATTTCTAATCTCATCGGGGGTAAATGTCATATATATATTTTGATTTGTTTAAAAAAAATGTCATGGATTGCCTACCTACGGATGAAAAGGGATTTTAAATCTGTCAAAGTTTTCAATGAAAATAAATTATTCCTCCAAATAAAATCATATTAATTAAAGAACTAAAAGTGTCATTTTTTGATGCCCTTAATGAATAAGAACCCAAGAAAGGTTTGTCATCTATACTGATCTGTGAGTATTGACATTTATATATTTTTAGTTGAATGTACATGACAGTGATAATTAAATTAACAGGCATAATGCTAATAATAAAAGGATATGAATATTTTCACAAACCACAAATAATTTTTTTAGCTAAATATATGTTTTCTGGTCTTTACTTAGCATTTCCTGCCTTTCCCAGCTTGAACATATTACAACTTTTGTTGCCTTGTTCTTTTACAAGTGATTAGAGGAGTCATCCAATTTTTCCAACGAGGATTTCTTTCCCTTGTGCTTTTATTTATTAGTAAAATCTTACCATGTAAAACAATTCACAGAAATGAAAGCCAACTTTTGTGACAGATGCCAGCCCCCACAAAAGGAGACAAAACCCAACTCTCTAATTTTCACTGTAGATGTTTTTGATCCAAACTGTGATTCTTTATTGCATATCCTATTTTCTCATTTCACATGCAGACTTGCTATTTATTGTGATGTAAGTTGCTTATGGAATGAGTATCAGTACAATTGGGAGCCACAATATACTAGAAAAAAGTCAGCTAGGGAAAAGACAGAGCAAAGTATTACCCATGGTTTGCAATATAGAATTGTTTATTACAACAGAATAGAATAAAAAATAAAGCAATTTTAGAGAATAAAATTGTGTTTTTGCACACTGGCTATATCTAGGGGAAAAGATAGAATGTGAATGTCAGCATTGATGAAGTGGCCCATATTGTTGTGACTGCAGCAATGGGTCTGAATGATTATGGGTGATCATACAGTCAGATCACAGATTGCACAGTCATTATGTAGCCATTCACATATTTTGGAAGAAGTGTGAATGGCTATCTGCACATAGTAGGTACTTAATCGTTCGTTGTGTTGTATCAATGGATTCTATTTTTTTGTGCTATCCATTTTACTAACTATAGGTATAGTTATGCATAGATTTTGTCTTCCACTCTCAAAGGGGAAGTAAGGAGTTGATAGAAAATCACTTTAACTCATTACTAAAAGTAGCTACTTGACAATATACCTGCCAACTTTCTTCTGTACTTTGTGCTGTATACTCATAGCCATATACATAAGATCGTCATTAGATAATCACTAGTCAGAATCCCAGTACCCTACAGTAACTACAGTAAGTAGTTAAGTTGAACAGATAATCAAATTTTGGTAAATATCTTTTTTTCTAGGAAAAGAAGATCTACGCAATAAGATAACTT
The DNA here is from genome assembly GCF_028583685.1 of Petaurus breviceps papuanus. Classification (NCBI taxonomy): domain Eukaryota; kingdom Metazoa; phylum Chordata; class Mammalia; order Diprotodontia; family Petauridae; genus Petaurus; species Petaurus breviceps. The sequence goes on along the minus strand of NW_027185764.1, from coordinate 47,499,145 downwards.
ATTTGGGGGTGATGATGAATATTACTATTTTGTTAAGCTGACTACTATATTCAATTATGTGTGCATATGTGTAACTATATGCATATATAAATATAAATGTATGTGTATACATACTTACAAAAAAGTTTTCATAAAAAATAACTTCCTTCAAAATTTTACCATCTCCCTCTGCTATTTTATTATTATTCCCCCTCACATATTCTCTGTCCTAGGAAAACTGGTTTATTAGCTGCTCCTTAGAAATGGTCTCATCTCTGTTACTTTTGCACTTGCAGCTGCCCCAAGGAACATGCTTTCTCCTCATCTCTGTCTTGTATAACTCCTTGTTGTTCAGTTATTTCAGTCATATACAACTCTTTATAACTCCGTTTGGGTGTTTCTTGGGAAAGATGCTGGAGTGGTTTGGCATTTCTTTTTCTAGCTCATTTTACAGATGAAGAACAGAGGCAAGTAAGATTAAGTGACTCCTCCAGGGTCGCACAGCTACTAAGTGTCACATTCTAATTCAGGTCTTCCTGATTCCAGACCCAGCACTCTATCCACTGCATTGACTAGCTGCCCAAATTCCCAACTTCATTCAAAGCTCCAATGAAATCTTTTGCTGGATCTTCATCTATGCCATGTGCACTAATCCTGGGAGTTCCCAACAGCTCCTTCCTGAGCCTTCTTCTCTTTTCCCTCTATACAGTTTCTGTTGTTGATCTCATCAGATCCCCCATGCCCAATAACAACCTTTATGTTGATTATTCCATGATCTACATATCTTGCCCTAGCCTCTCTACTGAGTTCTATTTCTACATCTCTAACTGCCCTGTAGACATATTGAACTGAATGTCCCATATATACCTGACACTCAGCATGCCCAAAACAGAACCCATTATCTATTCCCTGAAACCTTCCCTTTCTAAACTTTTCTATTTCTATCTGGTAGAACCCAATCCTCCTAGTAAACCATGCTCACAACCATTCTGCACGCACCCTCACTCTCATACTCATATTTTGCCATGTCTTGTTTCTATCTTCATGTCTCTTGCTTATGTCTCCTTTTCTCTACTAATATAGCCACCAACCTAGTTCAGGCCCTTCTTGATTCTCACCTAGATTCTTACTTAGCTGTGGATATGTTGTCCCTGACTCCTATCTCTCTTCACTCCCATCCACCCTCCTTTCAGCTGGTCGAAGTGATTTTCCTAAAGCATAGATCTGACTATTTTCCTGTCCCATCCTTTTCAGTCAAGTCCACTGTCTTCCTATTACTTGCAGGATAAAACAAAATATCCTCTGTTTGGGGTTTAAATCTCTTCACAATCTGGCTTCTTCTCATATTTCCAGTCTTCTTATACTTTATAGCTGTCCATGAACTCTATGATCCAGGCACATTGGTCTACTTTTTTATTCTTCTCACACAACACTCCCATCTCTGTGTCTTTTCCCTGGCTGTCTCACAAATCTGGAATATTTTCCCTCTTTACCTTGTCTTTTAGATTCACATACTTTCTTCAAGGAGCAGCTGGTGCCATAGTAGATAAAGAGTTGGGACTGGAGTCAGGAAGACTCATCTCCCTGAGTTCAAATCTGGCCTCAGACACTCACTAGCTGTGTGACCCTGGGCAAGTCACTTGACTCTTTGCCTCAGTTTTCTCATCTGTAAAATGAGCTGGAGAAGGAAATGGCAGACCACTTTAACATTTTCACAAAAAATAAAACAACAGTAACAAAAACTAAAACGGTGTCATAAAGAGTCAGATACGACTGAAATAACTGGACAACAACAATTCCTTCAGGATTCAGTTCTAGTTTTGTTCTGGGTGACATGACTAACAAGACTGAGCACCAAACTTTCTCTTATCCTCATGACCTCTCCAACATCTCCAAAACAGGAATCATTTGCAAAGGAAATGGAAATTTCAGTTGCTCACAATCTAAGATACTAAAAACACCAATGACCAATAAAAACCTGATTGAACTAACACCAGGCTGAGGCTAACCCTCAACCCCTAGTACTAATTTATTCCTCTCTTTTCCACCACCCACCACACTCCCAGTAAGGGGATACAAGTTAACCTAACTATGAGCATGCAACAGAACTGAACTCTCAACACTCCCTTCCTCTTCTCAATTCCAGGAGAATCAATTAACTGATTATACAGAGAAGCAAGCTGACTGATAGTGCAGTGTGGCATTACTACAACAATACCCAGGTGGAGAACTGAGGAACAGAGACTGCCAGCATGTGTGATGCCTCTGAGAATATTGAATCTGACTGGGGCTAGTCCTGCCACCCCAGGGAGTCATCTGAGACAGATAGCGAGTCCTTTGAAATTTGGATTGCACTGTATGGAAAGAGGCTGGAACAGATGTGAGGTCCAGTCCCCAGGGAAACCGCAATTAAAGGAGAAAGATTCAGAAAGTGAACAATAAGGCAATATAAGGGGGAAAAATGACTGAAATTACCAAAGGTCTTGTGTAGAAAAAAAAAAAACTCAAAGAACTTGATTGAGCAAAACAGATAAACTAACAGGGGAAATATCAATAATAGGAGGAAGCATGGTCTGCAGATCAGCTAAATGAGTCCAACCATCTGAATAAATATTGTAAAATAAGTGTAATATTATAAAATTTTACATCTGTATAAATATTGTAAAATATATATGAGTAAATATTTTAAAACAGGAAAATGAATCAATACCTGATGAGGCAGAGTACCCTGCGGATTCTCAAGAGAACATGGAACCACAGCAGGATGTTAGTGAATGGTTTAAAGGAGAAATACAAATTGTGAACGCAGAATTTATGACTTGCACAGCAGAAATAATTAGTAGAATAGAACAACTTGAAACCACAGGGGCAAACCTTACCAAACAAACAAAAGATAGAGGAACTGATTGGGAATGAAAATACACAGAAATGAAGGACAATGAGAAGAAAAACCAACATTAAAAGACTCATCTCAAATCCTGCCACTTGGAAGAGACTTTTTTCAGTTCCCACCCAATCTTCAGTCCTTTCTCTCAGAGATTACTATCCATCTACTCTATAAATACTTTTTTTCTTAAGGACCAAGCCTTAAACCCAACTCATTCTGGCTCTCATTGATTGACCAGTAATAGGTCCTAGTCCAAGTCCCACTTAATTGTCATTGTTTGGACCCTGATGTCTGCAATTAGTAATTGTTTCTATTTTGGCCAGAAACCCAGAATGTCTTCTCCTCCAAGACTGTTGTTTGTATTTTTTTTTAAATTAGGTAAAAATAGGTTTTTTTTGGCTCATTTCTAACCTAATCTTACTCACTGAGTGGTTATTGCATCAGTGAGAATTTGGAAATACCTTAGGAAAGGCCAAGATCTCCCACTGCAGCCATTATCATCTCCAATCATCCTGATCTGTATCTTGACACTGGACCCAGAAGGCTCCTGAGGAGAAAGTGGGACTGGTGACTTTGCACAGCCTTCCCTTACTGAAATCCAATTCACTTGCAGGTTATGGCATCACCTTCTGATGCCATGGTCCTCTTTGAGAATGAAGAACAAACGACAATATAGGTTTTGTATATACTTAGCAATTTTTCATGTTTTCTTCTCCATTAGAAATAGTATACATACATATGTGTGTATGCATGCATGCATGTTACATACATATGTTTATGCATGTACGGGTGTATGCATACATTCACACATATATGTCCTTCTTTGTATTCCCAGAATCTAGTACAGTGCCTGGAACAGTAAACTCTTAGTCAGTACTTTTTGACTGACCTATTGATTGTTTCCTACATGAGAAAATCTTTCCTAATTCTACCTCTACCCACCTAATTTTTAATGGTTTTATCCATCTTGAAGTTATCTGTATATACTGATCTGGGTTCATATTATGTAATTGTAGTAGAATGTAATCTACTTAATAAATCAGGGATTCCTTTGTTTATGTTTTCATAAGTCTAGCATCAAGTTCAATACCTTGAATGTAGTGTTTGTTGAATTAATTGAATTAACTGCAGGGGACCTTGGGTTCTCAAAGGCTATGCCAGCAAAATCCATGTCCTGTTAAGATCGATCAATTTAGAAAAGTTTTTAGTGTATTCCTTAACTGTATATCATCTAACATTTAGGCTAGCTAATTTAGAGAGTGTGAATGGATGGTTCAGATCATCAATCCAAAATGCTTATTTTAAAGATGAGGAAATGGAGGTCCATTATAGTGAAACTGCTGACTTACGGTCTCACAGTTAGTAATTATCAGAGCTGGTATTCTATCTTAGACCCTTAAACTCTCAATTTAATATGTTTTCCCCTGACTGTACCATCCAGAATGCTTGCTACTAGGTTGACACTTCTCTTTAAATTTGTTGTCCCCCATTAGACTATGAGCTCTTCAAGAGCAGAGTTTGCCTTTTCCTTTCTTTGTATCCCTAGCACTGACTGACTGACTGACTGATGTTCAATTCCCCCATTAGAATGTAACCTTCTTGAGAGCAGGGACTATCTTTTTTATTATATTTGTATACTTAGAGCTTAGTACAATGTCTGGCATGTAGTAGGTGCTTAATAAATAATTGTTGATTGAATGATTATAGCAAGTCATGGAGATGGTCTATTTAGATAAGAAAGTACTGTGATCTATATCTATAGAAGGAGTACCTGAAATCATAAATACTTTGAATATTAAAGCATAGAAGTATTGTTTTTCATTTCTTAAAATTAAAATCAGAATTTTGAAGAAAACATCCTTCTCGTGGATAGGTGTTTTGTTTTTTTTAAAGGAAGCACAAGTCTAGGGAATGTGTTTGTTCCAGGCCTCAGTTTTGTTGCTTCTTAGCTGAGTGACCTTGGGCAACTCACTTCAGGACTTTGGGTGTCAGTATGCCCATCCTTAAAATATGAGGGTTTTGTACTAAGTGATCTGTCAGATTTCTTCTGGCTCTAGAAACCTATTAACAGATGATTTTGATTATTTTGGCAAAGCAAATGCTTCCATTTGAAGACACATAGCATGGTCTGAGGGTTTTGAAACTATTCTCTAGCCCCCCTCTGCGAGCTTTCTAATTCACTACTGCATATTCGGTGGCTATCTGGGGTGTAATTTGTGTTTCAGTGACAAGTAAAACATTTAAAATGTATTACCCTTGGGAAAATCTCTAATGTTGAGGGTATCCTTTTGAAAATAATGTTAATGAGATTGCAGCATAGTATCTGTGGCACAGTAGGTGCTTAATAAATGCTTGTTGACTCGACTTGTTAAAAGTATGCCAAATGTGTTAAGAGTTCCCCCTTTACTCAAGAATCTTATTCAGCAACGGCAAATGGAATGATTGGTGGAAATCCTCACTAAATAAACATGCAATCTTGCTTGAGATAAGAATAGGGACTATACTTGTGATTTCATTTTAGTACAGCATAATATCCCCCATAAAGGAAACTCCCTTTACCAATGAAGGTGGCACCTCTGATACTTATAGTCTTCAAGAGTGACACAAAGCAACAAGAGGTTATTTTCCTAAGCTTACACATCCAGTAGACTTGGGACTTAAACCCAGTCTTTCTGTATCCAGGAATTTTCTCTGGCTGTCTCCTGGGCCTGGAATGCTCTCCTTCCTCATCTCTGCCTATTGGGTTCCCTTAAATTTCAAATAAGAGTGCATCTTTTGAGGAAATCTTTTCCAACCCCTCTTAATTCTAGTATTTTCTCTCTTTTAATTATCTATTATATAAATACTTGTACATATTTACTTGTTTGCTATCTCCCCGATTAGGTTGTGATCTCCTTGAGGGCAGAGACCATCTTGCCTCTTTTTGTATTCCCAGAGTCCAGAGCTTAGCACGTGGTAGGAGATTAATAAACTTATTGTTCAAACTTATTGACTGACTGACAAAACTATTTCTCTATCCGTTGCACTAGGCTGCCTCACAACTTGGGATAATAAATGAGAAAGGAATAGTTATATAAGTCATATTGCTTTATTGCTTCCTGAGTAGAAGATAGCTATCAAGATCAACCTGAGGTTGTTAGGTTCCTTCTACTTACTTGATAAGCTTCTTTAAACCATTTTTAATGAAAAATTACAAGTACCAGGAAAAGACAAGACTATTTGAGTTAGTGTTGCATGAGGACAAACAGTTTTATATGAACAACAAATAGCTACTACTATTTTCACTTATCCATTATTTTTAACAACCCCCCCCCCAAAAAAAAAACCCTAGTCAAACAGAAGTTCCTTTAATTGGTGTGGATGAAAATATATGTTTATGCAATGGTATGCTTCATTTCCTAGACTACAACCTCTATTCCACTGCCACCATTGCTATCATCAACAGGAGTTATGGTTGCTCTTTAAATGCATATTAAAATGATACTCCCTCCCTCCATACTCTCCAAGCTGCCAAAGGATACTGATGTTGGCAGCAAAATTGGGAGCCTAGCACAGGAAAGACAACATTATTTTATCATTGTTTTAAACCATGAACCTGACCAGTACTTAGGTTACTGTGAAATTGTCTTAGATGTTTATTAATCCTAAAACAATAGGAATATTACAACATAGGACATCAGAAAACACTAAAAACAAATATCTCATTTATTCAGTCCCATTTTCGTCAACTCCAAGAGAATAGAATATTAGATGATATTTACTGAAGGAAATCTCAAAATCAGAGCACAGTAGACATAGAATGATCACATCTAAACGTCATGATCTGGGGAATCTGCCATTAGTCCTGACATGGCTGAGTGCATTATCACTTCCAACCACACTGATCACATTTTATATTTATATCTCATTTACATAATACAGAAGGATGCAGAATGAGCCCCAGAAAGCAAATAAACACATTGAGCATAAAAGGAAAGAAACCTTGAAAATTATTCCTTTGTTCATTTCAGTTTTCTTCCTCGGATTTAATAAAGACTGGTTTCCTTAGATTCAGTGGTTAGCTTTTCTCAATGTTGGATGAACTTTTATCAAATGGATCCATGAATTAATTGATGTGGTCATTTCCCCTACTCATGTAGATTGAAATTGATCCTTATCAATTCATCCTGGGTCACTTTTATTCATGTCTTTCTTTAAGTCTGTCTTCTATAAGCATTGACAATGTGTTGGGAGGCTTTTTCAATTCTCCAGGCAACACAAGACTATCAATGGAGTATGTAAACTTTCCGTTAGTTATTCTTTACTTTTGTCACGTTGTCAGCCCATTTTTATTGCATATTTCTGATTAGATCTCTTGCGATACTTTTTCTGTATAATTCATTGTTTATGTTTTCTTGCAGCCCGTTCACACCCACCATATGCCTCTCCATTGCTCTTTTGGTGACGCTCGATTTCAATTTGTCAGACTGTATCATTGTGTGACTCATTGACTCATAGTCATACATACCACATTACAAGAAGGATGTTGGTGTTTTAAAGTTGTTTTTTCCCCCAGGAAAAAAAAAAAGTTTGGGGCCATTATGAGAATTTTGCAATTTTTCAGAGGTAATTCTGTCTACTTTCTCCTTTTGAATCAGGAACCCTTTACTGTTCAACTTCAATGTCTTTCTCTCTAACTTTCTCTCTGTTTACATGCACACACACATATATACATGTGTGTCATTGGTCCTCTTCAAAGTGAAGTATGACTAGGAACAATCTCTCTCTCTATATTTATTATTTATAATATATATGACAGGCTTTATAGATTGTCCATCATAATATACCTAAAGCCTGGACAATGGACATTCCTCATTCAATTATTTTTTTTTTTTCTGTGTGGATAGTTAGGCCAAACTCTTTTAACTCAACACAGATCTCATCCAGAGAATTCTGTTTTGTTCTGAGGCTTGATGCAATTAGCATAATGCCATCTGAAAACAGGGACATGTAGAGAAAATCATTGTGATAGGAAATCACTCTATCACTTGGCCTCTATGAAACCAACAAACACCTTCGACAAAGATACATCTATTGATTTTATTCCTCTCAATATCAAGGATCAGAGTGTCCTCAAGTAAGTTTATCTCTGTTGTCTTATTTTTCAAGGACTATATATATTTTTAAAATTTGGAATATGCAATAAAGATATCTTCTTAGAGTATATACTTTGTGGGATAGTCTATGTGTCTTCTGTTTGATGGAGACTATAAGTCTGGCCTGCATTCAGTATGCCAGGGAGATTAGCCAAGATTTTGGAGGTCTGTGTCTAAAGGACATACTCTTCCCTTATCTGGGCATGGAATGGATTAGACATGAAGGGGTAGGGGGAGAGAGAGAAAGAGAGAGACAGAGAGAGAGAAAGAGAGAGGGAGACAGAGAGAGAGAAAGAGAGAGACAGAGCAAGAGAGAGACAGAGAGAGACAGAGACAGACAGAGAGAGGGAGAGACAGACAGACAGAGGGAGAGAGAGAAAGAGAAAAAGAGAGAGAGAGGGAGGGAACGAGGGAGGGAAAGAGAAAAAGAAAGAGAGACACTGATAAGAGACAGAAAGAAAGAGATAGAGAAAGAAAGATATGGAAGGAAAGAGAAACAGAGGAGAGAGAAAGATTGAGACTGAGAGAAAGAGAGACAGAAACACAGAGATAAAGACAGAGACAGAGAGACTGTAGAATGCTGGTCTTGGAGTCTGGACAATCTGAGTTTAAATCCTGCCTCTGACACATACTAGTTATGTGACCCTGTGCAAGTCACTTAACCTCATGGTGCCCCAGGGTACTCTCTAAAACTATACATTATAAACAAGTTTCTCCCTTACATCAATAGCAGGAATTTTCACATCAAGGATTCTCTATACTGATGAAATCACAGGTCCAAACATGACCTCAAAAAAAAAAAGATTCAGATGAAATATTCATCATTATAAAATAAAAACCACTTAACCCAGTTTCTGCTAATCCCTTTGCCTTTGCAGTACAATGCCCAGGACAGAACTTCTGGAATGCCAATCCCTGATGACTAGAGCATTCCTTTGGAGACTATGTAGAAGTTAGTCTGTCCTTTTAAAAGCTTACCTCTCTTTCCATAAGGGAAAAAAAGTTAATTGTTTAGAACTTCAAACCCTCTTATGAATCATGAAGAGCTCTAGTCCTTTTGAATCAATCTAGAAATGTGTGCTTTGTTTTTATGTCACCTTACATTTTTCTGGCATAAGCTCTGACATTTTTCAGTCCCCTCCATTTAATCACTCTTGTGGTGACAAAAACATTAATACAATTTCCTGCACTTAAGTGGACAAACAAAGGTATCTAGTGATTACAATAACTTTTCAGGCTTTTTTTTTTTTTTGTCAACTATGGCATGATTGAAGCCAGGAGAAAGAGTCGTTCTTTAAGATTAAATCCTCAAGCAACTAGTGACAGAGTCCTTGTCCTTGAAGCTTATATAAATAACTTTCCTGTGTTTTTTTAACCTGTTCCCCCCTCCCCAGCCACCCCAGCAGTGAGGCATGTCACTCCACCGGTCCATATCTATCTCCTTTTATTGCTGTCCACTTGGGTATCTGTACAGGTCATCCATTTTGCTGCCTCTCTGGCAGCCACTGGGAACGAGCAAGGAAAGTTCCTGGACTTTGTGTGCTGGGCTAGGGGAGGAGGGAGAAGGAAGGAGTGTCAGTTTTCTGCAGGACTAACAGTCCCAATCAGATGCTGGTCCTGGGCCTCATAAATCTTGTGGGTGACCCAGGTGAACCCTGCGGCTCAGAGCTCACTGAAAACTGATCAGGGCCCTGCTTAGTTTAACAGGCCTTTTTCGGTGACAAGTGAAGGGTTCAACAAATGCACAAAACAGATATATATTAGCTGAAAAACTAATGGCTTTTAAAAGAATGTTTGACAATTGTTTAAGGCTGTCTGTAGATCCATTATACTGATAAACGACCATCTTGGCACACACTAAAGTAGAGTTGCCTAGCAGAAAACCAACTTAAAGTTTGATCTTTTTTTTTTCTTTTTTGATTAATTTTAATTTTTTTTTTAAATTTGATTTGATTTTTTTTATCTTGTTGTTAACTTCAGGAGACATACATGTTTTCTGGCAACTGAGAAGACTTTGAGAAAATAGGAAAAATTACCTGGGTTGCATAAATTTAATTTTGTAGCCAAATTGGAATTAAAAAGACTCTGAAACTGCCCCCAGTGACCTGCTATTGACCGCTTGAACTTCTAAGTTAGGGTCAGTGGGGGCCCAGAATAAGAGGTCAAAAGCTGGTCAGTGCTCCTCAGCCCCAGCATGTTGAATGGGAAGACTTTATAGCTGTGATTTATGCAATTTGCAGAGACAGGTTAAGGAGGCCTTAAAACATGCCACAGTGCTCACTTACACTGGGTACACTATCCGCTTGGAAAATAAATTCTGATTGTCCAGCTGAAATCTCTTGGGGATACGCCTTGAAGTATTTTACCCTCTGTGTCTAAAGATTCATTCCCACACTCGACCCCTGAACGTGACAAGGTTAGTGTTTCCAGATTTATTTAAACAATACAAATGCACCAAATGAAGCCCTTTCTAAACCTGATTAATTGCAAAGGCAGAATAACCATCAGTAATGAATTATTTGGGAGTGTGGGGGGCAGGTAGCTAACTCTTACAACAGTTAAAACTCTTAAATCAGTCACTGAGGACCTCCAAATACAATGTAAATTGCTATTTTTACACAATTCCAAATATGAGATCTTTGGAAGTTCTACTTGCATTGCTTCTTAAGTCTTTGTGGACTGCTGTTATTGGGAGCAAATTATCAGAATAGTAGATAGTTTATGTTCAGAACTATGTGGGGAATAATATAGGGGAGGGGTTGGGAGGAAAACTAATTAACTGATTTTTTTCCTTTCCTGCTTACTTTTCATTTGAAAAGAAACTTGGTGTTTATAAAAATCAGACTGCCTTTTGGATGTAGGTATAGTTAAATCACAAACAAGAAAGCAAACATTTCGCTTCCACCATGCCTTCCTTCCTCTAAATCTACAATATGGTGCTAAGAGTCTAAATTAATCTCCTCAGAAGCAAGTTCAGAAATGTAACCCGGACTTTATATTTACTAACCATGGTTTGCATGGATGCTATAAACCAGGAGCCAAACCCAGGTTTTTCAGATGAAAAGGCTATAAACCTTTGAACTACCTTGTTGCCTGCTTACAGGGAATTTACTGTTTCTTGGTGCATGTGTTTCCATAACTCAAATTGGCTTTGATCTAATAAATGCAACTTAACAAGGTATTAGTCTATAATGTGACTTAATTGCATTTCGTATAATGAGAGAAAAAGCTAAAATGGTGAAAGATATTCACATTGAAAAATGGTTACCTGGCAATATTCAGCCACTAATTTCCATAAAGGTTTTAAGGACACACTCTAAGAGAGGTTAATGCATGCCCTAAATATATATTTGTGTAAGTGATAAGAATGGCACCCTCCTAACAGTTTCAATTTGTCAGATATATAATACACTAAAATCAAAATTATTTTTTATAATCAGTTTATGACAGGAAGGCCTAAAAGGCTATAAAACAGTATATACTTTGGGAACAACAGCAAAAAAGTCCTAGATAAATATTATTTAGCTGACCAACCCTGGGGCATTTCTGGTCTTACAAGGAATATTGTTCCCCTATTCCAACTTTTACCCTCTTTTTAAAATGCCCGGGTATATTTTACTTGATAAAATGGCATAGCTCAAAAGTGTTATGCAAAGCTCCCATGAATATATTTAGTCATAGGATTTAGAGCTGGAAGGAATCTTTGAGATGATCATGACCAAAGACCCTCTTAGACCCAGCAATGTTAAGTGACCTGCTCAAAGTTAAACAGAGTAGAATAAGAGCCAGGATCTGAATTAAAATTCCATGATTCCATATCCAGTGTTCTTCGGAATACCTTATTTCCCCACAGGTTTGGTTTGTTCATGCTCTTGGTCTATATCATCATCATCATAATCATGTTCAACATCAAGTTCATTATCATTAATATCATCATCATCATCATCATCATCATCGTCATCATCATCATTGTTACTAGAAAAAGGAAAAGAAATCCTAAAGGCAATCCTTTTACAACAGCCCCTCAATAATGGCAGAAAACTCCACCTTTATCTTGTTGAAGAGCCCAAGTGGATGTGAATATGTACTGTTGAGATCACTGTAGGCAAGCCAAAGTGAGGGCTGAAACCAAGAAAAACCAAGAAGCCTAAAGTGGAGACTCTCCCTAATTCAGATGGTCATAGTCTTTATTTTCACAGCAATGCAATTGACTTTGTCAGTGGGTTCCCAAACTTGAGTTGGTTAAAATGCTGTTTTCCTGCTGCATTTAATCTGTTGTAAAAGGGTATCTTCCTTCTTGAACAATAAAAATTAAAGCTAATGTTCCCAGTTCACTGTAAATAGCTTTCTGGAAACTCAGAAACTCAGTTAATTAAATCTTCCATTATGAAGTATTTTCTATTACTAGAAGAAATTAAAAGTAGACAGGGAGCACAGGGCAGTCATTAATGAGGTTAGTAAAAATCCAAAGAGATGCTGCATTCTAAGACTGCTTCTGCAGAAAGTCTCATATTAAGTAATGCAGCCCTGAAAGAAGGGAACTTTAGATTCTGCTGATCAATTCTGATCAGCTGGTATTTTTCAGAGTTCTCACATGAGTCAAGATGAGAGGAGAAAAAGGATGATTGATGCTTATCCTTGTCATGAGTACTTAATGTTTGTCTTTCTTGCTTGAAAAGGACCAGTGACATCACAATGTTGGAGTCAAGGTCCAGCTGTGGCTGAGGCTCTACCCCAGGTACAAAGGAACAAATAGTGAATTTGAACATTTGGGAAGGAGATTTCTCTAGATTTGTTTATATCATGTTTTTCTTGACCAGCTGTGATTCTGCTTTGCTCACAGGGCATAGAGCCTTTTTTGATGAGAGTATGCCATGTTGCACTGTCTTGTGCCATGTCTCTAATGTTTCACAATAAACAATAGAGTTCTTCAGAGAGACTTGAGAGGGTCCTTGTACTGTTTCTGCTGTGTGAGTACTTGCCTTGTGCTACTTAAAATAGTCTCAATAGATCCTTGCCTATACTCATTTAAAAACACAAACTCATATTGAAACTAGTTAGTAATAAATAAGAGATTGAGTATATTATCATTTGGACTCAACCTCAGTGATGTTTCTCACTTATTTCCATGTTGATTAAATTATCCTCCATTTCTTTTTTCCCTTCCTTCTCTGGGGCATTTTTTTTTTTCAAATGATGTCAAACTTATTTGTGATTTCTTCAGCAGACTGACAGCTGTTCTCCAACTTATAGTTTTAGAGAATTGCCTGGGGGCCCTGAGAGGTTGTGACTGGCACATAATGTGTGTCACTAGCCAATGCCAGCTCTCTATGCCATGATGCCTCAATATAGGTATTTTTAAAATCATCATTAGCACATTTCCTTAGAGGGGAGACTGAGACTGGTGGATCTCTTGAGCTCCAGAGTTCTGAACTGCAGTAAGACTAGAAATCCTATCAAACCCTTGTCTGGGGAAAGAGGGTAACAGGTCACCTATGAAGGGAGGAACCAGCTTATATTGAAAATGGAACAGATCAAAGTTCCCATGCTTACCACCCACGGAGTGCATTCTAGGCCAGTGGGTGGGCCCCTGTATTTTCAACCATGATGAATGAGATAAACCAATAACCAGTCAATCAAATGAATTAGTGAACAAACAAATAAAATTCATTATCATTATCTTCTTAAGTAATTCTGAATATATCCATCTCTGAATAGGGCCTGCTCAATAGCTATTGTCATAGTGACATGCAACATCATTTAGTGGGGAAAAATAGGTAACTACAGGCTTTTCTTACAAAGCTATTAGGGAATACAGTGTGTGAGGGAGATGTGAGTTCATTTTGTGGGGGGAGATGTTGGTCCATTTTTCATCATTCTATTTTTATAGATTCACGTATTTAGGACTGGAAGGAACCTTAGTGGTCATCCATCTTGTCCAGACTTCTTATTTTACCTATGTAGGAAACTGAGGCCTTAAAGTTAAACTCACTTCCTGAAAGTTATACAGTTATTAAGTAACAGAGTCAGAACTGCATCTCAGGCCCTTTTACTCCAAATCTAGTATTCTTTCCAAGACCAAACTAGATATCTCATATACCGTTGATGAGGTAGGACTTGAAATATCTGTGAACATAGATTCTTTTTGGCCAATCATAGATGGAGATGAATAAGGTCATGTCTAGGCCCATCTGTGAAGCTGGCAAAGGTTTAGGATATTTGATCTTCCATTTCTGCACCTTGTCCTCAACAAGGATATTTTCTTTTGCTTTGCCCTGCTTCCTAGATTCCTCAATCAAAACAAAAAAAAAATCTGACCTTATCATTTGCATTGACTGAAATTAATTAATTCTAAAGTATTGCTCCTCCTAGAGTATTGATATTTTAGGACATTTTATCTATAGTTGCTCCATTAAAATCATATTTCTAAGGTTTCATTTCAGTGTGTTGGTGAGTCTAAATCTCTGTATAGTGACATCACAAGCTCTGGTAGATCTTGCTAAGCTAAAAATAAACACTACCTTAAATACATGACAAACAGCCTATTGATAAGTTGTGTTCCTGTTGTCTGACGTCCTGTCCAGAGAAGTTTAGAAAAGCTCATCATCTGAACCTTGATAATGAATTGTTTTGTTTTTTGTTCTTACCAACAGTAAGTCATGAAGATATGGCAGGGCTATAGTTTTCATATAGATTTCCAGAATCCTAGAATTTAGAACAGGATATTCTTAATCACTTCCTATAGATCAACTCAAACTTGTCAACATCTTTCTTAAAATGAGTGGGTTGAACTAAATTATAAACTATTAAATTAGGAAGATGGGTCTTCCTAACTCCAGGTCTGGTACTCTATTCACCTACCTGGCCTAAATCTATTATACTATTTATTAAATGAATACAGAACTACCAGAATATTTGAATTGGAAGAGACCTGAGAGGCTCTCAAGTCAGTTCAATTCCTACTTTAGCAAGATAACATATTTAGCAAGGGGTCATTCAGTCAATCGCTTGAGTGTGGGGGTTACCATAATGATAGACTCATAGAATTTGAGGATTATAACTGACTTCAGCAATGATTTAACACACCCATGAAAAGTATCTCCACCAACAAGGGGCCATATGAAGACCTACAATGAGGGACAACCTATTCTCTCTTAAAACAGCCAATTACATGTTTGAACAATTCTGATTGTCAATTTTTTTGACATAAATTTGTCTTTTTGCAGATTACAATTATCCTTTCCCTAGGGACAGACAGAAAAAGTCTAATCCCCTTTCCACTTAACAGTCCTTCAAAAACTTGAAGATAACTAACAGAATCCCCCTGTCCTCAATCTTCTCTTCTGCAGGCTAAACATTCCCAGGTCCTTCAAGTGACATGGATTTAAAATGCCCCAATTTTCCTGGTACCCTAGGCCTTATTTCTACCTTCTATGTATACTTTAAAAAATGTCTAAGATGTCACATGAATCCCTTGTAGATGAACATCCTCTTGAGATAAACCCCTTATTAGAATAGCTGCCCTTTTGAACTTCCAAATTTTATTCTCAAGAGTTTCCTCTTCTTCTTGGGATGACATCCACTATAGAACCTGAATCAATTTGGTTCTTAATCACCCTTTCTCTGAAACCTTTGAAATCTGTTTCCCCATAATTTAAGATGCATGTCAGACCATTACTAATTTTGTTCCTTCTATTCACAAGATCAGAGACAGTGATCACTTTCCCCACATTTTGTCATCATTGTTACTTCCAGCCAAATCCAACAAAAAAATTTACTATTACGGTTCCTCTCCATTTTGAAGAATGAATTTAATAGGTGTTTACCCACACAGATTAAATCTCACCTGATTGGAGTGAGTAATGCTTCTAATTGTTCTACTAAAATCCTCCTCAGTGGCCTCACTTTAACTTGCTGTAAGATGACAGCCATAGAGAATATTTTGTCCATAAGCAATTCTCAAAGACTAATTAATTACCAAGTCATTGATGGGTTGAAAATTGCACTGATTGAAGGCATATACACATTAGTGAAATCATAAATCCTTGAAAGACCCAGAAAGAATGCTTAAAATATCTACTAAATATCTGGAATTGTTTTCATCAGAGTAGATGTTATTTTCATAACACAGACTGTAGCCTCACTAAATTTTAGAGGGCAGTTTCTCAAATTTCTGTGATTAAAAAAAAGAGAAATATCTGTTGGCCACCATTCTGATGATGAAACTCTCAAAACTTAGCCATGTAGATTCTCTGATGAAAGACAAATCATCAATCATGAAAACAAACAAATATATAGAGACTTTAAAATTTGGCAGGAGCTCTAAGATGTTGTACTCTCCTGTTACAACCTTCATCAACAACCTAACATGCAGGTAAAACAAAGGAAGCTTCTGGAAAAATGTAGCTAGGTAAAACAAGGTGTGAGAATGATATTGTATCTCCTGTCCTTGCATCTTGCACACCTGAGTAGTCTGCTTCCCTCTGCTAAATAAATTAAGCCTTACCCTTAAAGTGGCTTCATACTTAGCACACAGGGAGAATATAATGAAAGTTCTGTAGAGTAACAGCAAGGTGGAATGAGAAATAAAGTATCATATCCAGGAATATAGTTCTGCTGTATACTGCCATGATTAGACCACATCTGGGGTTTTGTGTTCAGTTCTGGGCATCACATTTTTAGGAAGAGTATTGACAAACTGCAGGGTATTCTAATTTTGTTAGCCTTTAATTTAAATTTCACATTTCTTCAATTTACTTAAAAACATTATTTTGAGAAAGGGTCCTGAGATTTCACTTGATTATCAAAGGAGTCCCTGAAATAAAAAAAAAAGTTTAGAATTCTTGGATTAAACAGACAGATAGATAGACAGACAGATAGATAAGTAGACAGAGACAGACAGATAGATAGATAGATAAATACATACATACATACATACATAGAACATTTATTAAGCCTTACTATTTGCCAGCACTTACTATTTGTAAGTGCTAAGAATATAAATACATTAAAATAAGACACCTTTTACTCTCAGCGAGCTTACATTAAAACATGGAGAGACAGACTATAAAGGATACCTGGAAAGTGGGAGGAGGTATAGAGAGTGGACTTGTTCAGCTGGGGTTTAGAAGTTAGAATTAAGAGCAGGGTGTGGAAACTACAGAGAGGAAGGCAAATTGATTTAAGGAAAAACTTCATAACAGAACCATTCAGAGGTACAATGGGCTTCCTCAGGAGGCTTCCATCTTTGGAGATCTTCAAGCAGAAGCAGAATAAATCATAGCCTATAGCTGTAGCATAAGAGATCATTGATTAAATACCTGGAAGAGAAGCTAATTTCAGAAGTCAGTCTTTACTCTATGATTATTCTTCTGTTGATTGTCTCTAATTTATCTTGTATATATTTTATCTGTATGTAGTTGTTTGGATGTTGTCTCTCCTCGATTAGAAGATGAGATCCTTGAGAACAGGCATTATCTTTTCCTCTTTTTTTCCTTCCCCCAGGACTTGGCACAGTGTTTGACATACAGTAAGTAGTTAATAAAAATTGATTGATTGACTGTGGTTTTATATCAGAGACAAGGTACTAGTCAAAGATTATATGTAATTTTTTAATGAAAATCTGGCAATTTTTAGTGAAATTTCAGCCATCACTAAGCAGGCATGGGAGGTCTGTTATGGCAGGTTAATACTTCCCTCTGAAGCCACACTATGCTTAAGGCTGTCTCTGAAGATTTATGTTTTCATAATATTAGGATGGCTAAGATGGATGGAACCGAATGAATAAAAATGGACTTCTCCCCCAAACATGTTTGTGTTCCTGTAAGAAAGGTGAGCTTGAGCTAGAACTGCCATAGGTCTGTTTCCTTGGAATATCTAGAGGAAGCAGAGGCAAATATCTTGGGATTTCTCCTTCCTTGAAGATGCCAATCCAGTTTCTGAGATTTGGTCTGCTGAGCTTGGATACTTCTCTTGTCTTCTCCCCTCTTTCCTCTTAATTCTTCCCTCTCATGTCTTTTTCCCAGATACCCAGGATCTCTACATCATTCTTACTGCAGCCTCTTCTCACCAGATGGCATAACCCCTGCTCTGGCTTTCTTTTAATCTGATCTTCAATCTCATTATTCTAGAGTATCTGTTATCCCAAATCTTTTCTGGATTCATGAAAACAGGGAGAAGCTGGAGCTGTTGTTCTGTGATCCTTCATTTGGGGCTAGACCAACCAGGCATGGGAAAAGACGTGTAACATAGGGACAAATGGATGCAATCATAAGGCCAGAACAAGGAGCCCTAGAAGCTGGATTGTCAGATCCAGGTCCTTTATCTTTGAAAGTATGTATCTGTATTAGCAAGCACACTAGCACGTGGGGTGGACTGCTAACAAAGCTTCTTTGATTTACTTTTCTAAAGGAAAGAAAGCTTTAAAGGGGTTAATGATATTACTTTAATTAAACAATGAAAGGAGTATCCAAGAAAGAACAATGCAGACAGATAAGTAGAAAGAAGTGAGTATCCAAGAAAGCATCCAATAAACAGGGTTCCAATTATCTAAACAGAGTAATGCATACATAATCACCAGACCAGAGAGCACCAGCATCTGGGTTCAGGTGCAACTAAGGGGCTTCCTAACAACAGCTGCCCATAGTCTCATCTGGCCGAATCACAAAGAAATGTTCTTCCCATGCGTAAGCCCCAAAGTAAAGTACCAACCTCCCACTACATATAGTTTTCAACTAGTATGCTCAGAGCCAGAAGACATCACAACCCATGTGACTCAGGGCCTAATTGGTTCAGTATCAAAATGTGTGAAAATCTTCCTGCAAGCAAGTCTCCTATAAGTAAGCTTCCCCCAAGCAAACTTCTTCTTAGGCAAGTTCCTCCCCAAAGGCAATATGTCACAGCCCTGAACTGGGCTGGAGCTCAAAGCAGCAAGACATCCATGATTGAAATCCCTGTGTAAATATGGCCCAAGTTCCAAGGGGAAAAGGAATACTTGTGGTCACATAGATCTATTAATGGACGGGGAAGATCTTATATTCCATTAACCTTAGAGTATCAGAGGATGACTGGGTAAATTATGGTACGTGAATGTTGTAAGATACTGTTATGGTGTAAAATATGATAAGATTGTTTCAGAGAAAACTGAGAAGATATATATGGATGTGTACAGTAAAATGAACAGAACCGTAAGAAGAATTTATATAATAATACTGAAAATTGAATGATTTTGAAAGATTTAAAAACTCTAATCAATTCAATAATCAATCATGATTCCTGAGGATTGATGAGGAAAAATGATACCAACTTCCTGACAAAGTGGTGATAGAGTCAAGATGCAAATGACATAGGCACGATTCGAACTTGGGCAATGTGGGGATTCATTTTATTTGATTGTGCATATTTATTATGAGGTCAAGTATAGCCCTGTCACATAGCAAGTACTTATTAAATGTTTATTGCCTGACTGACAAGGATTTGATTTTTCTTTTTTTCCTCCAAGGTGGGGAAATAGAAGGGAGAGAAGATAAATATTGTTAATAAAAAAAAAGTTAATAAGTTTGTGTCAGTATGTGTGATTATATAATTAGAGGAAAAGCTGTTGACATTAATGTAGTTTATAGATACTAAAGAATTTTAAAAGTGAGGAAATAAAAAGCTAGAAAATTAGTTTGGCTGTGCAAAAAGTAGTACTAATTATGTGAACTGCTTATCATTCATGCCTAATTGCACAGCTGGTTTGTGACCTGGGACAAATTACTCTCTGGGCCTTAGTTTCCTCAGCTGTAAAATGAGGGGGTTGGATTAGGTCTCTAAAGTCTCTTTTGGCTTGGAAATACTATGATTCAGTGAACTTGGGGGAATCGCTGTGAACTTCTGATGGTGAGAGAATGATAGCTATAGATCACAAGGGGCAGTGGGGTGTGGGGAAGAGGAAAAGGTGAGGAAGTAATATAACTCTTCATGACTAGGGGCTGGATTTTTGGAGGCAACGTTGGCCTCCTAAGGGGTTGTCTCCTAGAGCTATGCTCTCAGACACCAACATACGCAGGTGAAAACATACTCTGTTTGAAGGCAATCAGAAACCATCATTTGCTAAAAGAAAGATTAATGCCTATTCAGAGTTGTCTTCTATGGTTCTTCATGTTCACAGACCAGTTACTTATATTACTTTCCTTCTCCTTCATCTCCTCTATAATTTTCTTATTCCACCAAATTTTTAAAGCTTATATTTGCACCCCTTTGCTTTTTGCCTGATTTGGACTAAAGTAGCACAGGGAGTTGAATTTAAAGACTAGTTCAACTTAAATTAAATGCTGAGATAGCTTAGCAGTGTTGGGGAACC
Organism: Petaurus breviceps papuanus; assembly: GCF_028583685.1. Taxonomy (NCBI): domain Eukaryota; kingdom Metazoa; phylum Chordata; class Mammalia; order Diprotodontia; family Petauridae; genus Petaurus; species Petaurus breviceps. The sequence goes on along the minus strand of NW_027185764.1, from coordinate 47,478,801 downwards.
TGTGGCCCTGAGGCTACATGTGGTCCTCTAGGTCCTCAAGTGTAGTCTTCTAGTCAAAGGGCTGCACTTAAGGACCTAGAGGGTCACATGTGGCCTTGAGGCCGCAGGTCCAAGACCCCAGCTTAGAGAGATCTTTATAAAATCTCTTCCAGCTCTTTAGTTTGTCCTTGGGTTCAGAATATTCAGAGGAAAAACTAATTCCATATGAGAGGCTTAGAATTTTATGGCCTCTGCATTCAAATTGGTAGAAGATTCCCTTCCCCTTCTGTCCAGAGCTAAGGTCCTCTAGGGCAGGCCTGCTGTCTTGTCTTTGTCTCTGTATCCCAAACACCCATCACAGTGTTTTGCTCATTCTGTGCTAAATTGGGAGTCAGGAACACCTGGGGTTAAACCTTATCTAGATGCATGGCTCCATGCAAGCCATTTTTGAGCCTCCTTTTCCTCTCTTCAAAAATGGTGATAATATTTGTAGTACCTATCTCCCCAGGATCATTGTGATATTTAAGTGAGGTAATATTTATGAAGTGCTTTGAAAATTTTAAAGGTACTATTTAAAAATCTTTCATTCAATGTCTCTGCCTCAGTTTCCTCCTCTATAAGACCACTGAGGGTCCTTATAGCTCTAAACTTATGGCCCTATTTCAAAGACAATTTCAAAGGAAAACTCAACTGAAACTATAAAATCACACTACAGCACTCATGGCACTTGTTCAGAACATGGATCAGCTAGTCTGACTGAAACGTAGTCCCAAATGTGCTGAAAGATATATAACTTTCAATGAGTGTGCTCCAAAACATGGGCTTAGTAAGGGGAACTATCTGGTCAAACTTTGCTTAGTCTGAGGTTTTGTTAGGAATGTTGTATGTGGTTCTAATGTTCAAGAGCCTCACCCTGACCCAACTTCTTGGTGATAACTAGCTCAGAAATCTAACAGTTATTTTGATGCATCTCTATCCAGGGCTGGCTTAAAATGAGAGCTGCAGATTGCAGTTGGCAGAGTCAAAATGAAATGGAGACAATGCAGTGAAATTAAATTGAATTTCCAAAGAACAATTTCATTGGCTTCCATGTTGAAAGCATGTTTTGTCTTCATTTATTGGTTTATTGATTTACTGGTTTTTGAACTTCAATTTCAGTACTTAAAAATACCAGACACAGAAACAAAGAAAACAAAATTCAACACTACATGACTATTGCAACGCCACTCCTCACCTCCCATCAAAAAAGAAAAGGAAAAAAATACAATTGGCAGCCTAGCCCTGAAATGCTGAAGGAGCTGTGGTGCTAGAGGACAGTATGAGTATACAGGTTTGGTGAAAATAGGGCAGTGCTCTCATGATATCTAGTCACTAACAGAACGAAAGGAAGAAAGAAAGGAAGGAAGGAAAGAAGGAAGGAAAGAAGGAAGGAAGGAAGGAAGGAAAGAGGAAGGAGAGAAAGGAGGTAAGGAAGGAGGGAAAGAAGGAAGAGAAAGAAAGAAAGACTCGAAGGAAAGAAAGAAAGAAAAAGAAATGGATAGGAAGAAAAAAAAGACCATACGTTAGGTTCTCCTTGTTTCCACAGTTTCGTTTCATGTCATAAACATTGTGGAAATAATTTTTGGTCATGCATTGATATCTTTGTCTATAGTCATACACATAAGGATGTGATTGCCACTGGACTTCAGTAGAAGAGAGTAAGGCTGATGACTTCTACATTCATTATGAATGTAATCAGCTCTGTCTCACTTCATTCCAATTCATGTGTGAGTCAAGGCATCATCCCTTGATGTCATTGGTCCTCTTTAAAATGAAGGATGAACAACAGCAACAACCAGGATATAAATATTTGAGGGCAGAAATTATATCCTTAATATTATATACTCAATATATATATTATATATATATACACTATACTATACTATAATAATATATACTATATATTACATACTCAAAAAAGGCTTATTGGTTGACCAAAGTAATGTTATCTCTGTAAAGGGTGTAAAGGCAGGTGTGTTTATATGTAAATATGTATGTGAACATTCTAGTAATACTCTGATCTCATCATGAATTTACAGATGGAAAGTATCTAAGAGGCCATGCATTCTAACCTCAGCATTCAGCACAGGAAGAACTGAGGTCTAGGGAACTTACGTGACTTACCCAAGATCACGGTTGTTAAGTGACAGAACCATCTTTTAAACCCGATTTCTTGGACTTCAGATCCAGGACTCTTTCCATCGTACCATACATATTGCCTCCATCATCAAAGTGAATACTTCCTCCAGTGATAAAGATTGAAACACATCCATATCTTCTGATTCTTTGTCACTCTTGTCTGTGTCCTCCCATCAATCTGCCATAGGGGACCTACGCAACATGCCTCAGCTCTCAATCTCTTAATTCATGAACACATATCATAGACATGATGTATACAAATTATACCCACTATAAAGGTGTGTAGAGTGAATTTTTTTATGATGGGTAACTGGCACAATTTCTTTGTTGTTATACTATGTATGTACATATAATATGAATTTTCAACAACAGTTTAATATTCAAACATTAGCTAGAGGGGATAATGAATGATCTGGGTTCAATATAAGTCAAAACCCAGCATTTCTTTTCCCTTCCTACCATTTTTAGTCATGAATAACTAAAAGTATGTGGTTAATCATGAAAGATAAAAATAAAGATCTTAAGATATTCATACCTGAATTGGTCATTTTCTGATATATTGATTGGACTGAACATGAATAGCCACTCTGACTAATATCCAAAATGAGCTTGTTGTTGAATAGTACCAATAAAATATGCATGTGTTATAGGCCAGTATGCATGGGGAAATCCAATGCTTGTTGGTTTGGGTAGATTCTGGTCTTAAGGAACAAAACACACTTTTGATGTTAAGTAATTTTTCAGTGGTGTTTGACTTTCCATGACTCCATTTGGGCTCTTCTTTTGGGGGGGGCATAGATACTGGAGTGGTTTGCCATTTCTTTCTCTAGATCATTTTACAGATGAGGAAACTGAGGCAAACAGGGTTAAGTGACTTGCCCAGGGTCACACCGCTATTAAGTTTCTGAGGCCAAATTTGAACTGAAGAAGATGAGTCTTCCTGACTCCAGACCTAGCACTCTACTATGCCACAAAGGTGACCAGAGACTCTAAAGCAGATTATATTGATTCTAGTTCAATCAGGAAAGTGAATTTATTCCTAGACCATGGGTTCAGATCCTAACTTTTAAACTTGCTATCTTGGATGATCTTGGGAAAAATCACTTCATTGATCTGATTCTACATTTCCTCCTCTGAAATATAAAAGGCTTGGTTTAGGTTACTTAAAAAATTTCTTACATCTCTATGACCTTGTATCCAATTAGATTTGAGTGAATCTGAATATACGTTTTAAAATAACATTAACTTCATTATATTGATTTCTTTGAAACTTACACTTTGGCAAGTATTTGAAAACATTTTAAAGTCTTGTTTCCACCAAAAAAAATTCCCAGAAGAGTAATTTTAGGCAAATCTAAATATTTTCATAATTGCTAATTCATATGACTTCATTCTTTGAATGTTACTATATTACTATATGCTGCTATTTTTTATTGTTGATTTTACTTAATGAAAATGGAACTATTTGTGTGTCGTTTCAAGAAAGACTTCTTCCCATCCCTTCTCCCCTTTAAGGAGGTTATCTCTTTACTATATAAATCAATCTGACCCTGATGTAGAGGCTGGTGATATGCACAATCTCTTTTTTTTTAAATTGAGGCATGTTCTTCCTAGTTAGAGCATTCCTTTGACCTTACTAGTTCACAGCCTTCCTCAAATCTTTCTTTTGGAACCTAACCCTATTTCCTCTCTGCCAATTTATGATGACAACAGCTCTGAAACTAATCTTTTTGCTTTTATTTCACTTAGTCATATTACTCCCTGAGATGAAAGTATATACTTAACTCTTTCAGTTCATTAGGATATCATCAGACTTGGGTCCAATGGTCTTACGGGGGTTCTTTCCCTAAGGTCCATGTATCTCCCAAGGATTCAAGGAAAAGATTTTAAGGTAGTCCATGAACTTGAGGTAGAAAGATAAAAGTTTTATTTTAACTAACCTCTAACCAAAATATTCTCTTTCATTATGAATGTAAGCAACACATATCCTAAGAAGGGATATACAGTCTTCATCAGAGAACCAAAGGCTTCCATGATTCCAAAAAGGCTATAAAAGATCTAAAAAGAGCTACATGTTACTTTTAGGAATACTTTAGGAATATGGAGTTGAAAATGTAGCATTAAGAGAGCCCAAAATATATTGCAGAGAGTATTTCAGGATTTTGAATAAAGAGGGGAAAATTAAAGTGGGTCCATTCAGTTGTATAGAGTCTAATAAGCATGCTATGAGTGATGGCATAAATGTGTGCGTTATATACATGCAGTGGAACACAGGATAAGCACATTTTGATAGCAGTTTCTGATCAGAAAAGATTGGCCACATGGGGTGTTGTCCAGGGAAGATACATTTGGGGAAAGTAAAAAATGGGAAACCTGAGCAATATGGGATGCATGGGGGGCATTAAGGACATTGGGCTCAAGAGAAGGGAAGGGGAGGAAAAAAGCAAAATAAGATACTGAAGTCAATGTTCAGCAACTTTACCCCTTTATTATAGGGTCTCTGTTTTTCAGCTATATATCACACATATACATGTATGTACACATACACAATACATATATGTACATATATACATATATGTACATGTATGTGTATATCAGAGTTGGAAAGCAGCTGAAAGGGTGAGTTCATCTCTTTCATTTTGCAAATAAGGAAACTGGAGCCCAAAGATGTCAAATTACCTCACCAAGGGCATGTAGCTACTTAGTAGTAGAGCAAGGAATAACCCCTTGCACGATAAACGCTAATTTAGTTTATCTAACAGATTAACTGATAGGCACTGCTACATTTCTACCAATTGAGAAATGCATGCCTCTGAGCTCTGTTATATAAACATGGAAGATGGTTATGTAAACATGGTATTTAAGGAGTGTATTCAACCATGGCATGGAAAGTGCAGGGGCACAGGCATTTTTCTATCCTCTTGCTTTACAGGATCAAGATTACTGCATAGAGGTATGAAGCCTTTTCCATACAAAACTATGAAGTGTTCTCCTACTCATTTACCTCAGTGAAACTAGATGTAAAACTTTCTTGCTCTCAACCAAGTAGTTGGAAATGTAATTATTGATGTCCAGTAGAAGGTAATTTGAACTTTGCTACTTTGTATAAACGATAACTTTGGTGCTTAATCACAATAGCTAACATTTATATAGTGCTTATTATGTGCCAGATACTATGTTAAGGACTTTACAAATATTCGCTTGTCTGACCCTCACAACAGTCCTGAGAGATAGGTACTATTACAATCACCATTTTATAGATGAGGAAACTGAAGCAAACAAAGGTTGGGTGACTTGCTCAGGGTCACATGGCCAGTAATTGTATAAGACTAGATTTGAACTCAGGCCTTCCTTACTCCTGACCCCACATCACCTAGTAATCCCTTTAAGATCCACAGGGTGATTTGAAAATCAAGGGAAGGTTGGGGTGGCTAGGTGGCGCAGTGAATAGAGCACCAGCCCTGGAGTCAGGAGGATCTGAGTTCAAATCCGGCCTCAGACACTTGACACACTTACTAGCCTGTGACTTTGGGCAAGTCACTTAACCCCGATTGCCCTCCAAAAAGCAAAAAAAAAAAAAAAATAAGGGAAGGAAAAAAATAAAAATAATAAAACTTCATGAGCTGCAATATGAAGTAGTGCATATTAAAGTTGAATGGAACAAGTGAAAATACTGTCATAAAGTGAAGGAGATAGTCACCAAACCTGAGCTGAGCTTTAGTCTTGATAGAGACAAATTTTATTTTTCTATAAAATACAGTCTTGAGGAAAACGAGAAAAGCAACAAATAATATGCCTGCCAGGTGCCTACCTTTAGTAAACAAGAAAAGCAACAAGTGATCTGTAAATTGCCTACTTTTGGCAACAAATAATATGTCTGCCAGGTGTTTCTGTAAATTGCCTACTTCTTGGTAAACAAGGAAAAGTAACATATATAAAAGTAACATATAATCCATATGAGCTTATTGATTGAAATATGCATTTGTATTGGGTAAAAGGATTGTAAGGACACACCTTGCCACCAATGGGAATTAAGGTCTGATTACTAGGGAGGGGATTTGGGGTTTTTGGGTGGTCCTAGAATTGTTTGTACAGGGGTATATAACTGCTTGCTTGTTTTTTTTTGTTTTACTTTGCCTCCCTACACCAGTGCATGTTCTGGGTAGGTGATGCCCAAATCTCACAAAACTTGTTTAGAAATAGCTTCTACCTGGAGAAACCTCTAAATTTTATTTCGGCAAGGTTTTGGGGGTCTTTATCCCACACAAAGCTTACTTCTGTGTCAGGAAGACCTTCATTCCAATACGCACTGTGACACATACTAGCTGTATGGCCCCTAGGACAACCCACTTAACCTTTTAGTACCTTAGGTAGCTCTCTGAGACTATAAATTACAAAATAACTACTTGGGCAGAGGGAATTTCCTTATTTGGAGTTCCTCATATTCATGAAATCATAATTCCTTGTCCCCATCAATCAAAATAAATAAACAAATAAATAACACTTAGGTCATGTCTCCAGAACGTGAAAGGGAAACTAGGGATGCAGTGGATAGAATCCCAGACTTAGAGTAAAAAAAAAAAGTTCAAATTTGGTCTTTATAGTTCTGTGACCCTGAGCAAATCACTTAAACTTGTTTGCCTCAGTTTCCTCATCTGTAAAATGATCTAGAGATAGAAATGACAAAGTATTCCAGTATCTTTGCCAAGAAAACCTCAAATGGGGTCACAAAAGAGTCAGACAACTGAAAAGAGACTGAATAACAATAATCAGAATATGAAAAATCGTCAGTGACTTTGTGGGAGGTACAAGTTGGTGAAATGTTCTCTTCAGAAGACAGTCATGATTGAGTTAGTTTCAAAACAAAATCACCCTTTAGTCAAAAAGGGAAAAGCAACTTCTGAAGGTCAGAGTTGAGGTCATGAGCAGGATAATAAGGGTTTCATCCTTGAGAGCAGCTGCCTCTATTGTCTTTAGTCTCTGAATAAATGAAAAAAGGGACTTTTGTTTCCTTTCCTGTTGCTCTTTGGATCTCCCCACTGTAAGTCTCTCCCAAAGCAAGTTTAGATGTAACAGCCTTTTTCATCTCTTCTTTCTGCCCAAGAAAAAGGAGAATGAATTGACCATGCACATTTCACAATCTGGGCCTCTCTGTAAAATGTTTGAGTTTTTTTAGGCCCATTTTGTCTGCAATTTACAAAGGCATCATGTTATAACTAGAAATAATATAGGGCTTAGGAGTTAGGGGAAATAGCTTTGAAGTTATCCACCAACACTTTTCGAGCTGAGTGACCATGGTTAATCATTTAATCTTTCTGAACCCTGTTTTCTTTGATTGTAAAATATTTTGCAGAATTCCTCCCTCAAAATCATTTAAATTTTCACACACAGTTGTGTCATGTGTGTTGTGTTGGCTTTTAAATCTTAGGTTGCTTTATACAGAAATATCACTAATCAATGCACAGTTATTAAGCACTTGCTATTTGCCAAACCCTACACTAAGATCCAGGAATAAAATACAAGCAAAAAGAAAAGATCCATACCCTCAAGGCTTAAGTCTTCTACTTGCAATCTTATCCATCTTGCAAACTATGGAGAATGGTAAAGAAGCGCTCTGTGCAGATATTAAGAACTCACAGACTTAACCCATTGAGCACAACTGTGAAGAAGCCCTAATTCCCTTATTATCAATGAAGGTAGATCAGAGAATGCGGAGAGAATGTTTCCTCAGGGAAATGTACTGATACTCATTTCCAGGAACTGTATAGTCCATTTCTGCTTCTATGCTTGAAAATTAACAGCACGTTAACAGGACTATTGCCTGTACTTGTGGCACTGTCTGTTTAGAAGTAGGCCATTAAATATTGATGGAGATAATTGTTCCTGCACTTGAACATCAGAAAGATGGGACTAAAAGTAGTTTAACTGGCATTTGCCTTTATGCTTGGTAAATAGAGGGCTGGGATTTAAAGCAGAGAAGAGTCAGTATTACCCTATACTCAGTTCCATAGCCAAAGCATCATTGATCAGAAAGTGTAGTTTGTAAGAGTGTTATAGCAAAAGTTAAATGAAACAATGCAGCAACAGCATTTAAGTTGTGCAGAAATAGAACACCATAGAATGGTGCTCTAAGAACAAGTAAATGTGATTTGTTGCCAGTTAGGTTTTTTTTAAAGGTACTTTCATGTGTCATGACGGGAAATGTTCTCTTGCTACATCTTCAAAAAAGATTTCCTAGCTCTTACTGGTGCTATTATAATCAAAATCTTTTTGGATTCCTTCCTATTTTTGTTGTTGCAGTTGTTTCAGTCATGCATGACTCTGTGTGACCCCATTTGGGGTTTTCCTGGCAAAGACACTGGAGTGGTTTGCTGTTTCCTTCTCCAGATTATTTTAAAGATGAGGAAACTAAGGCAAACAGGGTTAAGTGACTTGCCCAGGGTCACACAGCTAGGCCAGATTTGAAATAAGGCAGATAAGTCTTCTTGACTCCAGGCTGAACTCTATCCACTCTCCCTCTTTAAATTACCATCAACTTACTTATGTCCATATTGTATCCGTTTACTAGCATATAAGCCCAATAAGGGCAAGTCTTTGGTCTTTGTATCTCCAATGTCTAAAACAGTGCATGTAGATGCTTCCTAAGTATTTGTTGTTCAATAGGTAGGCTTGTTGATTTATCACCCAAAACTTTCATATAGTTGTTAGTGGATAGAACTTTGTACTTGGAATCAGAAGATCTGGGTTCAAAACCTCACACTTATCACCTCTACGACCTTCACTTGTCTATATATATGCCCATCTGAGTCAACTTGGACAAATCTTTCAACCACTGTTTGCCTCAGTTTCTTCATATCAGATTAAATTATTTCTGAAGTTCCTTCTCTTTATATACTCTCAATATAAATACCATTTTTAGCTTTACAAGAAATGTGGCACAAATATGATTTATGTCACAGAATCCTAAAAAAATATACTTGTCTTATTAACTAATATTAGTAGTTTTAAAGAAATGGACTAGAGTCAAACTAAAATTTTGTCTGGGGGATCTGTACCACACTATGGACAGATAAAATGGTTCTAAAGTAAAGCGTATGCAGTATGCAGTACTAATGCTGCAGGTCAGTTTTTTATTAATGTGTTTACATTTAGCATGATTTATTCTTAGTTTAATGTCCCTTAGTTCATGAGCCTGTGTGCCAGGGCTAATTTGCTGGACCTGTTCAAGACAAGAAGAATAATAGCCAACATTTATATGTCATTAAAATTTACAAAGCACTTTACACACATTATCTCATTTGAGCTTCCTGGTAACCCTGTGAGGTATGCACCATCATTTCCCCCATTTTGTAGATAAAGAAACTGAGGACTAAATTAAATAATTTTCACATGGTAACAAAGTTAAGTAATAGATGTGAGATTTGACAAGAGGTCTTACTGATTCCAAGTCTAACACTGTATTTCATTGGTCAAATTGTCCCTCAAAAATAAAACCAGAACTAGTTTCACTAACTTGGAGAACTCCAAATCAAATGTAATATATATATATATATATATATATATTTACATATATATACACATATATATTAACTTTATCGATCAATAAAAAGAAGTATAACACACACAAACACACACACACACACACACACACACACACACACACACACTGAATTAGTTCAAACCAGAACGGAACGGAACCAAATTATTAGATGTAACGATACAATCATGACATTCTAATAATTTCAGCCCAATCACTTTATTAATACACCATAGGGTGGGGATGATGACAGAGGAAGGAGAAGGCACGGTCAGATAGTTAGGAAGAGAACAAGGAAAGATTTCATTGTTCAATTGTGTCTGACTTCTCATGACCCTACTTGGTGTTTTCTTGGCAAAGATTTTGGAGTGGTTTGCCATTTCCTTCTCCAGCTCATTTTACAGATGAGGAAACTGAGGCAAACAAGGTGAGGTGAGTTGCTCAGTGATATAGCTAGTAAGTATCAGAGGCCAGCTCAGAACTCATGAAGATGGGGTCTTCCTGATTGCAAGCCTAGTTCTTTAGCCACTGTGCCACCCGGATGCCCTCATAAGGAAAGACAGATGTCACTAAATACAAGAGAAAATACTTAGGGGATTAGAATATTCCACAGTTGCAAAGGTCAAAAAGGATAAAGTATTGAAAAGAGGCCATTACATTTAGCAATCAAAAAGTTACTGGTAAATTTGGTGAGAGTATTTTAGCTGACTGATTTAAGAAAAAAAAATAGGGGTGGCCAGGTAGCACAGCAAGTAAGAGCACCAGCTCCAGTGTCAGGATGACCTGGAGATCGAATCCTGGGCTCAGACACTTACCACCCACCCAGAAACACCTGGCCGTGTAACCTTGAGCAAGTTACTTAACCCCAATTGCTTAGGGGTGGCCAGGTGGCTCAGCAAGTAAGAGCACTGGCTCCAGTGTTGGGATGACTTGGAGATCGAATCCTGGGCTCAGACACTCAACAGCACACCCAGAAATAACTGGCCGTGTAACCTTAAGCAAGTTACTTAACCCCGATTGCTTAAAAAAAAAAAAATAACAAGCACCAGAACTTAAATATCCTACTACGTTCTATCTTTCAGATCACAGCATTTTGTACATAGCAAGTGATTAATAAATGTAGGTAATAATTGATAGTTAAAACCAACCATTTTCTTTTATAAAGGCTTAGTGATAATGCTATTGTTTAAGTTAGGATTCTTAATTTTTGGACACCTTTGACAGTCTGCTAAAGCTTATGGTCACCTTTTTAGAATAATACTTTTAAGAGCAGGAAAATAAAATACTTAGGATTACAAAGGAAACCAATTACTTTGAAAATAGCTACTAATTTTTGTTTAAAAGAAAGTTCATGACCTCCAAATTAAGAATCTCAGGCTAAAAGTATCTTAAAAATTCTGCTTTAGGAATTGTCTTGAGGGCCATTTGATAAGCTCTAAATCAGGAATATTCCTTCCTCAAGTCATACCATATATTGATCCAAAAGTCCTTTACGCAGTTATCCAGTTTGATCACCCACCTTTTCTTGGAACATACTTTGACCAGATTTGCACGTTGGCTTTCTCCAAAAATCAAATCTATCCTCATGAAGACTTTTCACCACTGAAGATCTGCTAACAAATGTACTGCAGGGCATAAAGACAATCTCCAAAGAAAAGCTCTCAAAATATACGGAGCAAGGAACCATCTTTGGAACAAATTCAGAGTTTTCTCAAGGGAGGTTATCCATAAACAAAGGATAAGATTTGACGAATTAATTCGCATCATCCTGTTGGTAACAATGCATCGCTCATAACGATGATCATAATTTCAGAGGCAAATACCTAAGAGAAGGTTATGCATGCTCAAAGCAATAAATATCAAATGCTGGAATTTCAAGGCACAAGCCCCTAAAGGATGATTTTTTTTTTTAGTGGAATTAGGATAGAGTTTCCAGATATCTATCCAGTTACATCACACAGAATTACGGAAGTGACCACATCCACATATTGCTGACAATACGTGGCTAAGAGGTCAGGATATTACCTACAGTGGTTATATAGCATCTGCTTCTCGAATCATAGGATTTAGTAATGGGAAAGGCCTTCTCAATCATTCCATCTTCCTCCATAATCTTAAAAATGTGGAAATTGTACCCTTTTTGTAACCAGGGTCATAACTAGTGTCTCAGGCTCCCAAGCTACATATGCAGGATTCTCTTCAATTGAAATTTTAAAACAAATGTAGTAGATAGAATAATGAGACGTCCCCAGACAACATGAAACCCAAGGAGACAGTGGTTGGAGAGAATCCAACACCCTGCTCCTGAAAGGGGAGAATACCATAAAATATATGGACACTATTAGGGAGGCTGTTGCTATGGAGGGAACAGAACAAGACAGACTAAAGAAGAGTATATCTGGGGTGCTTCTGGAGGAAGAGGAGAGTGGAAGGAAACACCATCTGGTAGCTTTCCATTTTAGGGAGCTATTTTTGTTAACTAGGTACTAAACTTTGTTGTTTCTATCTGGTAAGAGTACAAGTACATATAATAAATTTCAGACCCTCAGGTAAACCCCATTTTTACCAATACTTTGGTTATGGTGTACTTTCTATTTTTGCTAAAGTCTTATTTTCCACTGTGCTTTTCCCCTTGTATTTTGTTCTCCCTAGATTAAGCCTGAAGTGGCTTCACAGTGCTCTGTGGATTAAATGCTAAATGATGACCTAAATAAAAATCTTATTGAGCTTTAAAAAAATCAGCCAAAAGGAACCCAAAAGTCTTCAAAATCTCTGAGTAGCTTTAAAAGACATAATTGCTTTTTATCTTCTTTATCTTCTCAGTGTGGGTTATGTATATGTGTATAAGCCCATGTATGTATGTGTGTATAATGCGTTTATATGTTTGTAGAGGGACTATGCATATATTTTCCCCAGACACATACTAGAGTTTTCTTTGCCTGATGATATGGGGTAAGCATAGGGCCAATAATTTGAATAGGCAGTTTTCAAAACAAGAAATGAAAATCAATACCTATGTAAAAATCACAAATAATGAAAGTACTGATCTAACATATCACCTAACAATCATCAGATTAAAAAAAAAGGAAAATGGCAATGGTTGGAAAAGCTGTGGAAGCCACAGGTCTAGTGATGCCCTGTTAGTGTACAAATTGGTACAAATTCTCTTGAACTATGCCCTGAAACTTCATTGTTTACTTTACTCTGTATTGCTGTGTTTGACCAAGCTCTTCATCTATTAAGCATATAAACTCCCTGAGTCAAAGAAAGAGGGAAAGAACCCATATGTGCGAAAAATTATTTACAGCAGCACATTTTGTTGTAGCAAAGATTTGGAAACAAAGAGGTTCCTCTCATCAATTGGGCTAAAAAAATGGTATTTGAATGTGGTTAAATATTATTGAGATATAAGAAATTATTGGAAGGGGAGTATTCAGAGAAATTTGGGAAGATGTATACATAGATATAAAATATGTACATACAGATACACACATATATGTGAATGTATGTTATTGTTCAGTTGTTCCAGTCACATCTGACTCTTCATGATTCCTTTGGGGTTTTCTTGGCAAAGATACTGGAGTGGTTTGCAATTTCCTTCTCCAACTTATTTTACAGATGAGGAAACTGAGACAAACAGAGTTAAGAGACTTGCCCATGGTCATGCAGTTGGGAAGTATCTCAGGACAGATTTGAACTCAGAAAGATGAGTCTTTCTGACTCCAGGCTTGGTACTTTATCTACTGCACCACCTAGCTGCTGAGCTGCTCTCAGCAACAGGGATACATATACAAGAAAAAAAAAAAACTTCTTTGTAATTTCCTGTCTTCAAGGAGCTTACATTTCAATGGGGGAAGACAACACATAAATGGGGAGTTGGAAAGGGAGCAAGAACTACCTACTAAAGGGCACGGTAACTAAGTCGGGAGAATGAAGGAGCAGTGGTCTGGGCCTTTCCCTGAAATGCAGTTTCTGGAAAGAACTCATCAGTGTTAAAAGGGACCTGAAAAGTAGGACATACCACATGCACAGACCAGAAATAAAATTTAATTTACACACATACACACACACACACAACCCTAGACATAACAATGTAATGAAACATACCCACTCTTGAACCCCAGGTAATATTGGTTAACTTTTTTTTTCATTTTGTTATATTTTAAAGGTTTAAAAATAAATAAACACCTACTCTTTTGGCTTCCACGGGCTTGATTTTATTTCTTTTTTAAGCAAAATGCAATTGACCGTCTAAATCATTATATACCTACAAGTGTGGGAGTCTCTTACCTACGTGGAAAGACAGTGTCCTTAGAGCATGGTGGGACTATAAAGGAGAACTATCCCTAAAACAAAACTACTGCTTATAATTTAGGGCCACATGAGGAGGAGTTATAGACCTCACAGTTGGCAGGACAATGACACAAGATATTTATATGTATAGAATGGGGATTGGTCAGGAGGCCCTGATCATTTTAGTTTTTAAAGTTTACTTAATGAAATTATTTGACATTAAGAAACAGGTGAAAAAGATTGCACAAGGATTTGCCTCTTTCAGAATTGAAGTAGTCACATTTGAACTTATAAAGACTTTAGATTTTGAGTGGTATATTTGCATGTAGAAAGGGCAAGAAGCTATCCTTTTGTCAAAGAAAATGCTGCCTTTTTTGGTCTACTAATTGATGTGGCAGATGGGAAATGTTGACAATTTAAAAGCAAAGGCTGTGACCCTGGTAGCATTCAAGTTAAGTCAGCTATGCTCAGAAGAGTCTGGAAAACAGGCAGCTAGAGAGGAGGAACTCAGTTGTCAGAAGTGTACTCTTTAACATTTTTTTCTTCCTCTTGAAGAATGCAGTAAGGTAGACATTTCTTCTCTTCAATTTGCAGTGGCATCTTGCAGTAGAAGTACATGGTGATAGCTAATAAAAAAAGAATACATCTGTGGAGTTGTCAAGGTGGTGAGAGTAGTCAAGGAACTGGCACCTAGAGCTAGGATCTTGCTTGGGAGATATCAGGTCCCAGAGCTAAGAATTTTTTTGTGGGGGGAGGGTCCTTTGTTTTCAAAGAGGACTAATGACATCACAGGTTGACATCTTGACTTGTGTGAGAATTGAAAACAAAGACAGAGTTTCTCAAAGTCAGCCTTGCTCTCTCTTCCAGATTCTTCAAAGTCCAATGGCAAGACAAGAGTCAAGAGGACTGGCAATGGCCTGGGATGCATTGGAAGACCTTGGCATCTTTGATGTCTCACCAAGCTCTAAGCACTCCACAGCACCTTCTTCATCCACCTGCGTGGCCGTTGGAACAAATTGTTTTCATCTACCTGTTCCACCTGGAGAAGTCTTCTCATGGTTGGGGTATAGATACCCATCTAACTTACTGACAGGTCTGTGGCCCATCAGTTACCTTTAACTGGTTTTAACCCATCTGCCAAGATTGTTCACTGGGATGCGGCCATGAGCGTGTCACAGGTGAGTGCCAGTGAGACACCAAAAGTGGAGAAGCAGACCTTGAAAGGGCTTGGCATGCCCTCACACCAGAGGCGCTAGTCCTCCTTGAACACCACATACACACTTGCACTATAGTCCTAGGGTGTGGACAGAGAAAGTGCACAGAATATTCTAGGCCAGAAGGTCAATTGAATCTGAAGCTGT
Organism: Petaurus breviceps papuanus; assembly: GCF_028583685.1. Lineage (NCBI taxonomy): Eukaryota > Metazoa > Chordata > Mammalia > Diprotodontia > Petauridae > Petaurus > Petaurus breviceps. Next base: position 47,463,453 of record NW_027185764.1, on the reverse strand, counting down.
AAGCAATGGTGACTCTCACTGAATAGTGAGATAGTACTCAGTGGAGACTGAGAAACCAGTCAGAGGACTTTAGTGGCCATCCAACATCTGGTCCTATAGCATCAGGAGAATGAGCTATCTTTGTCCTCACATGCCTTGGCCGCTTGTGTTCCCTATTTTTATGTCTCTCTACCTGTGAAAATGATGGGCATCTACTACATTCATAGGCCAGTGTACCCCAGGTTTATACATTAGCTGTTGTATCACTAGCATTCTAGCAATTGTAATGTTAATGGAACAGGCCTATGTGTTCTATTTTGAGTTCTGGCCCAGCTCACAGCTGTGATACAGCCTGAATCACATAGAGCCTGAGTCTCGTGGAGCTCAGGTTGGAGGGAGTCTGCCCAACAGAGCAGAGAGCAGAGAGAGAAGCAAGCATGAGTGGGCGGAGGGAGGAATTTGCCTAGGGAAACTTGTTTGTGGGGAGGCCTAACAGGAAGAAGGTTTAAGATTTTATGGACACACAGCCTGCCTTGAACTTGAGACCCAGGGGACCCAACCTGTGAAAATATGTTGAAGGATGTGGCCAGAAGTGACGGTATGTATGTTTCATTGTTTAGGGAATCTTCCACCAAAGAAATTATTACATTAATGAATACTTTTTGTATGGAGGTGACACAAAATTTTACAGGACTATGCAAGGGGAATTCATACTCTGGGGCAAGTCCTCCTTGAGCATTGACAAAATAGTTTATTCTTCATCAATTGTCTAAGGAGCTCGTAAGTTTTCCAAAGGCCAATAAATTTGGAGCTCACCATTAGAAGGTTGTCCACCTGGTGATGTAATTTTTGGTCACAGCAACATGTGATTATCATCCGCCCCCTATATCAATTCTGGAACATAGAAAGGGCTTAATAAATGACTACTTATTAATTGATTGTGTCTTAAGTGTCTACAGTGTCTTAAGGCATTAAGGATTGTTATCATTGCTGGTATAGGGAGTAATTGCATCAACAAACTCACAGTTCTTTGGCTCAGGAGGGCAATGCCAAGCATGTAGACTACAATTCTCCCATTAAAGGATTTCTGACAACCAGATAGCTTGCTGCCCCATGTAACAATTAGCCGTTTTGGTCCTTGAATCTCTGTCAAGCATTCCCATTGCTATGGCAAAGGGAAACTTTCTTCTTTGTGACTTTCTGGAACTTCACAATCTCCTTGTTGACTTCTGGTTTCCTGACTGCTGGGTTCCTTCCTGGTTCTTTTGTCTACATTTCGGTTGACTTGATTTTTCTCAACTCAGGCAAACTCATGTTTGGTGTCTGGGTCTACTTGCTCTTTTGTCTCTGTCATCTCTAGGATGAGATTCCTGGTTATCAGTGCAGCTCACTGTTCTTCATCTCTTCCAGCTTTCCTTCCCCCACTTCTCTTTACTCACTGTCCCCTACCATCCCCAGGTTATACTTGCTGGACCTAAACCTCTCCCTTCTGCTTCATAGTGAAAGGACTTCATATTTTGGATCCACAACTTAGGACAAGTAAAATAAAGAAGAGCTCATAGATTCCGTCCCTGAACTTGATGCTAAAAATATGGCCCAGGGGCAGCTAGATGGGAGTAGGTAAAGAACTGGCCCTGGAGTTAGGAGGACCTGAGTTCAAATTCAGCCTCAGACACTTGACACTTACTAGCTGTGTGACTGGTTAAGTAACTCCAATTTCCTCACCAGCAATAAAAATAAAAATGACCGAGGGCCAATAGAATATTTTGTTAAAGGTATTATTTACTAGGTTAGTAAGGGTCACTTCCAAGTGCTTTTGAACATTTCTGAGCACTTACAGACTTGGGAGTTCATGTCTAATTGGCAAAAATTGAGTTTTGTACTTTTGAAAGAGTTTACAAAGTAGTCTTCTCTATGTGTCATGAAAGACAGATCCCCATGCTGTCACATCTCCTTCATTAAATAACACTAGATTAGACTAATTTCTGGAACATTTATTGGCCATTTGACACACAGTATATGCTGCCCAGTATGGTTTGTTTTCCTTTCATGTGGATATGTCATATCTTCTCCATTATTTCTCTCTCTCCCCCTCTGTACTAGAATGAAAACTTCTTGAGGGCAAGAAGCATTGTAGTTCACTGGAAAGAGTGCTAGATTTGGAAATAGAGATCCTGAATTTGCCACTTACTACCTTTTTTGACCTTGGGAAGTCATTTGACCCCTCTGGGTCTCAATTTATTTAACTGCAAAATTTGGAGATTGGGTATGGATTGAATAACTTCAAAGTTCCCTTCCGTTTCTAAATTTGTAGTTCTATAGCCCCTCAATGTTCTGTCTTCCAAGTAATAGGCACTCAATATATAATCACTAATTACTAAATTATTCATCAGACAAATCGCAGTCATTAGAAGTCCCAGAATGACATGGAATGAACATTTACAAATATTATTTATTACTCCTGGTGAAGCTGTGAGTACTTAGCCAGGGGTTAGAGAAACCAACACTGTATCCTGAGGGATTTGGCAGATATCATACAAAACCCTAAGCATTGGCTCCTGCTGTTTCCTTTGCTCAGGGATGATTTACCTGGGACATTTTTCTCTCTCCAGGTTCATTTACTGGCCTGGTGGAATTTCTAGAATTGACGTGTTGTATAGCAAGGTATGTGGAAATTCCTCTGGACTCATCCAGCTATCCTTGAGACCAAACGGAAGAGTCTTTCTTTGCTACTCTCTGACCTGATTGAAGCTTCAAAACCACTGAATTGGCTTGCCATGCCCAACCCAGGCCCCAGAGGGTCTTTTTGACCTCACATTTGGGATTCAGGGAAGTCATTTTCCCTGGTTCAGAAAGCATAGCAGAGAAATGACTTGAGTTCTGGTGAGCAACCAAGCTCCCTGGGGTTTCTCCTCTCAAAGGACTGCCTCCTGTTTGGCCAGAGACTGACAAATCACTTTAATTGGTCCCATGAGCACTGACTGAGCATATGTAGTCAAACTAATTTACAACCAGGACATAGACTAGACACCTTACATATCTCCTTCCAACCCTCGTCTCTATTCCTGGTGAAACTGTATTTCAAGCTTCCTAAATCAGTATGCCCAGGTAGCCTGACTTCAGTTCTCACCTTAATGTGAACACAGGGCTAAGTCAGAGCTCAGATTTTTGTTAGTCTAGCTAAACTGAGGTTACTTGTAGAATGCAAAATTGTATTGTGTTACACTCAAGTTTGGGCTGCTTAAACTCAAGATTCTTTCCTTCTGAGTACACAGATTATGGATGCAGTACACTGTAATAGGAACTCTTGTGGTCAGGCTGTCAAGGACAAAGCTTTTGTGTGTGCCAGTTATGAAGGAGTTGTTATGGCTAACAGTCTTGTGGTTTTAGCTTATTAAGAAAGACCTATCATGAGACAGTATAGTTTCCAGGCCAGAGGATTTCATGAATAGCATTTGTCAACAAGTTCTGGGTTAATGTAGATATTTAGAATCCTTACTAAGTTTAATGAAAAGGAAGTGAAATATTTATATGTCTCACAACTTCTGAATGAGATCATATATATGGATTATTGTCCCCTGAAACCTGATAAAGGTATATATCCCAGGTATAGAGTAGATGCACCTATGAAAAAAAGAATATCTGTTTCCTCCCTGTTTGCCAAGGAAGGCATTATTGCCTAGGACCTGAAAAAAACAAAATAAAATTCTGGGGAGTGGAAGTGCTAGTTTTTTTCCTCTCAGGAATGAGTGAATGATAGCACCCTATTTCAGCTAAAATGCCCTCTGAAACAATAAGTAAGGATAGGGATTGGACCTGTAACTTCATTGTGATTGGGTACTCCAGGATGAGGAGATACCCTCTTCTAAAAAAAAATTTGGAGATTTTCATTATGGGACATTGATTTTTAAAATTATTATTGTGATTTACATGTTGAATAATTCAGTAATCAAGAATTGTTGAGTACTTCTGATGTATAAGAACAAAATTCTTTCCCAGTCACCAAATGCAAATACAAAAATGGGATGATGAAGGATCTGGAAGGAAGAGGGGTTTATTTGTTTGGTACATTTGGATAAGTAGTAATCAGACCAATAGAAGTTCTGTTTTGCTTCCAATATGAAGATCGAGTTCAATTCAGTAATCCTACTACATGTATTTACTGTGTGTAACACACTGTTCTATACCGATGAAAGAAGGGAGAGTAACTATCCTCAAGGACTTTCGGTCCAAATAAATATATAACAAATTGCTATAATTTTGATTTATTAGTATTTTCTAAACTAGATCTCAGATTTTCCTTCTTATAATCTTGACTAAAACATGAGTCCCAGTGCCATTTTGCTATCTGGAAAAAGGCTGGGCTACCACATGGCCTTGTTCCCTCTCCATGCCCCCTGGGCAGGGGAAATGACTCTAAAGGGGTAGAGTTGAAGGGGATGACTAGGGAGTAAGGACTGCCCAGTAGAAGGAGAAAAGTTGTGGCCAGTTCTGGCAAACCATGCCCACTTCCAGCTTCACCTCTGACATCCGCATGAACCCAGACTAGAATATCTAACTACATTTTTAATTAAATCTCGAGAAAATAAATTCAATAATACTCCCTTTCACCACCTTTATGGTAGGTAATAATTTTAATGCAAATAATGCCATATTTTATAGTCATTAGAAACATATTTCTACTCATATATTTAATGAAAAATTCTAGTTTCTTGAGTTCCTCTGTCTCATAAAAAATGAATATGTGTGTATGCTTTTTTTCTGCATCTAATAGTAATTCTCTACCCCTTCCTTCAAACTGAACCTTCTTTGTATCAAGGCTAATAAATGAGGTAGAAGCAGACAAATATGTGTACAAATATGAGATCCTATGTGTAAATGTAAATAATATTCTAACCAGTGGTTTCCCACCTAATTACAGCAAGGAAGGCAATATTTTTGATTTTCTGTTCTACAAGAACTTCATTTTTTTTTGTTTTTGCTTTAAGTTAACTCAAGTTTTAGCTTGAAATGTCCTCTGCATTTACATTGTTGAAATCACTAAGCACATTAATCTGTTTATTCTACTTATATAATAAATAACTGATATATAAATAAATAACTGATGCTACTCAACATCAGTTCATGCAAATCTTCCTAGAATTCTCTCAATTCCTCATGTTCATCATGTCTAACTCCATAATAGTAGTACATTATATTAATATATAATCATTTCTTCATACCTCCTAGTTGTTTAGTACCTTCATTGTTTGCAATTCTTTGCTACCATAAAACTGATGCTATTACAGAGGCAGCTGGAGTCACTGTGGATAGAGAGCTGAGCCTGGGATCAAAAAACACCTGAGTTAGGGGTGGCTCCGTGGCACAGTGAATAGAGCACTGGCCCTGGAGTCAGGAGGACCTGAGTTCAAATCTGGCCTCAGATATTTAACCCAAAAACTATCCCTGTGACCCCAATTGCCCTCCAAAAAAAAAAGACCTGAGTTCACATGTGGCCTTGGACAATTACTAGCTTTGTGACCCTGAGCCAGTCACTTAACCTCTGTTTGCTTCACTTTTCTCAGCTGTAAAATGGGGGTAATAATAACATCTACTTCTCAGTGTTATTGCACAGATCAAATGAAGTAAATTTGTAAAAAGGGCTTAGTACAGTGCCAGGCATAGGTATTATGGCAAAGAATTGAGAAAGTCAAATTTTTAGGGGCTGTGGGAAGGTAGGCCGTAACACAGACTCCCAGTGTTATAGTAGATTCCTGACAAATGCCAGTACCCTTCCCACTTTCTCCCCTCCCCCAAATAATTTTTTGATAAATATCAAATCTTTGTTTCTTTCTTTGACTCCTTTGGAACATATACACATTGATGTAATCACTGAAACAAAGAGAATGGATAGTTTAGTTACTTTATTTGCATAATTCCACACTGATATACTGAATATCTGGACCAACTCACAGACCCAAGAATGTTGCCTCACCTGTCTTCTCATAGCCCCTACAGAACTGACTCTTTTAATCCTTTAGCATATTTGTCAATTGCAGGATATAAGGTGAAACCTCAGAGGCATGTAAATTTTCATGTATTTGATTAGTGAGTGGGAACATGTTTTCATATGGACATTTATACTTTGCAATTCTTTTAAAAACTCTTCCTTTCCTTTGACCACATCTTTACTTTTATTATTATAACTGTGTCAGTTCCCTGTATATTGTGGGTATCAGCTTTTGCAATATATTTAATACCAATTTTTTATATCCTATCATTTTTCTTCTCATTCTGTCATCACAGATTTTATTACTTCAAAAATTAAAAAAAATTCAATCAGAATGATTTTACATTTTATGGTTTCTTCTATCTCTTGTTTGGTTACCAAGTGTTCTTAAACTGGGGTCTATCAACTTGTGTTTTTAAAAAATTATATTTTGATAACTACATATTTGGTATACTTTGTTATCATGCATTTTATTCTATGTATTTAAAGATATTATTCTTAGAAGAGCTCTGAGAAGTCTTCACCAGACTTCCAAAAGGGGTCCAATGACTCAAAAAGGCTAAATGATCTACAGTTTAAGCATTCTCCCCATGCTGTATCATTTAACTCAGGGATTTCACTGTTAGCCTCCCCTCCCTGAACAAAGACAGAATATATGTGGACCTATATATCAACATCTATTTTTATAGATATTGATACATATAGAGATAAATTTTATATTAATCTATATATCAATATTGATTTATATTTAATTTTTAAATTTTAAAAATCTACATAGATTTTTATCTCCAATTCTATATATCTGATGCCAATAGATCTCTGTATCTATGTGTGTGTATACACATATATGTACATATATGTGTATACACACATGCACATTAATAGTCATAGCAACACTTGTGGTAGCAAAAAACTGTAAACATAGTAAATATTGATGGATTTTGGAATGGTTATATACCTTGTGGCACGTGAACGTAATGGAACATTTAGTGAGCTCTGAGAAATGGTGGATGTATAGAAATAAGGTTCATATGAGGACTTTTGTGAACTGATACAGAAAGAAATAAGCAGAACAAGAAAGCAACATACACAGTGACAACAACAATGTAAATTGAAAGAACAAAGAGCAAATGAATGTGGTATACTTATAATTAACAAGTGTAATTCCATAGAAGAGATGAGAAATTGTACGTTGCTTCTTTGCAGAGGTGGGGAGCTATGAGTGTGGGAACAATGCACATCTTCTCAGAGTTGGTCTGTATGTTGGCTAGTTTTGCTGAATTGCTTTTTATTTTCTTTCCTTTTTTATTCTTTATGTCAAGGGATGGCTCTCTGGTGAAGGAAAGAAAGGAGGAGGGGTATATTCTGAAATTAAAGGAAATGGGTAAAAGGCAAGATTAAAAATCACCTCTACCACTACCAACAACAAAAAGAAAAAATATTGCCCGGATCAGAGTTTTGTAATTATCTTCTAATTTTTGTGCAATTTTTAAATAATTAGGTTACATATGCATTTTGAGATTATTGTGGTATATGACATAAGATGGACTAAACCTATTATTATTATTTCAAACTGTTTTTTAAGTATCCCAGAAGTTCTTGTCAAAAAGAGGGCTCTCCTAGCAATTTTTTTATAAAGTTGCTCAAGCAATAGATTACTGTTGATTGGTTCTGTTTCTTGCTAATTTATTAGACCTTCTTTGCCTATATTTTTCTAATGTCCTCCTAGGGAAATTTTGATTAGTGTAGAACTTCTGCTGCAATTCTGCTTTGCTCATAGAGTACAGCACCTTCTTTGATGCAGGCATGCCATACTTGGCAGTCCTGTGCCACTGTGTTCCCTGTCTCACAATCGATTCCTAAGTTCTTCAGAGAGACCTTGAGAGTGTCTTTGTATCACTTCTTTTGACCTTCATGTGAGTGTTTGCCTTGTGTGAGTTCTCAGTAAAATAGTCTTTTGGCAAACATACATTTGGTATTCAAAGAATGTGGTCAGCCCCTTGGAATTGCTCTCTCTGCAGTACAGTTTGAATGCTTGGCAGTTCAACTTGAGAAAGAACCTTAGTGTCTGGCATCTTCTCCTGACAGGTGATCTTCAGGATGGTCCAAAGACAATTCAAATGAAAATGATTCAGTTTCCTGGCACGATGCTGGTAGACTGACCAGGTTTCATAGCCATGCAACAATGAGGTCAGCACAATGACCTTGGTAGGCAGTCTAATACCTCTTCTTTTCTACACTTTCTTTCAGATCCTCCCAAACACCAAACTACCTCTAGCAATGCACGCATCAACCTCATCATATATGTGTATAGTCCTGGAAAGCATACTGCCAAGGTAAGTGAACTTATTCACTGCATTCAAAATTTCTCCATTTTCTGTAACACAATGGATGGTGTGGTGCTGGCTGTTGGGGAACTTCTGTTTTCTTGGTTTTAATTGTTTGACCAAAATTAGCACAAGCAACAGAGAATTGATTCATATTAATATTCTGTTGAATCTTCACCTCAGCAACTGCATTGAGTACACAATCCTCTGTAAATAAAAAGTCACACCCCAACTCTCCTTCCACTTCAGTCTTGTTGTGTAGCCTTTTCAAATTAAATAATTTACCATCAATGCAGCATCTGATCTTGATACTGTTTTTGTCCTTGGTGAAGGTGCCTAACAACATGATGGAAAGCCATCACACTAAAAAGCATGGGAACAAGCACTCAGCCTTGCTTCACTCCTCGGTGATTGGAAAAGCATAAGAGCCTCATCCATTACCCAGAACCCCTGCAACCATGCCATTATGAAACCGACATACAATAGTGATGAGCTCTGGGCAACCAAATTTTGCCATCATCTTACGTGGGTGGGTGTTAGATAGGTTTTAAACATATGAAGTTTGAGGTGCACGTGGTGTGTAGATCTATGGATGTGTAGATCTGCAGCTACGAAGTTGAGTTTCAAATAATATATCAGCACTTCTGAACCAGAATGAAAGACTTTAAGCTGCTTTTAGCATATTATATACTACCTAATGCATAATTCTATGTAGAAAAAGCACCAAGATTAGAATTAGATGACCTGGTTTTCAATCTTGCATATTAGTTGATTGTTTATGGACCAGTTACTTAATCTGCTTCATCCCCTTTTCCTTCATTTAGAAAATGGGGATATTTATATTTGTACTACCTTACATGATTATTGTGAGAAAATAAAATTTAAAAGTTATCAAGTGCTCCAAAAGTATAAGCTATTCCTAAGCATGAAATTCACTGAACACAAGATAGATTTGGGGCTTTGAATGCCTATAGCAATATTTCTAATACTCTAATATGCTGACCCAGTATCAAATAATTGTCCTCATTTCCCTTAAGTTATCTTGATCCTGTTATTGTAAGGGTAATGCTTTACCTTCACTGCTCAAAAGCTGCCAATTTAAATTACTTGGCTTGGATCCCTATTGTTCAGTCCCATTGCCTTGTATCTGCTCTATGAGTCCCTTCTTCTGACATTCTTATAGATTCTACCTGGGACCCTGGCATGTCATATCTGGGACTAATTACAGGAGGAGAGATGCCAGCAGTTCTCTCTGTACCCATCAAAATTTCTCCACATTATGGGACTCAGCAACTTCAACCCTCTAATTATCTGCAGGTTCATAACCCCTAAAATACAGAAAAGATTTATCAAAATGCAACATTATGCTTTCAGTTAAAGTTTTCTAAAGTCTCTAAACCCTTTTAAAAATTGCTGTTGTATACCTCATTATCATGGCAGGTTTTTCTAGACAAATGGTACTTTAGGGTTAAGGTTGGATTTAAATTGCCTTATTTCTGATTTCTTTTATTTGTTCATTGCTAATTTGTATTTTTTTTTTCTCAGAAGATGCATCTGAAGGGATTATCCATCCAAAGATGAAGGAAGAATTCACGGTTGAAAGTCTTCATGACCTAATATTTTCCTCATGTGTTTGGAGAGTAGCAGAGTTTGGGAAGAAAGACCACTTGAGTCATTGAATCTGGTGGATCCTGTAGTCTGTGTCAGCTGTCTGCCTTAGAGAGTCAACATCCTAAAGCCAAAGAACAATTTACAAATTGAAATCTTCCTGTGTTGCCAGTAAGGCCATGATGTGTCAAGGTGTTTTTGTTGGTGAAAACTTGTCCTTCACTCGTGGCTCAAAAGAGTCAATCATTTCAAGAGACATGTGTAGAAGTATTCTTGGAAGAAAACTTATTCTCATTAGTTGACAGTCAAGAAGCATTAAATAAATGAAAAGGTGGACATTCTACTCACTGCAAGTGGTAGTATGTTTTACATTACAAGTGGTTTTTTCTTTATGTTTTATATGATTCTTAGGAAATAATAGGATTTAGATCTGGAAGGAATCTCAAGCATCATCTAGGTGATTCCTTTAATTTTACAGCTAAGGAAACTGAGGCCCAGAGAGTTTAAATAATTTATGATCATAAGATTATGGATTGAGAAGTGAAGGAGACTTTTGAGGTCACTTTATCTAACCCCCTTATTTTACAACTGAGCAAACTGAAACCTAAAGAGGGTAAGTGCTTTATTTGGAATCACACAACTAAGATGTCTCTGACTCCAAATCCAATGCCTTTTCTACTATATTGGGTTACATATAATATGAACTATTTTTAGTTGAATATGTTTTTTTTTCCTAAAACAAGTCTCTTCCTCCCAACTTTCCTCTCTCTACCTTCTCTCTCTCCCTTCCTCCCACCTCTAACTTCTCACATTTTGTCAGTTTCTCTCCCAATCTTCTCTATAAACTGGAATATCATTTCAAAGATAAAACAAATTATTTAGAAATAACTATAATCAATTATTTTTGTTAAGGCTTTGTTTCTATTTGTTTCATTCGCATTATATGACCTAATGTCTTACAAATATGAATTGGGGGCTAAATGAAGTTACTGAACATCCCCTAAAGAATTTAGGATTTCTTCACCCAAGGAAAGGCATTCCATCTTCTTTCAAGAAAAACTGGAAATATTTTTGGATTGCATGGATACACAACTCATCCTGAATTTGAAGTTAGAAAATCTGGGACCCTCCTTTGATGACCCAAAGTGTAGGAGGTGACTGCTGAAAGTATTACATGTGTTCAATCTCTGTCTTACAAATGAGATGAGGATGAAGATAGGACAAGAATAACAGAGAATACTACTGAGAATTGACCTGGAGGTGCCAGAGAGTGGTTGGAGTCAAGGATAAAGCCATGGGTGCATGTAGTTCCAACACAATATTCACAGTGCCTACAGTGGCTATGAATATGCTGGCATAATTCTGACACAGTGCCTACAGTGGCTATGAACATGCTGGCATAATTCTGAGTTGCAAAATATAACAGACTTTCCACATGGAACAGAACCAAAACATTTATCCAAACACCAGAAAGCCAAATCCATCATAGTCACAAAGAAAGCTATACACAACAACACTGCAAGGGGTACTGCCATCCCCAAGCCTTCCCCCTGCTAGGGTCTTCCCACAAAAGAACACTCACGGCTCTCTGCCTGCTTCCTCTCTCTCCCTCAGCTTTAAGTACTCTGACCAACTTCCTCTGGGCTCTGCTTCACCCTTCCTTCTCTGTCCCTTTTTACTCCACCCATTTAACAAGCTCCCCCCACCACAGAACTCATGTGACTCAGGCTTCCATGTGACTCAAGCAGGTCACACAGGCCTATTAATGGATGGGAAAAATCTTCCCATTAAGCAAAAATACATTAACAATACAATGCATCATGTGGAAAGCATTAGGAATTCAGCAGATTCAGAGAAGCTGCATCTGTGAGAGGTTCTTGGTTAAAACCACACTATCCATTTATATTAAACCATGATCCCTAGGAACATTTATTTGGGTGATCATGTGGACTAGGGGTGACTAGGGATAGTTCAAGGTATCTTGCTGTCTAGGATACAAAATAGAGTAAATGAGGGGAAGTTTTTAACGCTTTCCCTCCTCCACTCTGCCTGCTGAACTCCCTAGCTTCCTTTAAATCCTATCTAAAGCCTTCCCCCATTCACTCTTAATTCTGGTGCTTCCTTCTATTAATTATTTCCTATTTGTATTGTATATAACTTGTTTTCTACATATTTGTTTGCATGTTGTCCTCCCATTAGATTGTAACCTCCTTGAAGACAGATTGTTTTTTGCCTCTTTTTATATCCCCAGTGTTTAACACAGTGCCTGGCACATAGCTAGGACTTAATAAATATTTAATGATTGATTGATTATAAATGTATGCTTTAAAATATTTTGTTGATATTTTGTTTTCACATCATATTTGTTCTGTATATATTTATTCTTGCTCCCTTCCCGAATGAGCAATTCTTTATAACAAAGAATGAAAAGGCAAAAAGTTCAGAAAAACCCAATGATACACACCAACTGAATCTGACATAATTGTAATGTTTCATACAAATATTTGTATTTCATTCTGCAAAGAATGGAAGGAGATGTATTTTCTCAAGTCCTTCCCACGGCCAAACTTATTGGACATTATAATTATAGTGTTTACTTTCCTTTTTTTTTGTTGTTCTTTCAGTTTATGTTGTTGTGCTCAGTGTGTCTTTCCTTGATTCTGTTTATTTCACTCTGCATCAGTTCAAGAGAATCTTTCCATACTTTTTTGTATTCATCATAATCATTTCTTGTAGTATAGTTATGCCCCTATATTAATATACCCCAATGTGTTTAATCATTCCTCAACTGATGGGTATCTACTTTGTTTCTAGTTCTTTTCTACCATAAAAAGTAAGTGCATAAATTTTGAATGCTAGGAAATTCTAATTTTACTCTTTGTGGCATATAACCTTGTCCTGGTTCTGGATCACAGTAAGTTCTTTCACAGTTCTTTTTAAATTCTATTTTTTCTGTTTTTATTTCTTGTAACAAAACCTGCCTCCAAAACGTAGGTGCTAAAGTACTTGAAAGAACATATGGGTATCAGCCTCATGGGTCTGTCTAGGGCAGAATGCCGAGGACTCTAGATGGATTCAAAGACACCAGGCACCTTCCAGAGGCAGCCCAAGCAGGGACTTTATGCCACAGACACCCTAGCACAGAGGTTTCAACATGAAATCTAAAAATGTGCTTTTGATGAGGAGGCTGATGCTTAGTCTGAAAAGAGCATCCACATATCAAAGACCTTCATGGTACTGTTTGCCACTTGATCTGGACACAGGAAAGGCAGGATTCTGAACAGATGAGGACTGAAACTGAAGATCTCAAGCCTCACTTGTGCAAATGATTAGGGGCAGCTGTTTTGCTTCATATTTTGGAGGACTTGAACTCTGCAATATGTAACATTTTTACAGAACTACTTTTTACCAAGGTTGGGCAGGGAGGGGGAGTTTATGCCATGGCCAGATAGCAGATGTAAGGGTTTTTAAAAATCCCTATTAAAATATAAAAGGGGAAAAAGGACACAGAAAACAAGTAGAGACAGACACAGGGAGTGAGTTAAAGGGATATATACATGGCTTTATCGTCAATAAAAACTTACATAAAAAAATTAGTTTTGATCAAGGCATTTTTATTTATGATGAAGCATTCAGGGAAGGAGCAGGTGCAGATACAATTACATTTGCAAACATTTTCCCTCTTATTTCAAAGTGCCACCTTCATGTACAGGTTTGGCTGGACATAGCACCTCAGGTACAATTTCCACATTAGATTAATTGATAAAATTTAAAAAATGATTTTGGTACAGTTTTCTTTTGATGAAATAATGCTTTAACCTTGAAGCTTTATATGGGAATGACAAATCTCCTGGGCTGCTATTAGTCATGAGGAAATTAGCAAAAAGCCAAAATCTAAAGCTCCATTTCACAATCTTCCTTGAGCACTTGGAATTACAGGAGATTGGTTGCTGGAAAGCACCATTGACATCCTTGTCCTGATATAAGTAACTTGAGAGCAAGGACTTTTTCCTTTCTTTGTATTCCTAGCCCCTCACAATGTACTTGGCACATAGTAGGTGCCACTACTTGATTAATTGACTGACTTTATTTAGCTCTCTCTACCCCTCCCCCAGTCACCATATCACAGGTAAGGGCACTGAGTTTGACTCAGGGGGTTCAAATGACTTGCCTATTGTAGAGCTACGGCACGAGCCCAGGTTTCCTGGCTTCTAGTACCTCAATTTTCCCACCATGCCCTGATGTTTCTCCCCAAAATGAAAAAGGTTTCACAAATTGCATGTCATCCTTGCATCTATAGATTTTGTTCAAATAGTTATTTATAATCCAGTAATTGAAAGCTCTTGGATTCTCTATAGAGATGAGTATGATATATGCCCATCATGTTTTCTTGACCTGTGACCCATCAGTGTTATTTTAGCAGGAAGGATGGATCAAGTCAGTGTTAAAGAAACATAGTCAGATCATCACTATACTGAAGAAGTCAAGTCCGTGAGCTTGTTTCCATAGCTAGACACAGTGGTGTTTTTGTGTGACCAAGACAAATTAAATTTTATACATTATATATAAAATTGTGTTGTTTTATATATTAGAGGATTCATTCTTTATAACTTGAAGTAGATCCTACTTTATTTCTGTGAATGTTCAACCTTTTTGGTCAATACAAGCTTCACATTACTGTGTATACTGGCTTTATGATAGAGAATCCTCCAATCATGATAATTTTGAGAATTTAAGGTGATGTAAATTGGAAAAAGCCCCACATGTGAAGAAGGGATGCTATGTTCTTCACTCTCCATTCAATCTAGAACCTGAGATTTCTATTTTAGAAACAATTATACAGTAATTCTTTAAAATATTTTATTATGAACTTAATATGCATCAAGAAAGATAAATGTTTCAATATGTGAAGAATAACAAAAAAGAGAATTTCACATGAAATTGTCAACTTGTTATATAGTGTATAGTTTTATACCCCTACATAGAATCTGTTTCTTTTTAAAATTCAAATATACAATGAGAGTTTCAACATTGCCCTCTTTGTCTGTGTCCCCTTTTGAACTTCCTTTTAGTCTTTTTTTTTTAAGCAATTGGGGTTAAGTAACTTGCTCAAGGTTACACGGCCAGTTATTTCTGGGTGTGGTGCTAAGTATCTGAGCCCAGATTCGATCCCCAGGTCATCCCAACACTGGGGCCAGTGCTCTTACTCGCTGTGCTACCTGGCCGCCCTGTCTTATTTGTTTCTTTAAGGATTAATCAATTCTTAAAATTATTTGATCTTGCAATTACTAGAATGGAACTTTAGCAGTTCTCTATCCATAAAGAGAAAGGAGAAGAAAGAATCCAAATCTAGTAACTATTTTAAGCTTCTAGGAACGAGTCTTTCAAACTTCACATTTTTCTTCAGTTAATCAAAGGATAGCTTCTGGAGTTGATATAAAATGCAGTCATATTAAAATACCTTCAATCTTCTTTTTTCTTTTCTCAATTCCTTTCATGATTAAATATTGGTTGACCAAAGATTGTAAGTGTTTATTCTGGGGTCTGGATTGCAGTGGTGTATGAATTTTGGATAGTGAAGTGGGGAGGAAACTCCTTTTATCAGTACAAATCAACAATTGTTCCATAACTTAAGTCATTGATTTGCTTAATGAACTGAGAGTTTAAGTCATTTGCCCAGAGTTAGACGGTCATCATGTGTCAGAAGCAAGATGTGAACTGGAGGATTCCAGACACCAAAGCTAGTTCCCCATCCAGAACTTCATGCTGCCTCTCTAACTTGCATGTTAATTAGGTAGTTTCAATACTAGGAGATCCTCAGTCCAAATAAGGTATTTGCTTGCACAGCTTAGAGAGCTACCATCCTAATCAAGATAAGCAAAAGATCCTTTGGATCACCTTTCTCTCTACTTGCCCTATGTGACTGTAACAAAATGGGTGAATGTGAAAATATATTACATAGGATCGTGATTATGCCAAGAAGTTTATATCACTTAATATATATATGCCCCTACATAGCTATTATTTTATCAAGTTTCTAAACTTTAAATTCTCTGGCTACTCAAATAATCCAAGGAAGAGCCCACCCAAAAGGCCACATTAAGTGTCAGTTATAGCTTTGGTATGTGACATTTTTAATAAGAATCTTGACAATATGAGAAATTCAGGGAAACATGGGGAAACTATCAGAGACTGAACTTAGCAGAAGAAGAAAAACAATATGCGTAATTACTGAAACAGGGTAAAGAATAACAAACAAAACAGAATGCAGTGTAATTGGAATCGCCAAGCTTGACCTGGGAGATAAGTTGGAAAAAAAATCTTTTTATTGAAAAGATTGGAGACAATGTGTGTAGAGCATTGTGTTTCCTGTCAAACATAGTCAATGTGTCGGTAGGTTTTGCTGAACTGTTTCTTTTTCTTTTTCAATTCTTGTTAAAAGGGAAGCCTTGCTAGGTAGAGGAGGGGGAAAGGATATGTTTGGAAATGGATGTGATGTAAAACAAAAGGCATCAACAATGTTTTTGTAAAGAATCTTGCCTATGCAGCAGCTTTTAACATATGAATTCTAGACAAAAAGCAAATCACTTCTTAGAGAACAATAAATCACTAGTGGTTCAGAATTTGGAGACCCCCAAGCTCTGCCATTAGCTACCTGGGTTACTCAGGCAAGTCAGGACACTTTCCCAGGCCTCAGTTTCCTTATCTGTAAAATGAGGTATGATGTCTAAAGTTTATTTCAACTAAAATGCTGAGTTCTTCAATCCTGCTTCATATATGAGGAGAGTGGTATAGAAATGTTGATTAACATTATATTCACTTTGTCTAAGTACATCTGATGCTTTAATTCTTTCTCTCTATATATGCATATGTATATGTGTGCACATGTGCATATCTATATATGTATGTATACATTTAAGTATGTCCATATATGTATAATATGTTTAAATAGTAATATATGTGTATAGAGTATGTATATATGTATATATTTACATGTGTATATTATATATATTTGTGTGCGTATTGTTGTCCATTTTTTTCCATTTCATTTTTTCAGTTATGTCTCACTAGTCATGACCGCATTTGGGTTGCTTTGTTGTTGTTGTTGTATTTTGGAAATTATACCGGTGTGGTTTGTTATTTCCTTCTCCAGTTCTTTTTACAGATTAGGGTACTAAGGCAAACAAGGAAAAGTGACTTGTCCAGAGTCACACAGCTAGTAAGTGTCTGAGGCTAGATTTCTAACTCTGGAAAATGTCTCTCTGTCTCCAGGCCCCAGCTGTGTGTGTGTATGTGTGTATGGATTTATATATGTATATATGTAATTGTACATTTATATACGTATATGTGTGTATCTCTTTATCTGTGTACTATGCTTATAAAAGCAGTGTGGGATAATGGGAAGAGCTTGGGTTTATTGTGAGACTCTCTTTACTTTTGCCATTCACCCTGATATAATCTCAGGCAAGTGACTTAACATTTTAATTTGCTTTCTCCTTTGGTAAAACGGAGTAATAGAATGAGATATTTTCAGATGGTCTCCTCCAAATCTGTATCCTGAACCTAGCTGGCACAAATCTAATGATACCAGCTAGTAATGTCTTAATCTGTCCTTTCAAGGTGGCATGGAAGTGACTGTGTGATTTTGAAAGTTATATAAATGGAACCCAAGCTCTAGTGTGTTCTATGAAGCTAGAAAAGCTCCATGTGTGGCCCAGACTATTTGCCTATACCAGGAGTGGGGAACCTGAGGTCTCAAGGCCACATGTGGCCTTCTAGGTCTTCAAGTACAGCCCGTTGACTGAATCCAAACTTCACAGAAGAACTATCCTTAATAAAAGGATTCACTCTGTAAAACCTGGAGTCAGTCAAAAGGCTGCACCTGAGGACCTAGAAGGAGACATGTGGCCTTGAGGCCTCAGGTTCCCCACTCATGGCATAATCCTAGCATAAGCCTAGCTAAGTTCAAAGAAACTCATCACCAGAAGCTAGGCTACTAGGTGATGAATATTTTTAGCCATGGTAATTCATAAAGAGACAGTCAGTGTGGTATAATAGAGTCTTTAAAACTGAATTCTGCTTTAAATACTTACCAGATAAGTGATAGTGGGCTAGTCACTTAACTTCTCCCCACCTTAGTTTCCTCATCTGTAAAATGGAACTGGGGGATTAATTTAATGCCCTTCAGTTTCCCTTCCAGCTCTAATTCTAGGTATGAAATCATGGGTGAGATGCCAAGAAAGAGCATAAGTGTTCAAAGAATCAAAAGTCTAATGATTTATTCTCACAGAAATGCAAGTGCATGACTCCCCAGGTATTCAGTCCCATGGGAAAACCTGGACGGAATGGTGAGGGTGTGTGGTGGGATAAACACCTTGATTATGAATCTGAAGCTCTGGGCCTCTCCTCTTAGGTCTGATTGCTATTGTTGGACAGATACCTATGGGCTGAATGAAAACAAAATCTTAGGGATAGTGAATCAGTGGGTGGTCAAGACCATTAGAGAAAGAAAGAGACAGAGAGAGGCAGAGACATAGATAGAGAGACAGAAGAGAGAAGGGGAGAAGAGAGACGAGACAGAGAAACAGACAGACAGAGATAGAAGAAAGGAGACAGGGAGAGGAGAGATGAGACAGAGACAGAGAAAGAGAGAGAGAGAGAGAGAGAGAGAGAGAGAGAGAGAGAGAGAGAGAGAGAGACTCTATAGGTTGTCCGTTCCGGGGCATGTATAACCTAGATTCTAAATTCTAAGGTTTTCTTTATCTCCTTGACTTTTCTGTGTAGATAGTTGAACCAAACTCTTGAATGATTATTGATTGCATTTAAGAGGCCCTGAAATGCTCAGAGGTTGGATACAATCAGTACATGTCATCTGTAAATAGGAACATTTGGAAAATCTTAGCATCTGTAGACTTGGATTCTGTCCAAGATCACCTGAAATCTCTTCTAACACCTTTAGTGACCGTACCTGTCCCTGTTTTAAACTTTGAGTGATATTAATGATAAGGAGGTTGTCAAACAAAGTAATCTCTATCGCTACATATTTTGAGAAATCTTAGGTAATTTTCATTTAAGGTTGTATTTTTCTCTAACATATCAAATGCCTTCATATACATAACAAATTATAAATGCAGCGGGACCTTGAATTTTATTCAATTGTACCACGGTAAAGATTTGAAATGTCACTTACAAACTCTTTAAACCAGCAACCTAATGAAGTGGAAAAAAGACCTGGATTTTGAGTCAGAAAATCTTTGATTTGCCCCTTACCATTTGCGTGTGATATTGGGCAAATCACTTAACCTCTCTTGACCTCAGTTTCCTCATCTGTAAAAAGATGGGGTTGCACTCGATAATCTTCCTGCTCCAAGTCTACAATCTAAGGACCTTTCCTTTTTTTGGCCAGGGCTCGCTAATTTATTGGCTAGTAATTGGGACTAACTTAGCAATGTTACAAAGGTCTTTACAAAAAGAATTGATTGCTAACTAAATGGAGACATTAATCTTAAGCGCCTATCTCCTAACTTTAAATACTACAGGATTTTTCTTCCTGTCCTTGCTAGGAATTTATCTAATAGGGCCACTGATTACAATGATTTCAGTTTTCAGTCAGTCCATTCCAAAAGGAAACCCAACCAAACAAAAAAAAACAAAAGCAAGAACACTTTATTTTTTAAATCACTTTTATTGAAAAGTAAACAATACATAAACACATGCAAGATAAATAGGAAACCAAAAAAAAGGGGGGGGGGGGGGAGGCACTAGAATTAAGAGATGCTGGGAAAGGTTTCCTGTAGAAGATGAGATTTTAGTTGGAACTTAAAGGAAGCCAGGTGAGTCAGTAGGGGGAAATGAGGAGTGACAGCATTCCAGGCATGGGCGATAGCTGGAGGAAGTGCCTGCAGCTGACAGATGGAGTCTTTTAGTAGAACATCCAGGAGGCCAGTACCACTGGATCAAAGAGTACCTGATAAAGAGTAAGATGAAGAAATCTGAAAAGGTAGGAAGGGGATAGGTTATGAAGGGCTTTAAATGCCAAATGATTTTGTGTTTGATTCTGGAAGCAATCATTAGGCGAACCCTAGGCTGGAGATCTGAAAGCCTGGATTCATATTCCAGCTCAGCTGTGTCATTTTAGAAAAGTTACTCACATTCCTGGTCCTCAGTTTCCTCACCTGTAAAATGAACATGCCAGACTTCTAGCTCTATTTCCTATGGAAGTACAGGTAATGTTAGGGAATTATCTTGTTTTATATGCCCCAGCAATAAATAAGAAATTAAGTCTTAACAGTTGTCAATAAAGTATTTCCATAAGGACTGAAATTCACTTGACGATAACAAAAACGATTATTACCAGGAATGCATTATTTAGCTATGAATATATTTCATTGGGCATTTGGGGAGAAATTGTGAAAAATGATAGCAGTGAGCAAAACATAATCACATACTTTACCATATTGTTTTTGAATGAAAAGTGATCCCTGGGAGAATGATTGTTGGTGGAAAAATTAAATCGGAAACAAAACATTTGGTTCACCCAATTCCTTCAGGGTAATTTCAATGGAACTCTTGTGAGTACAGTTTTTTGAATTTTTCTATTGCAGCCCAGTTTAATAGACAGGTGCCCAAGCTCACCACCTCTCCCTACAACTGAAACAAAGAAGCATAGCATATAGACAGAAACCTTAGAGAGGAAGATTACATCAGATGAGATTACATTCAGATTCTTCTCCCCACCCCACACTGTCCATCCCATTACTCTCTCTCTCTCTCTCTCTCTCTCTCTCTCTCTCTCTCTCTCTCTCTCTCTCTCTCTCTCTCTCTCTCTCTCTGTCTCTCTCTCTCTCTGTCTCTCTGTCTCTCTCTCTCTCTCTCTGTCTCTGTCTCTCTCTCTCTCTGTCTCTCTCTCTGTCTCTCTGTCTCTGTCTCTGTCTCTCTGTCTCTGTCTCTGTCTCTGTCTCTGTCTCTCTCTCTCTCTGTCTCTCTCTCTCTGTCTCTCTCTGTCTCTGTCTCTCTCTCTCTGTCTCTCTCTCTGTCTCTCTGTCTCTCTGTCTCTGTCTCTGTGTCTCTGTCTCTCTCTCTCTCTCTCTCACACACACACACACACACACATTTCCTATCACAGAAAGGGATCAGTTGGCTCATGATATTTGCCTTCAGCCACTGGATCTGTCTCAGGAAAGGTTGATATCCCCACCCCACAAGCACTCCTGCTTGCATTGTCTAGAATGGATGCATCGGACATCCAAAAAAGAACTCCTTCCAACTTGTACCAGTTTGATCAGAGTAGGTTTAGTGGGTTGAGTCTAAAGAGTAACCATTACCTAGGTTGTGCAATGATATCATCATTATAGTTCTAGACCAATACTAGATAGTCATTGAAACTCTGTGTGAGTTCTTGAAAGAAAGAGGAACAAGTACTTTACTATGGTTACAGAAACCTGATAATCATGACCATCTAGGACTGATACCTTCTAGCTTTGATATTCTTAGGCATTGCCAAGGGCATTGCCATTCAGAAAAATTGGACTTCTTGGAGCATATATACAATGTTATTAGGTTTATGAAATTATCTTTCATTTTTTTTAAGGTTCTGTAATGGTGGGGCAGCTAGGTGGCGCAGTGAATAGAGCACCAGCCCTGGAATCAGGAAGACCAGAGTTCAAAGCCAGCCTTAGACACTTGATACACTTGTTAGCTGTGTGACTTTGGGCAAGTCACTTAACCGCAATTGCCCTCCAAAAAGCAAAAAAAAAAAAAAAAAAAAGATTCTGTAGTGGTAATGGGAATTTGAAGATTTTCCCTACCCTTTAATAAACCTAAGGGAATCTAAAGATCTTCCCTGCTCTGAAAGTCTTCCTTGCCCCCTAATAGGCCAAATGTAATCACATGGAGCCTGTGGTGGGAGAAGTTTGCTGAAGGATGGGGCAGAGCCCACAGGAAGCTGGCAATCAGAGCAGCTAAACGGTGGGAGATAGAGGATGCACCTAGGCAGACAGCTAGGCTTATGAGTGTTCGCCCCCTGCTGTGACAGTGTGAGTGTTGGTTTGTGAGAAGGCTAAAGGATGGTGTGACTCTCTGTTGTGTTATGGTGTATTAACTTCTATGTTGCTATGATGAATTTGGTTTCCTGGAGTTGGGATTTGACTTTCTCGTGTCTGAACAAATGTTTTGCTTCTACTCTATGGAGAGTCTGTTATATTTTGCAATTAAGCACTATGCCGGATAAATTCTCACCACATAAAGCAGAAATGAGTTGTACATATGAAGTGTTGCTTAAAGAGATGGTTATAGTTACACAAGGAACTCCTCAACCAATGGAGATTAAAAAACAAATATGCACAGAAAATAGAAGCAAGGCCAAATAACAGAGGATCAACCTCCACCCCCCCACCCAGATCCCCTGTAAATAACAAAGTCCTAGTAGAACAGGAGAATTAGAGGATAAGATGAACTGAGACTGCTGAGCAAAGCTAAGGCAAAAATTTGGGGAGGTATTTATAAAAACTGAACTGGGGAAAAGGGGAAAGATAGAAGAGACAAGAGCTGAATACATTGATGATAATAAACAGAGCTGCTATATTATTGCTATAGTAATAAGTATATAAGTAATAACTACGAGACTAGTATTGAGTCTAGACCAAATTAGCTCCATTCTTGGGCAAGTCTTCTCGGGGCCTTACTTTTTTTCATCCAAAATATAGGATTGAACTAGATCAGTTGAGTTAAATTCAAATAAAAATGGAAACCCCTAAATCATTCATAAGGATTCCTAAGGCTGCATATTGATTTTGAAAACTGCATATGAATATTATCTGTATTTTATTTTAGTTTATTAAATATTTTGCAATTATATTTTATTCTGGTTTGACCATAATTGGAAGAACTGTTGGCCACATGTGGCCTGAAGGCTGAGTGATTGACACTTCTAGTCTAAATGATCTCTCAAATTAAATCTAAGTACAAAAAAGCAAAACCAACCAATCAACAAACCATCCAAAAATTAAAGAAACAAAATTCCTTTCTAAGTGATATGCATTGTAGGATTTGCATACACTAAAGGCAACCAGAGTGACATTTGGGAAATCATTCATCTCTAGCTATAAATAGCTTATTTCTTAATCTTTCTTACCTGTTTTACTTAATCTTTCTTCCTCAATCTATCAATGGGATTCATATTGAAATAAAGCAAATAAGAAAAAAATATACAAGTCAAATCATTTAACAACAAATGACATCACAATAATAGCTTTTATTTATTTAATAAAAGTTATTCCTGAATCTTAGGATTTCATTTATTTTAAGCAATAGCTACTAAAACTAAATTTCAGTACAAACAGTGAATTTTGAGGTGATTATAGTGGGGTTGTAATTGTATACTGGGAATCACTGACCTCTTTTTAGGAAACAATATAATTATCATAGAATCATAATTTTAGGGTTAAAAGGGATGTTAAAACTGAGGCAGAGCCAACATGGTGAAGTACAGACCGTTAAGCAACTGAATTCTCCTAATGTTCCCTTCCAAACTACTTTAAAATAATACATCAAATAACATTTTGGAGTGAAAGAGTCAACAAAAGCTCAGAGGGAGAAATTTTCCTGGCCCAAGACAAATCAGGAGATCCATAGGAGAGGTCTGTAACATCTGGCGGGGGGGGAGCAGTGCAGGCCCAGAGCCAGGCACCAGCACCAGCAGAGAGCCTTGGAGGCCCCAAGACAGCAGCAGGAGCTCCAGGAGCTCTCTGCTTAGAGATAGAAAGCACACAGAAGAACTAGAAAAATAGATTACAGGAGACCCTTTGCTAGAGCTAGTCAAAGGGCTATAAAACTGTGCATGTCCTTTGATCTAGCAATATTACTACTAGGTCTGTATTGCAAAGAGGTAAAAAAAGGAAAAGGACCTATTTGTACAAAAATATTTATATCAGTTCTTTTTGTGGTGGCAAAGAATTATAAAGTTAGGAGATGTTCTTCAGTTGGGAATGGTTGTATGATTATGATGGTGTACTTTTGTGCCATTAGAAATGACGAGGAAAAATACATGACAAGACCTTTATGAACTGATTCAAAATGAAGTGAGAAGACTAGGAAATCATTGTGCACAGTAACAGCAATGTTGTAATGCTGATCAACTGTGAAAGACTTGGCTACTTTGACTAATACAGCAATCCAAGACAATTCCAAAGGAATCATGATGAAAAAAATGCTTTCTGTCACCTGAGAGAGGACTCATGAACTCTGAGTGCAAATAAGTGTTATTTTCTCCATCTCTTTATTTGTTTGTTTTTGCTTTTTTGTGATGTGGTTAATTCAGAAATATGCTTTGCATGATTTCCAATGCATAGCTGATACTATATTGTTTGGCTTCCCAATGGATGTGAGTGGGGTGGAAGAGAAGGACAGAATCTGAAACTCAAAATTTAAAAAGAAAATGTTCAAAATAAATAAATAATAACATGAAAAAAAAAACAGAACAAAAAAGAGACCTCAGAGTCCATTTAATTCAAATTCTTTATCTTACAAATGAGAAAACATATGTGTAAAATGATTTAGGGTTTCATTCCAGATCCTCTGGTTCCAAGTTGAGCTATGTTGTCTCCTGTCCAGTTATATAAATATGATACCAAAAGGTATCCTCTGAAGTAAAAAAAGGAATAAGAAACTCTCCCATCTACCATGTCTGCAAAAGAAGAGCCCAAATTCTACATAAATCTCCTTGGAAGTTCCACATATGGGTTTTTGATACCCAACAACTCATCTGTGGATTAAAGAATTAGGTCAATGGGATATTAAAAAAAAATTAATTGCTATCAGATGGAAAATGTCATGTCAGGAAGACACATATGAAATGTCAATATAACATTGAATCTCACATAGGACCTATTATTCTCATGGTGACCAAAATGCAATGTGTAGCATTAAATCAGTTTTTCAAAGTAATGTCTTATGTCAGAGAAAAAAAAATAGAATATCCTGAAAATTCACTTGTTTAGAAAAGAATCATATGGGGGCAGGTAGATGATGTGGTGGACAGACCAACTGACCTTGGAGTCAAGAGGACCTGAGCTCAAATCTGACTTCAGACACTAGCTGTGTGAACCTGGGCAAGTCACTTAACCCCAACTGCTTCTGAAAAAGAAAGGAAGGCAGAGAGAAAAGGAAGGAAGGAAGGGAGGGAGGGAGGAAGGAAGGAAGGAAGGAAGGAAGGAAGGAAGGAAGGAAGGAAGGAATCACCTGACATATAAGTCAAAAGAGGCAACTAAGTGGTATAATGAATAGAGCACTGGGCCTAGTGTCAGGAAGATATGAATTCAAATATGGCCTCAGACAATTACTAGTAGTGTAACACTGGGCAAATCATTTAACCTCTCTTTGCTTAGTTTCCTCATATGTAAAATGGTGATAATAGTATTGCCTATATTCCAGGGTTATATGTATGCATATGTGTGTATGTAGATATACATACACGTACATATGTACATATATGTATATATCATAAACAAACCAAATTTTAAAGTAACTTAGGGTTTCCAAGAGGCAGAAGAGAGGAAGGCGTGCATTCCGGGTGTAGATGACAGCCTTTGCAAAAATCAAAGAGGAAGGGGATGGAAAGCCTTGTCTGGGGAAAACAGTCCAGTTGAGCTGGAATGTACAAGGCAGGAGGGATTGTAATGTGAAATCCATTTGGAAAAGGATGCTAGACTAGGTTGTGATGAGCTTTAAATGCCAAATAAAGAGTTTGTAGTTCATCTTAGATACAATATGGTGATGGGAAGCTTCTTGAGCAATGGAGTGAGAGAGTTAGACCGTAACTCAAGAAATAGCAATTTGACAGCTGTGTGAAGGATGAACTGTCAAGGTTTGTCAAAGAGACTAGAGTATACTGAGTATTCCAACTGGGAGTCATTACAGGGTTATTCCCTTTTTTATTCCCTTTGAGTTCTTTCATTTTTCTACTCCTTTAGGTCAATCACTCTCTTTGCCATCTCTTCTTCCCTCTTCTCCCCTTCTCTTCATCTCAAAACTCCTCAAAAGCATCTCCTACTCAATCTTTTCTCCTACTTTCTGATAATCAGGTAGTTTCTCCTTGCTAAGGCTATGTACAGCCTTTATTTTACCCCCTCTTTTCTTGCCCTGTCAATTGTGCCCTTGAGCATCACTCTTATCTTTCTAATATTTAATTCTCATCCTATCTCCTAGTTCTTTGGCAAAGAGGTGGTTCGATGGAAAGAGTGCCAGACCTTGAATCAGGAAGACTTGGGTTCAAATCCGGCCTCAAACACTTACTAGCTGCAGGTAGTGAGGGCAAGGCCCTCAATCGTCTTTGCTCATCTTTGCCAAGAAACCCCCAAAAAGGGGTCGGATATGACTGGATATGACTGAACAACATCTACTAGTTCCTCTGATGCTGCCTTCAAGCATACTTTAGTCCCCCATATCTTTAAAAAAATTTTCACTAGACTCTTCTACTTTCTCAAGTTATTTCCCCAAATCTCACATCCCTTTATCAACCTCTTAGAAAATAAGGTTTCTGTACTTAATGTCTCCAATTCCTCTCCTCTTGCTCCATTGCCCTTTGTTGTCTGTTTTCTGTACTTATCACTCAACTGAGATTGCTTTATTGAAAGTAACCACTGATTTCTTGTTGGCTAAATCTGATACTCTTATCTCAGCCTTCATCCATCTTGACCTATCTCCTTTAATCAGCATTGCTGATAAGCTTTCCTCCTAGATACTCTCTCACTTCTGTTTTTTTTTTTTCCTTTTCATCTTTCTCTCTGTTTTTCTTTTTTGGACACTGATCTCTCCTGAGTCTTCCCCTACATCTCTGATTTTTCCTTCTTAGTGTCCTTTGCTGCCTTATCATTACACATATTTGTATGTGTATACACACACACGTATATATATATATATATATATACATGCATCACACATGCATATACATATGTGTGTATATCCCTAAACTTGGATTTGCACTAGGTCTTTGTCCTCCACTATCTTCCAACTATATTTCTCTATCTTTGCGATAGCATCAGTTCTTCTATATTTAATTGTTATCTTTGCAGTTGATTCACAGATCAATGCATTCAGTCCCAGAATGTCCTCTGAGCTTCAGTCTTGAATCATCAGCTGCCTATTGGACATTTCAAACCAAATGTCCTGGACACATCTCAAACTCATCATGTAGTGATTTATGACAACAACAATAATAGCATTTACCATGTATTTGGCACTGTGTTAAGCACTTTATAAGTACCATTTTATTTGATCCTGGGAAGTACATGCTATTATCCACATTCTATAGTTGAGAAAACAGAGGCAGACAAAGGTTAAGTGACTTGTCCAAACTCACACAGATATTAAGTGTCTGAGGCTGGATTTTAACTCAGGTCTTCCTGATCGAGGCCTAACACTCATGGCACTACCTAGCTGCCCTATGTCCCAAAGTAAACTCATTATCTTTCCTGCAAAACTACCCATTATTAAACTTCCTTATTTTTTTGCTGAAGGCACCACCAATTCTTCTAATTTCCCAGGTTTCAAGCCTTGGCTTTATCCTCTTACTCTCTCTCATAACCCACAGCCAGTTTTCAAAATCTTGCTTTTGCTATATCTCCACCATCTTGTATATCTGATATCTTCTCTCCACTCACAGTCACCACTGTAGTTGAGACTCTCACATACCCTATTGCAGTGGCTTCCTAATTGAGCTCTCTGCTCCAAGTCTATCTTTATTCAACCTATTGTCCACATGGCTCCCAAATTGATTTTTCTTAAGGGCAGAATTGACCTCCTCCCTCTCCTACTCAATCAACTTCAAGGACTCCTCATTTCCTTTAGAACAAATATAAATTATAGTGTTTACCTTTTAAAGCTCTTCACCACTTGGCTCTGATTTATATTTCCATTCTCATTGGACGTTACTCTCCCTTCAGCACTGTATAAAGCAGTCAAACTATCTGTCCCTCATATGTGGCGTCCCATCTCCTCAATCTGTACCTCTGCCCTGGTCATCTCCTGCCCCTGGCATATGCTGCAGACTCCCTGCTGCCTCACAGACCCCTCTTTTCCTTCAAGATGCTGCTCAGTTACCACCTTTTATAAGATGCTTTTGTGTATCTCCCCAACAGCTAGTGCCCTGCCTGCCTACTTGTATTTGTCTATTTGTATTTAATTGTATTTATTCCCTTGATGCTTATTTTGTGTATAATAAAATATGTACTTGTTGGCCTTCCCTGACAAAATAGAAGAATATCTAAAACCCATAGAATTAGTTATAGAACAGAATCATAACAATGAAATATGTATTTTTTTTGCTTTTTTTTTTTGAGGGGCAATTGGGGTTAAGTGATTTGCCCAAGGTCACACGGCTAGTAAGTGTCTGAGGCCAGATTTGAACTCAGGTCCTCCTGACTCCAGGGCCCATGCTCTATTCACTGTGCCATCTAACCTCCCCTGAAATATGTATTTTGATTACAGAAAAAAATGTGTGTATGCACACACAAATATATCTGTGTATGTATTTGTTGTTGTTCAGTTGTTTTTCAGTCATGTCTCTCTTCGTGCATGACCTTATTTGAATGTTTTTTTTTGACAAAGATACTAAAGTTATTTGTCCTTTCCTTTTCCAGCTCATTTTACAGATGAGGAACTGAGGTAAACAAGGTTAAGTGACTTGCCCAGAGTCACACAACTAGTAAGTATCTGAGGCCAGATTTGAACTCAATATGAGTCTTTCTGACTCCAGGCCTGGTGCTCTATTTAGGCATATATATATAAGCTATCAAATGACAGCTATAAGGTTGATTGACCTCCACCATTATTAAGGCTTTCTCTGCCACAGGAGAACCAAGATAGCTGTACCTGACTTTCTCTTACCCCATACGAACTTATAGAATGACCATAGACACCATTCCTTTAGTCTCTACTAAGCTTTCTCTGAATTTCCATTCTTTTCTCTCTGTGAGAGAGACAGTATCTCCCTAGAACACAAAGCCTTGTAAAACAGGCAGATTTCATTTTATTCAAATGATATTCTGACTTTGTATGTGAGAGGTTTCGTCACTGTCCTTTCCCTGTCCTTCCATGTTCTCAAGTACCACCTAGCTGCCATCTCCTTTGCCCCTAGCTTGAACCCATATGCTCAGGCATACACTTAGATTTTTATCATCCTTGAGTGTCCTCATCCTGCCTGTACACTGGCTTCAGCCCTGTGCATAATTCAGTTCCATGGTTACTCTTGTGAAGCTAAGAACAAGCTTTATTTGGGGGGGTGGATTATGAATGATTTAGACATCTTAGACTGTGTAAGTCAGCTTTACAGCCAGTTCTTCTTAGAGGGCTTACTGGGGAACAGAGAGACAATTTAGACCACCTTATAATTCTTAAAATTCATGTACAAGCTTATGTCCAAGGTTTTTTTAAAAAGCAAGTAGAGAATTAGCCTCTAAGAGAAACTGATGTATGTATAGAGATAACATTTAATGTGACAAAACAGACATTATTATTTCTGCTGTCCATTAAATGTATAGTTGATCACATTTTGTGTATTAAACACTTTTAAGAGAGTTGTTTTAGAAATTGAGAAATGAGTGTGTTCCTCCTCTCTTTTATAAATCCAATCCCTTGGTATTTCCAAGAGGTATGTAATCATCAGAAGACATAGCTGAACTGAAAAGCTTCTCATCTTTCTTCCCTGTCCCTTCCCCACCTACCTACTCATGAATACTTGGTGAGGTTCCAAGAAAGATTAAGTATGAATGTTAGAGTACAACGTCTATTAGGAAGCTGCTTCCAGTCCCACATGTGAACCCATGTACAGTGGGTAAACATTTTCTGAGAGATAAATTTAATCCTACCTCTACTCTGATGGAAGATACACGGTAGCCCTCTCTAGTCTACACAGCCGGTTTCTGTCCCAGTCAAACCATAGACTGTCAATGTTTGCTGGGGATCTCTTCCTAGGTTGTTTATCAATCTGACTGTCTTTGTTCTTCTTGGATTTGATTTCGTTGGAATAGATTCTCACCTGCAGTAACTATAGGGTCTTTCCAGGACACAGGAAACGTTTTCTGACTTGCTCCTGTAGAAGAGTAGGTTTTTATGTCTCTATTATTTGTCTTGGCTTCTCTGCATGTGTCCATCATTTCCTTTTTCACCTTAGTTCATTTTCAAATCTCAGAGTGCCAGAGAGGTAAGAGAAAGATGGGTTTTCCATGGAGTTTCTCTTTTGGATTGATTTTTCAAAGGCTCCACAATAGCATTAACTGTCTTATTCTGTCTTGGCCACAGGGGAATCCAAAGATCACTGTTTATTTCCTTGATGGGAAAAAATAAAATAAATCCAAAACCTGTTCAAGCACAGGCAGGATTGCAATGCTATTAGTTGATTATAGGTAAGCCAGAATTCTTTTTTTGCTCACTTGTTAATGTCAATATCTAAATGTTTAAACTTCTTAGCCAAGCACTGTCTTATTTGTTACATCTTATTTTTATAAAAGTTTGGGACTACTGAGGTAACTGCAGAGTATGTTGAAACACTAAAACCAAGAATATATCTAAAATTTATTATAAATATCATTTTTCTTGTCCCTTTCAAATAGACCCCAGGGATTCTAACTAGTCTTGCATTTTTACCAGAAAGACTTCAGAAGATCCATATTGGTTCTTGGGCTTCTGCAAGACTCAGGCTTAAGGAAAACTCAGAGAGTATTACATTGAACCATGCCTGGATATTCTTCCCAAGACAAAAGCAAAGACTGCTGAGAGATTTAAGAACAACTCCTTTTCCCAGAGAGATAGGGGCAGTGTTTAAGTTTAACTTTTGTGATTGTCCCTGGCTGATGTGGACACACAGGGCTCAGATTGGTCTGAATTTTGAAATAGTGATTATTAGAAATTCTTTTTTTTTTTTAAAGCAATTGGGGTTAAGTAACTTGCTCAAGGTTACACGGCCAGTTATTTCTGGGTGTGGTGGTAAATATCTGAGTCCGGATTTGATCCCAGGTTATCCCGACTCTGGGGCTGGTACTCTTACTGAGCCACCTGGCCACCCTTAAACAATTGGGGTTAAGTAACTTGCTCAAGGTTACACAGCCAGGTGTTTCTGGGTTGGTGCTAAGTGTCTGAGCCCAGATTTGATCCCAGGTCATCCCGACTCTGGGGCCAGTGCTCTTACTCACTGTACTACCTGGCCGCCCCAATTAGCAATTCTTATATTTTTGTAGCAGTTGACTCCTTCACCTTGCACAAAGTTTATACATTTTTATATACACAAATATATATGTATTTTTTAATTAAAAATAAATTTTCAATATTTTATTTCAATCTATTAAAAGTGACTTGGTAAAATGAGTATTTTTGCTATGAGTGTTATATAATTGGGAATGATATTGATATTTTCAATTCTTAATAAGTCTTTTTTTTTTTTGTTTGGGATTGCTTGTCATTTGCTCAGTTATTTCAGTCATGTCTGACTCTTTGTGACCCCAGTTGGGGTTTTGTTGACAAAGATACTGGAGTGATTTGCAATTTCCTTTTTCAGTTCATTTTATAGATGAGGAATTGAGATAAACAGGATTAAGTGATGTGCTCAGGGTCACCTAGTTAGTAAGCATCTGAAGTTAGATTTGAACTCAGAAAGATGAGTCTTCCTGATTCCAAGCCTGACCCTTTATCCACTGCACAACCTAGCTGCCCTTGCTTATCACATTTACACATAAAAATTCCAGAGTTTTTCATTTGAATTCTTTATGTTTGTCTTATAAATGCAACAATAATTTTTACTGGTATTTTATGCCACACTTCTCACTTATTCTTATCCACTCTCTGAAGTTGAAAGAGAAGGGGGAGGAGGTGGGACTGAACCTTTCGGAGGAGACTGGTGGCCCCATCCACCAAGTGTTCTTAAGGGGAAAGCCATGCTTGAATTTGGAATCAGGTGACCTAGATTCAAATATCAATTCTGTTATTTTCCAGTGGTGTGACCTTGGGGAAATCATTTATCCTATCTGGATATCTTTTTTTTCCCCCATCTGTAAAATATTGAGGTTGGTCCTCTAAGGTCCCTTTCTGCTCTAAAGCTTTGGTCCTATATGATACTATGACTTTTTTGCAAGAAGAGAGACAGAGATAAAATGGCAATTTGTACAGAGGCAGCCTGCTTTTTGACTTGCAGCTGTGTCCCTTCCTCCTCCTTTTCTCTTCCCATGAAGCTTTAATTGGTGAGATTGGGACCCTGGACAGCAACTGTTCAGAGATAGGTAGATGCTTACAGGTTAATAAAAAAAAAAAGGCTTAAAGGCATGGTCAGTAAAGAATATTTGGCATCTGATGGAAATAGGATTGCCCAGAAGAGGCATCAACATCTGATCCATATTTCCAGTACAAATGTCTAAAATGTCCTTGAAATCTGAATCTGAGTTCTGTAATTGTATTTCTTTGAACCATTGATATATTTGCTTCTTGCCTGCAAAGTCTTTTGAAGCTTCCTAGGCACAGAAGGAAGTTCCCTTGATTGGTGTTTAATGTATTCATTTTTACTCCTTTTCTACTGTTAAGCAAAAATAATTTTATACACTTATATGAAGAGTGAACTCTACTAAAATAAAACAGAGATGGAAAAAGGGCAGTTGTCCGTTGGGTGGGGAATCAATGAGAATATGATTGAATAAATTCACATTAACCCACTTAGACTAAGAGACTAGTACTGTCTCTCACAAAAGAGGCAGAGGAAGGGGAAAGAGCCTTCTGCGGTATAGGGAGTTCGGGATCACCTTATTCTCTGGAACTGAGTTGGGGGGCATCATTGCTGTGATGAGTATATGATTGGCAATACTTGACCTGATCCACGAATAGGGGGTCAGACACATATCAGAATATCCTGGTGACTAATTTTAAAATGTGGAATCATACTGAATATCAAGATCATTAGAAGCAAGCCTAAATAATGATGAATCCTGTCATAACTGCATTTCTCTAGTGGACATAGTACTCAGACAAGATTCTTTCCCAGTCTTAGTCATCGGTATATTGTTCTTGTCTATTCCTGAATTTTATAAATTATCTATAATGGACACCAAGACCAAAATATTTAAACAAAAACAAAACTGCAGAACACCAAAAATATAAATGGATACTTTTTTATTTTAAACAACTCTCCTGAGATAATCAACTGATTGTATCACATGCTATTGAATGTATTCCAAGATGGTCATGTTATACTTCTGTCTTGGGTTATAAGGCCCAAGAAAAAGTTCAAGTTATAAGGAAACTAGAATCAGTGCATCCTCCCAAGAGTCATCCTGATGAAGGTACAAGATCATATCAAAAAATATTTTTTAATAAAAAAATTAACAAAGTTAGATTAGGTATCTTGATAGGAAATTTGAAGGAGAAAATAATACTCCTAACAAATTTGGACTATCTAGGTGTAAGGTTAATAGAAGAGGAAGATCTTCCCCATCCATTAAAAGGCCTGAGTCACATGGAGCTCAGAGCATGAGGAGTTGACCCAGAGGAGCAGAAAGCAGCAAAAAGAGAGAGAAGCAAGTTGAGTGGGAAGAAGGAGGAATTTTGCCTAGGGGAGAGGAGATCTATGGGGAGGCCTAACAGAAAGAAGATTTAAGATGAAATAACTGAAAACACCTAAGTGACCTTTAGAGATAACAGCTTAAAGATTGTCCCCAGTGCTCTCTGAAGATGTACTTTTCATCACTGAAAGTACAGAAAAAAGTATGGAGGAAAAAGAGAGGTGGAGTCCATCAGCACTCTACTTAATTATGAAGAAATACTTGAACATTTAATCCTAGAATAATAAATGGATCTTTACATTGTATCTCCTGACATAGGAGAAAAAATAAATTTTTGTTATTAAAGATGTTCCTACAAAGAAAAATTCTGGACAATCAGTCCAAAATTCCTGTTTATTTCCAAAGTTAAATCAGACCTATTATCTTAAACCAACATATTTCTACAATTAAATATGCTATGGGCAG
The DNA here is from genome assembly GCF_028583685.1 of Petaurus breviceps papuanus. NCBI lineage: Eukaryota > Metazoa > Chordata > Mammalia > Diprotodontia > Petauridae > Petaurus > Petaurus breviceps. The sequence goes on along the minus strand of NW_027185764.1, from coordinate 47,429,551 downwards.
TGTTAGTGAGAAATAAGAAGTTATGTTGGACAGTACCAAGACTTCTGGGTATAAACTTATAGTTTTTAAAGTTTGTTACTTTTTCAGTGGTATGCAAATGTAAGAGACAGGTAATGCTTTTGAAAATGGTTCAGTTTTGTGGCAGCAATGGGCATGTGTCTCATAGTACTAAGAGGAGGTTTACTGAGAATGTCAGACATTCACCAGCTAAAACGGGATTGAACTTGTCTTTCCTCACCTTTGACTAATTCTTTGCCAGTTGAGTGCTAGATTTTGTGCCATACACATTTCATTGTTCTTTTGCTGATGTTAAGTGCTCACTTCAATGATTGTTAGAACTCTTTCAGAGGCTATTTGTGTGGGAAAGTCAAGTATTTTATAGATCATAAAGGTTGCAACAAAACAAGATCAATTATACTGAGGCACGAAGGAAAATGTGGCTTAAAAAAAGAAATTACAAAAATTGACAAATTACTGAACTAAGCAATCTAATTAGTTTTCAGAGTACAACTAATGATCTTCAGGGGGCTTGAAAAGTTGAGCAATTGTTATTGATTCCTCTATGGTATTGAAGTGGAATAACAGAGAGAAGACCATCAGAAAAATCACAACATAAAGACTGAAGTACTAAATACTGGAAAAAAGATATCTACTGATAAATATCACTTTTTCATACTGGGCTATACCAAAACTATTGTTAGAAGAAATTTAGGTGAGCCGATGAGATCTAGAGATCTCATCATCTTCATCAGACTCCCCTTCATCATTCACCTCTCAAAAGGTTTTTTTTTCAACTTCCAGTAGACCCAGAAATCTTGTTTCCATTGTAAGAATTATTAACTTTAAGATTATTAATATATTGAGAAACAGAATTGCCAAATGGACATGGAAAACTGCAATGCAACTTTACATCTGCACACTATTAGTTTGTCTAAACTTATCTAAGAAATAGAGATACACAGTCATAAAAACTGAAGAAATTTAACCCCCATTAAAAATCTGTGCATTATGATCTAGACAGGATTTAGACAAATGAACTATTTGCCAAGGGTACTCAATAGTCAATATATTGAAAGTGTGGTTTCATGAAGAAGTATTTTAAAATGTACGTCAAAATCTTGGGAACTTAATGCCAAATCTCACAAACAAATGTATGTAAAGGTAATGGTAATTTGAAGAACTTCCCTGCCCCTTAATAAGCCTAAGGGAATTTGAAGACCTTCCCTGCTTTGAAAAGAAACTCTGCCTCCTAATGGGCTGAATGTAATCACATGGAACCTGTGGTGCAAAGAGTTTACTGAAGAGTGGAGCAAAGCCCACCAGAAGCTGGGAGTCAGAGTCAGCTAAGCTGTTGGGAGGAGAGCACATTTCCCAGGGAGAAGAGCATGCCTCCCAGGAAGACAAATAGGTTTGTGAGTAAATATTGGTCTTATATTGGTTTGTGGGAAGGCTAAAAGATGCAGTGGCTCCCTATGCTGTTGTGGCTTAACTTCTTTGCTGCTATGATGGAATTGGCTAACTGGTTTTTTGAGATTCAGTTTTTTGGTGTCTAAATAAATGTTTTGCTTTTGTCTTCTATATGGAGAGTCTGTTGCATCCTGTGATATAGCACCATGTGGGTATATTTATAGTAACCGAGGGTGCTGTGAATATTACATTGGCATTACAATGTAGCAAAAAGATGACAGATATTTTACACATCAAAAGTTCTTAAAAATGTAAAAAGTTGTAAGGTTTATTGTACAAGTCAGAGACTCCTAGCCTTTTTTGTGTCATGAATCCTCTTGGATCTGGTGAAGCCTATGGACTTCTCAGAATAATATTTTTAAGTGAATAAAATAGAGTACATAGTGTTACAAAGGAAACAATTTATATTGAAATACAGTAATTGATCTACCTATTCTTTCTCTCTCCCTGTCTTTGTCTTTGTCTCTGTCTCCTGTCTAAATTTACTGAACCCAGGTTAAGAATCCCTGGTATAAGTCAATCAATTTAATTATTACACTATGATTTATTCTAATTTGTACACTACCAGTTCATCAATCATCAATAATAAGACCATAGGATTTAGAATCTGAAGGGAACTTAGAGAACATCTATTCCAAAATCCTTTATGAACACCACACATGGAACCAGGAAAGCCTAAGACTGGCCAGCCAGGATGTCACTGTAGTGACACCTGAAGTATGGTGCAATGACACATCCTCTGGAATGGGGAAGACTAGGACTTCTGGCAAAGATCTAACACTTCCTTGACAGTAGACTCCAGGCCTTGGCACCAAGCTCCATGTCTTTTGGGTATGTCTCATTTTCTGCCCTTTTGGGATTTAAATACTTGAGCCAGTACCAGGATTATAACTAGGAATATTTTTGCTGTCAGGAGCGCAATGGAAAGGGCTATTGACTTCTCCAAGGTCACATAACTAGTCAGTGAGAGTCCTAAGATTTGAACCCAAGTTTTCTGACACCAAATACAATACTCCTACTCTACCACATTAACTTATTTGCATATGTGGAATCTGAGTTTCAGAGATGTAAATCGACTCATGCAGGGTCACAGGGTCAATAAGAAGCAGTCAAGATGAATGCTAACTTATAATATATGAAGCATTGTCATATGGAAAAGACTTGTTGTGCTTGGCTCCAGAAGGAAGAACCAGGAGCACTGGGTATAAGATTTATGAAATCAGATTTAGACTTTATATAAAGGAGAAAAGTTTCCTAACAATTTGAACTGTTTAGAAGTGGAATAGGCTGTCTCAGGAGATGAATGGTTCCTTGTCACTTGAGAGTTTTTAGGCAAAATGTGGATGGCCACTCTTTGGGAATATTGAAGGGAGGATTTTTGGAGAAGTCTATGTTGGACTAAATTGTTTCTAATGATCCTTTTAAAAGAAATTTTAAGACGCTATGGTTTTGTGTTCACTTTACTTACTAAATAGAATCATATTACAACTTATGTAATGATATGATTTGGCAGCCAATCAGGAAATAAAATCAACAAATAACCTTTTGCCTAGATTATTGCAGTAGCTTACTAATGGTCTCCCTGGACCCAATTTCTTTTCTCTTGAGTCCATCCTCTACATAGAAGACAAAGATAATCTTCCTAAGGCATAGGACTATGTCACATGATGCGTTGTTTTCAAAACCTTCATTGGCTCTCCATTGCCTAGAAGATGAAATAAAACTCCCTTGTTTGACATTTGAATTCTCCACAATCTGGCTTTACAAATTTCTTTCATACTAAGTCCCTTCATTATTTATATGCTCCATTATATTTATATGCTTCATATATTTTAAGTTAGCATTCATGTTGACTGCTTCTTATTGACCCTGTGACCCTGCATGAGTTGATTTACATCTCTGAAACTCAGATTCCACATATGCAAATAAGTTAATGTGGTAGAGTAGGAGTATTGGATTTGGTGTCAGAAAACTTGGGTTCAAATATAATATAATCAAATATAATATATATATATATATATTATATTTATATACTCCAAACTGGACTACTAACACAACTCAACACTCAGTCTTTCCCAAGTCTAAGTATTTGCATAATCCATAACCTATGCCTGGGAGGCATCTCCTTTCCCCTACCTTTCATAAACTTTTTAAGGGCTCATCTAAGTTTCCATATCCTCTGTGAATCCTTCCCTAATTACCACAGTTATTGGTGTTTTCTTCTTTCTCTATTTTCCTAGCAGTATACATACATTTATCTTATCTCCCTCATTGCCATCTATCTTCCCTGTCTCCCTCTCCCCCTTAGTAGACTGTAAACTTTGTGAGGTCAGGTATGACTTGGTTTTTGTCTTTGGATCTCTAGTACCTAGTACTATGATTTACACAAAAGAGATGCTTAACAAATAATTTTGTAACTGAACTATATTTTACAGATGAGAAAAACTGGTCCCACTGAGGTTAAATGATTTACCCAAGAACACACATTAGTTAATCTTCTGATTCTCAATCCACTGTCCTTTCTTTGACATGATGATGCCTCTAACTGGATTACCATATCCCTCCTGTAGGTAGAAGGGTTAGCCCGAATTCTTTTTACTCCTTGGGAAGGGAGACAAACATTGCCTTACACCTCTTCCTCTCATATTCTTTCATATTATTATTATTATTAGTGTCATTATTATTGTTGTTGTTATTGTTAATTTACAATTTCTTCCAAGAAGACTTGCATCTTCTGGCCATCCTCAGCACTCTCTCCAGTACTGGATATATCTTCTTTCATAGAATCATAATTTAAGATTGGGGGGAAAATTAATTAAAATTTAATCCAATTCTCTTAATTTAACAAATTATTAAATTGAAACACGAAAAGGTTAAGTGATTTGCCCAAGTCCCACAATTTGTAAACCTCTGAGGAAGGATTTGACCTCAGGTCTTACTAACTCCAAGTCTAGCAAATTATCCACAAAGCAATATAGTTTCCTGACATAGTTAAGAGGATGTAGATCCATTGCTTAGTCCTCACTGTTACTTCCAGGTCTTCTGTGTTCTACTATCATTCAGCAATCTTTCCTATTTGGAGGTTCATTCTATCTATCTATCTATCTATCTATCTATCTATCTATCTATCTATCTATCTATCTATCTATCTATCTATCTATCTATCCATCTAACTATCATCTATCTATCTCTATATGTATGTAGATATGTAGATATGTATCCATATGTGTGTACGTACATATGCAGATTATAGATATATATGGAGATACACACCCACATCTATTACAGAGTAGCTCTGTCTGATCATATTTATTCAATGGGCCAGGTTATTCTACCTCATTTTTTAAGGAGTTCATTATCTTGCTCACAGTTTTGTTCTCAATATCAACCATGAAATTTTAATTGGCAGCATCAACATTGATGGTAATACTCCTTTGTACATCTTTATTTTCCAGTTTGACAGTCCATGACCTTGATCTTCACTTGGCTTCAGTCAAATGTAGGGCAGGTCATGGTCTTCATATCATTATAACTTCCTTCCTTCCTTCCTTCCTTCCTTCCTTCCTTCCTTCCTTCCTTCCTTCCTTCCTTCCTTCCTTCCTTCCTTCCTTCCTTCCTTCTTTCCTTCCTTTCTTTCTTTCTTTCTTTCTTTCTTTCTTTCTTTCTTTCTTTCTT
>NW_027185764.1:47409053-47424399 GCF_028583685.1 Petaurus breviceps papuanus | reverse complement strand
TTTCTTTCTTTCTTTCTTTCTTTCTTTCTTTCTTTCTTTCTTTCTTTGACAAAACCTTAAATGCATTTACCTGTGAAGCTCATAGATTGGACCACAACAGATCCCTGACCAAGCTCCACTTAATGGCTATATTTTGCACCCTCCTGGCTTAGAGTGAATGTCAGTTGTAACAGTTTCTCTTTGGAACAGCAATCCTGAAGTTCTTCCCCTCCCAGCTTGATTTTTTTTCTTTCCTTTTTTTCTAATTAAAAGGGTCATCCTTGACTTACTTCTTAAAGAGGTCTATGCACTGAATGGATGTTACCTCACTCAAAATAAGAACCTGAAAAGGCCTTAGCCTAAAAGGGCCAGGGTCCCTCGTTGCATGCTGGACCATCTCCAGTAGTTCTAATGAATATCTGGTCACTGGACCCAGATGGCTCTGGAGGAGAAAGTGAAGCTGGTGACCTTGCACAGCCCTCCCTCACTCAAATCAAAGCCGACTGTAAGTCATGTCCATCATTTCCCTGATGTCTTGGTCCTCTTCGAAAATGAATGACAGTGCCTGGCAAACTTTAAGTGCTATAGAAATGTTAGTTGTTTATTATTATTATTACCATCATTATTATTAAGAATTAATAATTTTGAGAGCTTCCCCTTCTCTCTATTTCTGTATCTTGAGTCCTCTTCACGTCAGCCTCCATTCTCTCTTCATTTGTTCCAGTTTCTGATTAAGAAGCAGATTTTTCCCTGCCACAACTCCTCTACCTTGTGCCTCTGATTCAATCCCTTCCCATCCCTTCTCGGAATATACCCTTTCAGTCATCCTATCTCTATCTCATCTTGTTAGATTGTTATCCAATATGACAGGGTGTGAGATATCTCAGAGCTATTTTAATTTGCATTTCTCTTACAAACAGTGATTTAGAGGGGAGTCATCTTTGACTCATCACTCCCCTTCATACCACCCCCACATTCATTCATTTGCAGTCATCTTCATTCAGGCCTTTACCATCTCTTCCATAGACTAGTACAACAATGTTCTCATTGGTTACCTTTCCTCCAGTCTCCATTCTCTCCAATCTTTTCTCCACATAGTTACCGTATTCCTAAAATATAGATCTGATCATGTCTTACTCAAGAAGATTTAATAAGTCATTCCTATTTTCTCCAGAAAAAATGAAAACTCCTCTATTTGTAATGTACAACTTTTCACAATCTGATTTCAGCCTATATTTCCATAGTGATAAGATTATATTTCCTCTTATCTACCCTACGTTCCAGTCAAGATGACCTACTTTCATTTTTTCTATAGACTTTTTAGTAATTAATTAATTAATTTTTAGTTGTCAACATTCATTTCCATAAGATTTCAAGTTTCAAATTTTCTCTGCCCCCCCAAGACAGCATGAAATTTGACATAAGCTCTACTTATACATTCATATTAAACATATTTTCACATTAGTCATGATATAAAGAAGAATTAGAACTATTGGGAAGAACCACAAGAAAGAAGAAAAAAAACAAAACAACAAAAGAAAAAGAGAGGAAATAGTATGCTTCCGTATGCATTCAGACTTCAAAGTTCTTTCTTTGGATTCAAGATTTTCCATCATGAGTTTTTTTGGAGCTATCATAGATCCTTGAATTGCTGTGAAGGGCTAAGTCTATCAAAGTCAGTCATCACACAATGTGGCTGTTATGTGTACAATGTTCTCCTGGTTCTGCTCATTTCACTCAGTATTAGTTCATATAAGTTTTTCCAGGTTTTTCTGAAGAGGCAGCCTACTTTCTATTCCTCATATATGACATTCCTATTGCTGTGCTTTTATACTGGCTGACTCAAATACCTGAAATGTTTCCCCTTCTCACCTTCATCTCTTGGTATCTCTAACTCCCATCCCTCTGAAGAACTTTGGAATTGACTGCATGACATGTGAGATGCTGGCAACGACCGCCCAGCCTGGCAAACTCTCATCAAAGAAGGTGCTATGCTCTAAAGCAGAAAAGTAGCTCAAAAGAAATGTCAGATGTGCCAGTTTAGAGAATTCACCCCAAATGTTCATATGGACTATTTGTGTCCCCTTACCGTGGTAGAACATTCCAAGCTCGTATTGTTCTGATCAGCTTTGGTTGGACATGATGCAACTTGACTAACATAGTGATGTCATTTTGGCCCTCTTTGAGAATAAAGGGCAAAAACCAACTGACCAATTCCCATCAAAGCTCAAGTTAAATACTTTTTCCTACCCATGACTGTTCCTGAGCTTTTGTTCAGTTTTACTACTCCTCTCTCACCAAATTAATTTGTATTTACTTCGCATATATTTTATATGTAATTTCTGTATATGTGTAATCTCTTCCCTCCCCCAGTGTAATATAAGCTCCTTGAAGGGAAGCAGTATTTCATACTTGTTTTTATACCTCTAAAGTTTAGCCCAATGCTTGGTATATAGTATTTTCAAGGATCAAGAAACAAATGTTATTGATTTACTGAATTTGAATTTTTGAGATACGGGACATTGAGAAGGAAATCAGAATGAGAGGGGAGTTTAGGCCATAATCCAAATAGCAGCTATTTTTACCTAGAGATGTTGTAACTGCTTCTACAGGCATTTAAGTCAGGGGAGTTGTATACTTTGGCTACAAGACAGCAACAGCTATGTTTAACCTGGCCCTAGGTTAGACTTGGCTTGGAGCCAGGTCTACTGCCAATATCAAGGAAGCATGAATCCATGGTCATGTGAAACAACTCACAAACTCTGAGACTGAATATTTAGGCAACACAAACTGAATTTGCTATCTGGTGTATAAATTGTTTCTTTAATGACATTTTTTAGTCTGTTCTGTGTTGATCTGTGCAAACCTATTGACATTCACAATGTGCTTTGGGTCCCTACATATCTGGTGGACCTATTGTGTGAAATTCATGAAAGAACATTGAGAAAGTGGATGGGGAGGCTTCATTCAGAGATGGGAGAGAACATTCATGGAAATGAGATCATTATTTTGTTTGAGTATTTTGAACAATAATTCACATTAATATATCATTTTCATATAACAACCCTTTAAGGTTGAGCATTTTTATGCCTAATTTTACAAATAAGTAAACTAGGACTCAGAGACAAGTCTTGACATTCCCATAGTCAGAGAGTTAGTAAATATCAGAGGTTGGATTTAAACCCAGGCTTATTGACTCCAAGTCATTATGGTATGCTGTTACTCATATATAATTTTACATATATGATAAAAAATACTTCAGGAAATGCAATAATATATCAAATTCACTCCTGTCCTCTGTTACTATTTTCTGTTTAATACAGTTATCCCATCCACATCACAACTTTCCTGAGAGCAGTTTTGATATGTATCTTAAGTCTGCATGAGAAATTAAATGGGAATTTGGGGGGGAGTTTGGTGCAGGTGAAGGACATAAGATGACACAGGAAACTCAGAAATGCATAAAATATATATTTAGTATTATATAATATCAACCCAAAGTTTATGATAAAGTACTGTGAACACCCCACAAAAGAAAAAGAAAAAAATTCAGACTTCCTCTTGGGTACAAAAGGAGGGCCAAACTATTTTATGTGGCTTTTTTAGACCATGAGGGAGTCACACCCTTAACCCCCATGATGTGGAAGGCATAACTGCGTATATTTTTTCATGTTCTAGCTTTCATAGGAATCATAGTCATTGAAAGGACTAGAAGGGACCTTAGATAATGTAGCTTAAAGCCTCTTTTTATACCAAAGTAAAAGTGAGACCCAGAGAGATGCAGTCTTAAACAAACCTTTAGCTTCCATTTGCTAATAAATGGCCAATTGGGGAATAGGAAATATATTTTCTCACTTCCATCCCAATGTCCTTTTCATTGGACTACGCTACCACTGATAAAACATATAAGTGGTGCTTTGAGGGGAGCTCTCAATAAATGATGTCCTCCCTGCACCCTCCCCCACCCAAATCCCACCCCCACCATCCACTTGATGAGATTACAGGGCTTGGACCTTTCTCAGAAAGGGACATTCCTAAAGAGTTGAAGGTATAGGCTTCTCTGGAATAGCACAGTAAGGTCAGATTGATTTCCAAGTTCCCACTCAATAGAGAGGATTTGGGGATTGTGGCACCACAGTTTTGTCAAAGATGACCAGCTACTGAGGGTCAGGAAGAAAAATCTCTAAAACCAATCAACCGAACAAACAAACGCTTATGAACAGCCTTGAACTCTTTTGATGTTTCATTTCGGGGACTCTGCCAGTGGTTTCATTTCCTTGGACTTCCAGCAAGGAGGAAAGGGGATGTTTTTCCATCCTCTTCCCACCCCCAGCAGCTGTGGCAGCTACGAGCAGATGATAGCCGAGATAGTTGTTTGCCCCATTGATCCTGAATCCCTGTCTGCTACTTTCTCCCATCTTTCTGTTTCCTTACCCAAGTACAGAGCACTAACACTTCCAACCTTAGTGGCTGTGTCAAAAAGTTGAAAATTTTAAAGTTCTGGATTGGTCATCAGCCAAGTATAGGTAAAGAGAACACTTTTGGAGAAGATAGCCACTACTAGTATCAATATGTAATTGAAGGACTAAATTAGCCATGTCCTGACTGGTCAGAGATCGGGACTTTCTTGGATCATGGAGGTGAATGTCAAAGAGGCATTCTGTAGCATTCTCAAAATATTGTCTTTATTGTTCAGAGAGAAAGAAATGAGTATAATTCACTATTTGAGGTGATTTCTGTAATCCTTCTTGCGTGTTGTTGAATCTTTATATTTTTATGGTGAAGGAAATAAAGAGCTGTCTTATACCCAATATTCATGAATGAATGAAAATAATTTATTACACCCCTATACTATGCCAGACACTGTGCTAAGCTATCCATTTTGTACAATGAGTCCCTTTTCTAGGAGATATCCTACAATCCACATAATGGGGGGACCACAGGTAGATATAAGTCATATATATGCTTTGTTTTTGTTTTAGAAATTTCCCTGGAGGTGTTTTATTTAGAGGGGAGCTGGAGAAAAAAGGAGCAGAAGAGAGACAGAGACAGAGACAGAGAGACAGAAACAGAGAGAGACAGAAAGAGACAAAGACAGAAACACTCTATGAAAATAAGGAAATAAGTTCCTTAAAATAGATCTCAAACCCTCTGAGAAGGCACACAATTGGTCACATTTTCCTCTAAGCTGAATTAAAAAAAAATATCATAGGTAAATTTTTTCTGCATTTTTCTTTATTGCTTAATGATTTATACCCTGCCTACTTCTAAAAAGATCTGTAGTACATTCAAGATTTCACGTCACCTGTGTTAGCTTATCTCTCTTCTCATTCACAGTTTAGGGACTGATTTTAGGGCTTTGTTCTTTTAACTAAACAAAAAATCATTATTTTATGTAGGATTTTGTCCTTACTGAGTTTTTTTCTTCTTTTGTAGAAGCCTCCTTCACCAAATTTTAAAACTGGGTTTTGCTAGTCAGTCAACTAAAAGCTTGGTAAATGTGTATAATTCATTATCTTTAGGTCTCTGCTTGCAAAGCTAACACAGCACAACATAGCATATTGATGGCCAAATGTAAAGCTTTACATAAACAAAAACAAAAGGCAGACAGATGGAAGCCAAACCCACAGGAGAGTGACTACAGCATGTAGAAAAGATACTCAGTGCATTTCCTATTTTAGTTGGGAATCTAAAGTTGGGAATCTTTGGCACTTGTTTAAATTTTAGACCAATGTCTTATCATCTAAAGCTAAAATGCTATTTGGAACAGTTTCCATGGCTGAGGGTTCTTTAGGACAGCCTTTCTGATTCTAAATCACATGGCAGGACTAAGAAGCAGTTAAATTTTCTCTTGCCTTGGTCCTCAGAGGCCAAGAAGTAGAGGCTTGAAAGTAGAGAGAAAGAGGGAGGAGGAAAAACTGGAAGAAAGAAAAAGGAACAGGAGAGATAAAAGTCACTTTATAAATTCATGTTTTTAGGAATGTGTGGAAGTGATCCTGGGTTCTGCATGGCTGTCCCAGTAGAATGCAAGCTCTGGTAGGTCATTCCATTCTGAAAGGCCTTTGGTATGGACCTAGCAATGATGTCGCTGCTCTTTGTTTACTAACTTAGATAAATTTGGGGTGTTTCAGTTCTAGGGTGACTGCAAAGTAGTGATTTATTTTGGTTTTGGCCACAGCTATTTTCAGATACTGTCTAATAAAACATAGGAGGATTACTATTTGAATTGGTGAAGGGCTTTCCTTATACCAATGAAACTATGGGCCTCTGAAATATTGAAATAGAATAGTAAGGAAAGTAGCAACAGGCATTTACCTGAATTAATCTGGTGTTTACTGTCCAACTATATGTTTTATCACTGTGAAGAATGGACAAACATGGATTATACATGGGTCACACACATGCAGAATATGTATGTCCTGGTACATAAGTAAAAGAGTGACCCTTCAGATTCTTCCATGTCTTCTGGTGATGTCATCATGCTATCCTCTCCTGGGCCTGTACCTGAGCACAACATTATCTTGCCTGCTCACTAGGCATGGCATCTCTGCTGTCTCTTCATCTCACTCTTTCTTACGTTTCTCTGTTCTCCAAAGTCATCATTCTTCCTCTGCTCTTGTGGTCTCTTCTGGGCAATGCTCCCTGCAAGCAACTTTGTTCTGCATTTTTTCAGAACCTCTGTCAGATATTGCAATGGTAATGAAATTGCAGATACTAGCTCCATCTGTTGGAATATGAAAAATCTCTTCCTTGGAAGAACAGGATAACAACTTTTAGTTATAGTTGGATCAAATCCTACTAACAAAATCTAGCAAAAGTACTTCTTGGCTTTTCCTCTTAATTCCATGTCTTGGCCTAACCTGAGATCACTCTTCTTTGTCCCTTACAACTAAATGATTTAGGGTAAGAAGTTCCTAAGCTATTCTTTGACTTAGTATGCAAATAAAGTTGAGTTGAAAGAAAAGTTAAGTTATTCAAGGTATTTTACCCCATATAATATTCATGACTTTATACCCTGAGCATCTGTCGACAGTTAACTTCCCTATGTAAGTAAGAAGTAAGGATAGCAAAAGTTTTACAGACTAGTAAAAATCTGCCATGCAACAGTTTTCAGATCAGTGGTTCAGAAAAGTTGCTTTCAGATAGGGATTGCATTAATTTGATAAATTAGATCAATGAATTATATGTGTTACCATTCCAGTAATAGCAGGAGCAATGAAATCAAGAAATACTTGTGGTGGCTAGCGTGGCACAGTGAATAGAGCACCGGTCCTGGAGTCAGGAGGAGCTGAGTTCAAATCCGGCCTCAGACTCTTAACACAAAAACTAGCTGTGTGACCTTGGGCAAGTCACTTAACCTCAATTGGCCTCCAAAAAACAAATAAAAAGAAATTTTGTTGAATGGATTATTTATTGTTCTCATTACCAAAGTGATTCCAGCAGAATTAAGCAAGTTCATTTGGGGAAACAAGTCTGAGAAACTTTGTGAAGACTGGCTTACTTCTAGAGCTGAGAAAAGAATTTGGGTCTTACTCTTGGGGGGGGGATCAGGGCCCACACTTCTAGGGATAATAATACTCCCAAGTTTATCTAAGAATAGACATGGACTGGTGTCACAGCTAGTAACTCTTTCTCCTAGGGCACAATTAGAAGAGGGGCAGAGGTCTGGAGATGGGGGTGGTGGTGGTGAAAGAGCAGAGAAGACAGTCTGCCTCACTTAGGTCTAGGGCAATTAAATCAGGGAATCACTAGAAGGGGCTAAAGAAGACACTCAAAGAGGGCAGTTGGGCACAGTCAAACTAGACAACCTCAGGATGAGGGAGTGGGTATGGTAGAGGGCAGGAAAGAAAAAAAATAAAGATTAGAACCTTAGGGTGGGAGGCAGGCCCCAGGAGCAGGTTAGGACCCCATGATTTCTCATTTAATAGGGCCTTCGCAGTTAATAGCAGGTTAGAGTGACAAGGAAGTCTGTCCAGGAGTTTGGCATTCTGAATAAAGTTCATCTTGCCATACCATACCAGAGTTGCAGATCTGACTTGGGACCAGATGATGATCCCTTGAAGTCAATTCCAGGAATTTAAAACATGGAGGAAAACTGGAAATAAATTGCACCAATTTGTTAAACCTTGAACTGGACCTAAATGTTATTTTTTTAAAACTTAATAAAGGTCTTTTTTTTCTAACTACAAAATAATGGTGAACCAGTTCAACATAGAACTAAATCCATATACTTTCTAAAACTATTAAGCTGAATAAAACCAGATCTGCCAAATATTTTATGAACCTTACATGAACTGATCTTACACTGACTTCCTTCAGTTCAAGGCTCTAGTAAATACACGTTTTGTGGCCTGAAAGACTTAATGCACCTTCTAAATGTGCCAAATTTGCAATCAGGAAGTCGTTTAGACCCTGAGAGAACTGGCTCATAATTACTAAAATTTCACACCCAATTTTACGAAGTTTATGCAAGAGATAAATCAATTCTGAATGATGCCCTACATATTACTTATGCATGGAGTGCATGTTAGATACAGTCATTAAACTTTTTTCTTTTTTTTTAAACCAAAGGTGATAGCTTACTCCAGGCTCTTATAAAAAGCAAACTATTATACAGTTCTACAAGATTTTTCTGAGCAGTTTAAAAGAGCACATACAAGAAGGTAAGGGTAAAAGGGGTTAGAAGGGAATGCCATCTAGAATACTGCCAGAGAAAACATGCATAAATATAATACAGGATTATCATATTTATAATAATTCAGGATTATCATGGGAAAGAGTATATTCTATGCCCTGGAATAAAAAAACACTGATTTATTCAATATTGTTCTGTTGAGAGTTTCCATCACATTCCTGTCTTTTTTCATCCTTTTTTTCTCCCAATCATTATTATTATTACTCCTGCATCACTTTCAGTTGTGACATATGAATCTTTTTGGGATTGGGGCTCTACTTACTTTCTGATTTGTGAATGAATCTTATTTGTCCTGGTGCTGATTCAGCCTTCTTTGCAGCATCGAATAACCCCATTTGTTTCTCATTAGCATCTGTAGCCTTAAAATATTCCAGTTTGGGTTACCGCATCTTTTTCTTTTACTTTTAATGCCCCTCAAAGTTTACATTAAAAGAAATTTGGAATGCTTCTACTTTTTGTCAGATAAGACTAGTAACTAGAATAGACCTGTAGAGAAGGATATAGGGTCATAAAATCTTTTCAATAGTCAGCCACACACACACATACTTGTCTCAGGTGGGCAACATTCTCTCTTATGCACATAGAAAAACTAATTTTACTTGCATCATTGTGGCTATCCTGAGGAGAGAATGCTTGGTAAATATATATTATATATGCATGTACACATGTACATATATATGTGTATGTGTGCACATATACAGACACATATACATGTATAATATACATGCATGTCCCCATTATGTGGATTATAGGATACCTCCTATATGTACAGCACAAACATATCCATACAATATGTATACAACATATTACATGCATGTGTGCATATGTGTCCACATGTATTGGTATGTGTATAAATGCATGCACAGAAACTACACACATGAATATCTACACATAGACATATGAGAGACAGCAGGCAGCACAGTATAAAGAAGAGAGCTGGGCTTAATGCCAGAAAAAAAATGGGATTTCAGGTCGACTTCTGATACATACTAGTTATTTGACCCTGAGTAAGTCATTTAATTTCTTAGGGCTCTAAGTTATTCTATAAGACTCTTAAGTTCCACACATAGTGCCAGCCTACATTGGTAGATGAATTTTCCTTTCCTAGGCTTTTCCTATACTAATGAAATCCTAGATCTAATTCTTATCCTCTAGATAGATGCATTTCGCATATCGCCTATATGTAGGTAGGTGGCTCAGAGAATAGAGAGTCAGCCCTGGTGTCAGGAGAACCAAGGGGTCATGCAGAGTTAGACTTGACTGAAGCAACTCAACGATAACAACAAATATGGATACACAAGGATTAATTCATTTGTATATGTATTGGCAATCCATGTGATATTTCTCTGTAGAGATATGAGAAAGAATAATTGTACTAATTATGCAATTCATGTCCCATAAATCATAGAGTAATACAGCTCCTCCCTAAAACAAAAGCTCATGTTTGTAACACCAACATTCTTCTGTTGATCAATGACATGGAATTTCAGTCATCAAACAACTGAATCTAAGGCTTATCCAAAGATCAGTAGAGAAGCACCTGGTGAGTCTAAGCAGGCTGCAGCACATGACAAATCAGGAATTATTCAGGAGAAACAGTGCAAGAGATGAATTCAAAGGCAACCTCAGGCAGTTTCTAGTTGTTTGACCTTGGGTAAGTCACTTAACCTTTCTATGCCTCTCTTTCCTCATCTGTAAAATTGAGTAATAGTGCCTAACTCTCCTTGTTTTTGAACCTTAAAACACTATGCATATGCTATCATCATCATCATCATCACATCCAAATGTGTCTAGGTAGGTAGACAGGAAATGGCTCCCTCAATTATAAGAAATGTTCCTAGTAAGTAGAAGATATAGCTTCAGTTTCATTAATTTTATTCTCCCTTATTATTTTATCACCACAGCAATTTGTTCAGCAGTTTAAAGGGGGAAAAGAAAGGACCCGTTTGTACAAAAATATTTATAGCAGCTCTTTTTGTGGTGGCAAAGAACTGGAAATGGCTAAACAAGTTGTGGTATATAAATATAATGGAATTTATTCCTCTATAAGAAATGAGGAGCAGGTGGATTGCAGAAAAACCTGGAAAGACTTACATGAACTGATGCTGATTAAAGTGAGCAGAACCAGGAGAACATTGTACACAGTAACAGCAACATTATGTGATCACCAACTTTGATAGACTTAGCTCTTCTCAGCAATATAACGATCTAAGAAAACTCCAAAAGACTCATGACGGAAAACGCAGTCCACATCCAGAAAAAGAACTATGGAATCTGAATGCAGAACAAAACATGCTATTTTCTCTTTTTTGTTGTTCATTTCTCATGTTTTTTTTTCCCTTTTGTTCAACATGACTAATGTAGAAATATGTTTAATATGATTGTACATGTATAACCTATATCATATTGCTTGCTCTCATGGGGAGATGGAAGGGGAGGGAGGGAGAGAGGGAAAAAATTTGGAACTCAAAATCATATAAAAATGAATGTTAAAAACTATCTTCATATGTAATCGGGAAAAATAACATACTACTAAGTGGAAAAAACTATTGTATTCCAAAAATAAAGGGGAAAAGGACAGATTTTTGGAAAGACAATGGTGAAACTTCAGTTTTCTTTTTTTTCCCTATTTTTGAAGGAACTCTTTTGATAATTCAATAGAACAAGGCCATAACATGACCTGTAATAGCCTGCTTTTCATTATGGCATAAATCAATCTTGGACTCTATCCAAGGGGTTTTAATTATTGAAGTCCTGGAAGGAAGTTGTTATAATACTGTTACATCAATTATATAAACAAATATTTGATCAAAGTCTATTCTGTAAGCAAAGCACATTGCTTGCAATCCAGTTCTATGACATGGATCCTGAGGTTAATGGCATGCTGAGGTGCCACTGGACATCCAGAAAGGGAAAACAAAGTCAACCCAGTTATCAATCAACAAGCACTCTTTGGCTGAGCCTTGAGGGAAGCAGAAGGGATGATGCACTCATGGCATGGAGGGCAGATGATACAAAGTCATGATACGAAAGGAAGAAGGTCATGTGTGAGACAGAGTTATAAGGTGAGAGAAAACAGATCTATGTCATCAGTGTTGAACTAAATTTAATTCTATATTTATCTATGAAGCTCCTACTAGATGTATGGTGCTATGCTGGGGGCTGGAATACAAACAAAAATGGTGATATAGTGCCTTCTCTCAAAGAGTTGATTTCTATTGGGTTATAAAGTCATATTCTTTCACCGCATTTCCTGGACCCCACAGAATTCTCCAGTCTGGCCAATTCCCACAGAGGGAACCCAGTTAGATAATATTGCTTTTTTCCTAACATGTTCATTAAATCAGAGGAAAATTAAATAATACTAATACATAATATACCAGTAACAGGCAGCTTGCTGGAATAATGCATAGAAAAACAGACCTTGAGTCAGTAAGACCTCAGTTCAAATCTGGCCTTGCATACTTACTAGCTGTGTGACCTTGGGAAAGTCACTCAACCCATTTTGGCCTCAATTTCCCCACCTGTAAAATGAGTTGGAGAAGTAAATGGCAAGCTACTTCAGTATTATTGCCAAGAAAACCCTATATAGAGTTGCAAAGAGTCAGAAACAACTAAAATGACTGAACAACAACAATTATTATTATTTTCATCACTTTTATACCGCTATCTATAATTTATATAGCACTTTTAAGGTCTGCAAAGTGCTTTTACATATATTCCTTTATTTATATCCTCAAAACATGAAATGACTCAACAACAACTATTATTATTAGTATTATCACTTCCATAGTGCTATCTAGAATTTACATAGCACTTTAAGGTTTGCAAAGTGCTTTTACATACATTTCCTCATTTTTATCCTCGAAAACCCTGGGACTGATTATCATCTCTAATTCGCAAGTGAGAAAACTGAGGCAGGTATTAAGTGACTTGTTCAGGGTCACATAGCTTATAGTCATTGAGGACAAACTCCTTGTGAGAATGAAACAAATAAGAGGCAACCAGGGAAGAAAGTAACCAAGTTTCTTCCAACACACACGCACACACACACACACACACACACACACACACACACAAATAAAGGATTAATCCTAAAGCTCCTGGAAAAGTGAATATTAACACATATTTTTTTTTTTGGTGTTTTGTTTTGTTCTGTTATTTAGGCAAACAATATTTATTTATTTTTAAGGGAAAGACCAACAAACTCAATACAAGTACCAAAGACAATTCTCTCTCATTTCTGGTTACCTTATCCTTTACTCCCTGTGCCCTTCCCCAGTACTGTGTGAGACTATTGAAAAGGAGGCTGAGCAGGAACCAAGAGTTACATCCATTAGGATTCCCACATATCCACTGGGGTCGAGTTCTGCATTTTGCATCACCCGTGGGGGTGATATCATGTCATTCTGCTCCATCATGTTTTCTTATTAATCCACCTCTTCATAGTTGTGAAAAACCAAGACACTTCAGGAGTCCTTGGAGCCAAATAACTGACACAACAGAGCAAACAATTTTCAGTGGCAAGTTGTCAGCGTGACATGGGTGACATTGAGAGTAAGACATTATAAAAATTAGTTTATGATGGTAATTGCTCATAGTCAGGAGGCCAGATCAGAAAAAGGATGATTCATCTGCAAATCACTAGTTTTAAAACACATTAGTTTTAAAACAGAGACTATTGCTTGCTTCCCACTAGGCAGATTTTTATTCAAAAGGTTCTCTCAGATGTGACTTCTGGATCTCGTAAGAATCTAGTGGAAATTGAATTTTAGGGCAACAATGTTCTGCTTGGTTTCCTCAGGGAGAAAGTTTCATCTCTGGGTACCGGATTTTGCTGTTTACATTTTCCCACTACAAGGATACTAGAAAAATTCATGCCAGTTATTTTTATGTTTATATATACAAATATGAAACATGGAAAGTAGGCTAGAATTTATTAACATGAAACATTTAATACAGAAGCAGATAGGGCATTATAAAGTTCTATGTCACAAGCATATTGAATTGCTCAATTGCTTTTAAACATCTAAAGTATAACCATTATATGCTATTATGGGGATTATAAACTATATTGAAGTCATACATTTAAGCTCCCCCCAAAATCAGAGTAAATAAAAACAATTCTACTCATTGGCTCACAGTTAGGAAAGGATGATAGTAATAACAATAAAATAATAATGTGCAGAGAGAAACAAATATAGCATTATTTTTGTGCTAGCCTTAGCTTTAGCAGAGTCTGAAATGAGGGAGGGAGACTAGTCCCCCTCACACTGCAAAGTGATATTATATAAAATGGCAGGGCAAGGCCCTTCTCCTCTCTAGACCTTTGGCAGCATTTTATGATGTAATATGATTCATCTTTAATGATTTTTCATAGGGAATTATGGGAGCAAAGGATGTTAATCGAATACCTTCATTGTATAGACGAGGGAATCGAGGCCCCAGACAAGAAAAGATGGAATCAAAGTCACACAAGTAGTTGTCACAGGGGGAGTTATTGAACCTAAGTCCTCTACCTAGGGAAGTCAAAAAAGGCTGGCCTTGGAGTCTGAAAGACCTGAGTTCAAATCCAGCCTCAGACACTAACTAGTTGGACAAGTCATTTAACCTTTTTCAGTCTCAATTTCTTTATCTATAAAATGGTTTTAATAATAAGACCTACCTCACAGAATTATTGTGAGGATCATATGAGATAACACATATAAAGAGCTTTGTAAACCTTAAAGTACTCTATAAATGTTAGTTACTATTATTGTTATTTATTATTATAACTTATACCTCCAAATCCAGTGCTTTTTTTTTTTTTGCTGTGTTGCACCATTATGAGTGGGATCAATTCTAAGGAAATGGAAAGGGCAGTATTCAAAAGGTAAAGAAGGAGCCCTGAGTTCGAGTCTTATCTCTAACACTTCCTGACTTTGTAATTGTGGCTGTTACCACTTCTCTGACTCTGTCTTTTCATCCTCAAAGTGATATTATTCAGCTAAGAGGCACCTGCCATCTCTTTTCAGATCTTGTGTTTTATGATTGCAGTATTTCTGTGACATGGTATAAAGACCATTCCACCATTGCCAGTAATGGCTGTGGGAGCAATTCATTGACCTGGTAAACCTGAGCTCTGAAATTCAGGGCCTGGGCCTACTTCTTATGCTGAAGAGCTGTAACTGACAGTATCATGTCATTTCCCTCAAGCTAAATTCTGTCCCCATTAGTAGAAAAGGGGAAGAAAAATGAGATTACATGGCAATGTTACTCCTGTTAAGCTTCAGTCTCCTCATTATGAAATGAGAGAGGTAAAACAATTTCTTTAAGGTCCTTCCAGTTGTAAAGTTTATTATCCTATGTTGTATTCTGTTTGAAATATTTTGCAATATAGTTTGCAATATGCATAGTTAAATGAGTCAGTTCTTATTAACATATGAAGATGCAAACTTAGGTGAAACACAGTGATACAGCATGCTGTAAAGGAGCAAGAGAGAAGACTTGGAGTTAGGAAGAAGTGGTCTCAAATCTTGTCTTTGAAACTAATCTTATGACCATGGACGTATAGGTGTCCTTTCATCTTACTTCAGAGCATGTGCTGGTATCCTTTAACAGTTTCCTGTTGGCTTAATGAGTGGTGAAATAAAGTGTTTTAATTAGCTGCTGAGTCAGAACTCAATGTGCATA
>NW_027185764.1:47377795-47408953 GCF_028583685.1 Petaurus breviceps papuanus | reverse complement strand
TCCTTCCTTCCTACCTTCCTTCCTTCCTTCCTTCCTTCTTTCCTTCCGTCCTTCCTTCCTTTCTTTCTCCCTCTTTCTTTCTCTCTTTCTCCCTTCCTTCCCTTCCTTTTTCTCTCTTTCCATCCCTTCTTTCTTTTCTGTCTTTCCTCCTCCTCTTCCTCCTCCTCCTCCTCCTCCTCCTCCTCCTCCTTCTCCTCCTTCTTGTTCTTCTTCTTGTTCTTCTTGTTCTTGTTCTTCTTCTTCTCCTTCTCTCCTTCTTCTTCTTCCTCTTCTTCTCCTTCTCTCCTTCTTCTTCTCCTTCTCCTTCTTCTCTCCTTCTTCTTCCTCTTCTTCTTCTCCTTCTCTCCTTCTTCTTCTTCTTCCTCTTCTTCTTCTTCTTTTTGTATCTCTTCCTTTTAAACTGAAACTTTATTATTTGGGGACTTAAATATCAGTGTTTATAGTAGGAACTTCATAAACATTTGTAGTGTGTTAAATGGAGGGGTCTTTTACTGATCTACCATGATTACTTGCTGAAAAATTCTCCTCTACATAGGCACTTGGCAAGACAGATCTGCCTAAAGGGACACATTTAGAAAGCCTGACCATAGATTGAAGATATCATTGGAGTCTTCCTTACATGATAAATATTGGATTGTTTTTATGTAAGAAAATGTCAAACTTCAGCATAAAATATCATAGCATTTGTTACTTCATATTATTTTGGCTATCATTTCAGAGAATTCAGTACTATCCTTGGGAAAATGTCTGTTTGATCTTCTTTGACTGGTAAATGCTTTCTTAACTCCTTTGACTACTAATTGTACTTTGATAGGCAAATTTCTCCATAATCAATGAGGGGCTAATTCCCTGCCCATTGACTTCAAAGAATGCAAGAAACTATGTGGCTGCATGTATCCAGAAGGAATCACATGGAATTGTACTATTGTTTTTTTTTTCCAAATAGGGCACCTCTATTTTTGTGTTACAAGGCACAAAAATCGACCAGGTTCTCATCCTATTAAGTCTTTGACAAAATCATGGATGTTAACTCTAGTTAACTTCTACTTGAAGTTTTTGCTATTGAAATAATGACGCCTTGAGGATCAAAACCTCAAACCAAAGTCTATAATAGGTCACCAATAGTAAATAGGTCAAACCTATCTGTCCCTGAGCTTCCTGAGGCACAGCAGTCTATAGTAAACAAGTGAAGCAAGTCCCTGGAATTATTGCTTCAAAACTCAATGCTCATAAAATACAGCTAAAGGATATTTCACTGTCTATATTTCTTTGGTATATTAGATAAAATGTATAAATGTAACATTGTTTAAATGTACTATAAATTATGGAGAGATTTTTTTGTTTTAATTTGTTAAAATGGAAGTTCTTTTTTAAAGGAGGATCATGTGATTTTATTGAACAATATTAATTTTCAATATGAACAAGCAGGCCCACCTCAACTCGGTTCAATTAACTGACTCAATAGAAACAATCAACTTGCATGTACTGTATCAGTTAAAGATTTACCAGAGGAGTTCCCATGGTTTCCTTTTCTCTCTGAATGCCTTCTCATGGGCTGGAAAAGAACTGGCAAGTGGAATGCATGGGAGCTTTTAGGCCTGAGGGGGCATTATTTCAAGCATATCAGCTGCCTGCTCTGGTGCATTTACATGGGAAACATCTTAGGATTCTGTTCCCTCACAAAGATTTCACAATAAAAATCCAAATTAAATTGATTCCTATTTTGGCTGTGTCCTGATTTGGCAGATAGGAACTATGACACGTAAATGCCTTTATTCACACAGAGTCCTTGGAAAAGTAAAGAAATAATAGATATGATGCTCATAAATATCACTTGGATTTACAAAAGTTATGTTATTTTTTTTAGGATATGAGTTATCAAAAGGAAGGTCAATGGAAGCTTTTGAGAGTTATTTTGTTTTGCTTTCAGACAAAAGTATGTTCTTTCTTACATTCAAAGGATGATGTGATGAGGCTAAACCACATGGGTCTAGGCCTCCCCCATGCCAGATCAACTTTTCATGGCACCTACAATGAAGTGTTTTCCTGTGTCATTCTTTAATTTGTGAATAAACTCATAGATCATATATTTAACTTCAAAAGGTAATGTGGTTGGTTCCTTGATCCTCATGTGATATCAGTTCATAAAGGTGATTTGACTGATTTGGTAATGTGATTTGCTAATGTCCTGATTAATGCACTACCATGAACACAAAAGATAGATTAACTCCTAACAGGAATTGTAACACACTAATTCCTCACTATAACTCTTAACAGTTGAGTCACATGCAGTTTCAATTACTTTACATGTTTGGCAGTCCTTCTACCCCAATGGAACAATAAACATTAACTCAACAATCTGAAAGGAGCTTATAAAAACATGGTTGACATAACTTACTCTCGATTAAGAAACAAAAATTTCAGTCCAATGCCAGATTTTTTTTAAAGCTAGACAGTACAGTCACTTGTGTTTGTTTCTTTCTTTTTTTCCAAAGGAAAGATCATGCTCCAACTTCCTCCAAAAATTCTTTCAAATTTTTATGGGCCATTAAAATGTTACTTTGCTGACCATTCAGCAAATTAGTGCTTTCACAAGGTAAGTATATGAGAAATAATGAGCAACATGGGATAATGTAGTTTGTCAAGGAAGAACCACATTTTCCATTAGACCCAGCTCTAAAAGACAGACTACAATCCAATTTAAAACAAAGAAAAAATAAAGACCTGATGTAGCCTCCTCCTTCAAATCTTTTTGCATCATGAAATAAACACACAAGATTTTAAGAGCCAATATTCTTCTTGGGTATTCTCAAAGATTATACACCCATGCCCTATTCTTCCATTTTGAGACTGACAGAAAACTTGCATGTGAGTGATGGAAACTCTCTGTGTTTGTGGGCTTTAGAGTCAAAGCTGAAACCGAAGGCTCAAGGAGCACTATGGTGGGCAGCCTTGTGCCCCTGGCCTTCTTGTGAAGAAACATTCTATCCCGTGGTGGGACTTCAGCTTCTTGGAAAGAGTAGCCATTTATCACAGTCCAAAATGAAAGCATTCCTTGGACACAAATGTCTTTTTCTCCCTTTGTCTAATTACCGAGGGGAAAAGTGAGAAGGAAATGTCAAAACAGTGAAACAGTGGTGTATAGAGGGCAGTCACTTTGGAACTCAACCAGCCTTTGTAAGGGTCTGGGCGATTTGTCAAATGGTTGTGGCATAAGTCAAGCCCTGAGGTTGAAAGGTCGTGACCTGAGGAGTCCTAAAATCAGACGGCATAAGCATGGGGTCTGCTAGAAGTTTCAGCTGTAGTGGAGACGAACAATGATGGGTGCTGGACATAACAAAACCTCATCTGCATAATTCAGGTAAGTAATTTTATTGGAACTGACAAGGATGTGACAGGCTAAGAAAAAGAAGAGAGCACTGTCTTGCTGGGAACCTCTAAAGCTCTTCAGTTAGGTATGTGAAAATAAATGACAGCTAATCTCTTCACTAAAACATCAGTAAACAATGCCATTTTACTGAAGGCTCACCCGTGACCTCTCATAGATCAGCCTATACATTTTCAGTCCAGTCTCCTAGAATATATCAAATGGAGTGAAGTGAATTCAAATGATCTTTCAGGCTTTTACTTAGTGATTGTAATCACTTCCAACCCCTGTTAGAGCCCTGATTCTGCACTCCACTGTGGCCTGGATATGGTCTTGGGTCCTTGAAGGTTATACAAACTGGAAACAAGCTCTTCCAGGTTTTACTGGACTGAAAAACTTTATATATGGGTCCAGTTGTGGGCTATACATCTGCAATCTGCAGAACTATTCATCTAAAGATCTCGGTGTATTTCTGCTGCATGACTCATTTTTCAGTTTTATCAAGCAATTGTGTACTGAGTCACAGTTTTAGTTCATCAGAGATTTCATAGCCTATTTTCTTAGCATAAGATTAGACATTCATGCCTAACCATGAAGGCACTGCTAACATGGTTTTCTTGTTGCAAAACAGACCCAAGCAATGTTCTATTCTAAGCCTGATCCCTATTTTTCTCCTTTACTACTGTCTCTTAGAAATTGTCATTGGAAAGCTAGAACTCT
This sequence comes from Petaurus breviceps papuanus, assembly GCF_028583685.1. Classification (NCBI taxonomy): domain Eukaryota; kingdom Metazoa; phylum Chordata; class Mammalia; order Diprotodontia; family Petauridae; genus Petaurus; species Petaurus breviceps. The sequence goes on along the minus strand of NW_027185764.1, from coordinate 47,404,866 downwards.
GGATAATGTAATGAATAAAGATATTAATGATAATCAATGTAATAATAGCACTTTCTTCCTTGCAAAGAGCTTTACAAGTATCTTATTTTATTCTTATAACATCCCTGAGAGTATGTATGATCATCACCTAAATTTTACAGATGAGAAAACTGAGACAAACAGAGGTTGACTTGTCCAGGGTCACACTGCTAGTAACTCTCTGGGGCTGAATTTGAACTCAAATCTTCCTAGTTCTATGTCTAAAACTCTATTCACTGTACCACCAAACTACCTCCAACACCATTTTATATAACTAGCACCTGGTATTACATGCATGGAATATATACACACAAACATGTACACATGTATGTATACTTATATGCATTGCAATACATGTGCACACATATCAATACATGCATGCACAAACCTCAAAATAGGCTTTCATATATGTATGTGTGTATGTGTGCATATATGCATATGTGCACATGCACATGTATGTATATATATATATAATTATATACGCAAAAATTAGCTACCAGAGGATGATTTTTTCCCCCTGGACAACAATTTGTGAAGACTATCCTTAGAGGCATAGAGTTGTTGCAGTTTGTGATGGTGAAGACAGTACCTGTGTAATGAAATAATCAGTCTTTATTATGCTCAAAGTAATTACTTCCCAGGGTCTGAAATCTTACTTTGTAGATCACCATTGAGGCAGAAACAGTAGTCAAAATTTTAGGCTAATACTGCTAGACACTGGTGGCTAATGGTTAGATAAAGGCTATTTTTTCATGGAAAAGGGGGTGTTCGCTTTGGGTAATTTTGATTGGATTAATGTACATAGAACCTGAAAATCTGAATAGACAAACCACCTTAACCACTTGAGCCTGCTGATATCCTGTCAACATATTCTGTTGGCCAATGGAAACACCCTGTTTTCTTTTCCCTATCAAGTTCTATCTTAGTAGAATGTGCCTGATATACTTCACTGGGGAGACTAAAAAAAAAGGCATGAAACAAAAGTAGTACCTTACTTACTGATAAATGTTCCCATTTTTTCAAGTCTACCAGGACAGACAACAAAACTTATGTTAGATAACCATTAGATCCAGATGTCATCTACTAAATATGCAAGATAGATTTCATGTGATCCTATCACATCTGTTTATCAAAAAAGAAGAAAAATGACCACATTGTTAATAATGGAGTCTTTCCTCCCTTTGGATAAGAAAATACAAGTTTTTTAAAACATATGTTGCTGACTAATTTAGCATCGAATTTTCTATGAGCAATACCAGGTGATAGCTATGGAAAAGGGTTTTCTTTTGTCATCCAAAATTCTAACCTGCCAAAACTAATTTCCAGGAAAGGTTAGTAAAAGGGAAGAAATAGGCATCAGACATAAGAGAAGAACACTATTTGGTCTGGTTTACAAGGGATAAACCATGTCAGCAATGTCCTTCAGACATGCAGAGTATGAACCCAAGTGAGTCAGATGCGATAGCAAAATCCCCGAGCATTTTTGAGTTGCAAACACAGAAACATTTCCCCTGCAGTGTATGGAACACATACATAGTTTGACCGAAATATGGATCATCCCATCTAACGAGAAGCGGTTGAGAGTTCTGGCTAGATCAAGTGAGGATCTCAGTATTATAAGCAGTCTAATGCATAATTCATGGAACTTAATGAATATTCCAATTCATGACAGCCAACTGGCTCCATAGGTCACACCTCCCAGTCTCATATAAATAAAGAATGAGATACTGGAAAGCATACCAGCTGAACCAAACTGAGTGCCAAAAACATGCATATTAATGAGGTACAATAAAAGATACTTGACTCTTTGGAAGGGCCTACATTGGTTTCCAGCTACAGAGGGAGAGAAAGTTTGTAATGTATCTTTAAACAAACCATAACCAGCACCATAAACTCTGGCTTTCTCCATGAAATATGGAATCGAATTATATTGATGAGATTTCTAAACCAGGCATTAGCTTGATAGCATCCCCTGATGCCTCCAACACAACAATGAAACATTCTGGAAAAATCCCCACCCCCTGCTCCCATGTTCCTTTGCAAGTCCCAACTTGGTAACTAAGGAGAGGAAGTACTTCAACAGTGCTGTTCTTTTATGTGTTCTGTTTAGACCTTGGAACAGGATGAATGGTAGCTTAGATGAATGCATTTGGGCCATTTTTCTTGGCCCCAGACTATGTTTCCTCACTACCATGACATCTGAACAGAAGGAGAAAACATCTCCCTTTTGTGACTGGCTAATTTAATTTGTACCTTCCACCTAGGGGTAAATATGTTTGTCTGTCTGTCTGAGCTCTTTGCCCACTTTCTTTTCTCACGGGAAACCCTGCTGGGTCGAAAGCAGGATATTGCTTAGTGCTCTAACTTTATTTTAAAGTAATTGAATTTTGAAGATGCTCACGCCCACCCTTAAGTGAAGTAACTGTATGAGCCCCCTCAGGATACCCTTAATGACTTTTGCATGTCTCTTGTGTCACGGGCGTTCATGGCTCAGATTTAGGAGGTGTTTCATCTTTTGAATAAGTGGTGGAAAACAAGAACAATTACTCCTTTGCTTTCTTGTGAACAGAAGAGGTGCAGTTATTTTAAAAATATATATTTCTTAAATCCCACAGATTTTTACATATATTTACTGCCTTCTAACTCATATTAGAGATAGCAAGATGGTGCATTGGCTAGGACACTGAACATGGAGTCAGAAAGACCCAAGTTTAAGACATTTTACTAGCTATATGACCTTGGGCAAGTCACTTATCCTGTCTGCTCAGTTTCTTTTTTGATAATATATGGATAATAATGACACCTATCTCTAAAGGTTATTGAGAGGATCAAAATCCATATCTAAAGTTCTTAATGTAATAATAACAACAATAATAATTATAATATACAATAATACAAAAATATTATGTAACAGTATACAGTAATTTTATTGTTGTTGTTAAAAGTCATTGCCTTTTGCTTGAAGTTGATCTCCTACACTGTTTGTGGTTTGACCTTGTTTGGTCTGGAAAGTTGATGAGAAGATTTAAAATAAGCAGACAACAAGCATGTTTTCCCTAAATGAAATAACAAAGAAATGAAAACCCCAAACTTGAAGATTTACATGTTTGATTTTATTGATACCTTGCTTTGCAAGTAGAGTGAGTTGTTAGGTCCAGGAGCTTAGGGCAAAAATCAGAATTAATTACAAATTATTTGAGGCATTCATGAGAATTTGAAATGAATAGGAGTTTTTCTTGTTCAGATGAAATGAACATATTAAGACCCATTTTATTTATCTTAAGTCTTGTAATGGGTCACAACATCACTTCAATGAGAATAATTCCTATTTTTTCTCTTCAAAAACTGCTTTTGAGAGTCCACATTATTAAATTCATAACCAGAGTACTTTTGCCTCTTTGTCTATTTTAGTAATATTGTTATTGAATATTTGAATATCATAAGGGCTCTGATCTATCTCTAATATTGCATTATAAGCACAATTTTAAAAGACATTAATAATTCTGATGAAAAACATTTTATCAGGACATTTTTTCAGATAAATGACTACTCTACAGCAAAACACAACTTCATGAAGATATCGTTGTTGAATTAGATAGACTTAAAGCAAGGGAATTTAAGATTGACCATAATGATGTTTGCAATTAATCAGGCTAACATAATTTTGTGAGCTCACACTACCTTTATTAGGCATCTCCTTTTAATATCCCATGTATGAACCTAAAGGGGATACTTGACTTCCTAAAGTACTATTTCAGAACTTACGAGGAAATGACTAATTCTAATATGAATGATAATAATAATTATAATATTAATGATAACAGTAAGATATTTTATTAGCTAGGCTTGAGTTCTGGCTTTTGTAAATTGACCTCATGTGACTGGTCAAATAAGGTATGTTATTTGGAAAATATATGAATAATTTGAAGGTTCAAAAATATCTGTAAATTATTATTATTATTATTTTGGGAAACAGGGAATCATGGAGCAAATGTCTAGGGTGATGATCTACCTAAAAAGAAACTGGGATCTCTCCTCAATATAACATATAGAAAAGCACAATAAAGCATAAGAATCTACTATGCTTTTAATATTAACCTTGATTTTGCATCTTAGGTCCTGTTTTCTTCTTATTATACCAAACAAACTGCTTCTAGCAGTAAGCTTTCATTGCAAACACTGATTCCTAAAACATCACTTTTGACAAGGGTACAAAATAAAGTTAGCAATCTCTTGAGCATTTGTTTAGTTGCTAGGTAAATGCCTTTCTCTTTTCAAGACCCAGAATGATTACAAAATGTCTGTCCCTTGAGTAGATAGCTATCTTTAAGCTTATAGCATGGCATTTCCAACAAATTCCAAAACTGTGGAAATCAAGCCCAGCCAGGAGTCCATTAGAATCTAAGCTCTTAAGGCCTCTGTGGACAAAGGGTTTAGCTGTTTATGTAGCAACAACATCTGCTTACACTCAGCCTTATTGTCACCAAGTTGCTGGTATAAAAGCACAAGACCCCTTTTCATTTCATGATATTTTATGTTTCTTTCGGGACTATCTGGTGTCTGTGGCTTGACCAGTGCTTTAATCTGGTGGACTTTAAAGTCTCAGCTTCTCTTTGCTGGCCTCAGATCATCACTTCCATAGCAATCCAGGGATGTCTACCAGGCTCATTTACTAGACACTTGAAAAATTTCATCTGGTCTCTAGACACCTTTCTACAAAAGCATTAGCTTTCCTCTGTTGCTGCAGAGTGAAAGATCCTATGTAAACACTGCTCCAATCACTTTAAGATAGGACAGTATTTGTGTTTGGATTGGAATCTCTCAAATAGTATGTGTAGAAGACCAATTTATTAATCTTGTAACAACCACAAGATTTTAAAGAATCTGGAGCCTTCTTCCATACTTATTTTTAATTGGACAGTAAAAACGTGGTTTCTGAAATCTGTAGACTAGCGAAACGGATATTCTTTCTGTCCCACACCCAAAATAGTCTGTCTGGAAAGGCAAATCTGTTTATTAGAATAGCTTTTTGGAAATAAAAACATGTGGCTGTAACTGAAAATGAGCTTGAAAATATCAAAATGTTTCATTCAGTTAACCTTCCCCACCCTCTCATTCAACTTTGACTACACACTCGGGACCAAACACTCTTTGGCTCAGCGGAGGCCAGAGCTTTCCTGTCCTTGGTCCCAGCTGTGGGCTCCACACTGGTTAATCTCACTACTCCCATTCACAATGTCGGGGGCGGGGGTGGGGGCTGATCTAGCTCTAAAAGTTCATTTCAGAAGATGAAATAGAGATCCAGAGGGTAAAGAGGAAAAGAGAACTTTGCCTTTAGGCAGGATGTTATTTTAAATGCAGTGCCAGTGTTAGTATTTCATTTTACGGAAGTATCAAAGCTCTGTATTCTGTCTTAATCCAAGAGGAAGAATGGTCTGATGACCACAGGGTCAAGGCCCACCAGCATGAGAAAAACGGAGGATGCCCAGAGTAAGGGATGTGAGAGGAAGGAGTCTAAGGATGCCTCCTCATCTTGTAACTGCTACAAGTACTATTTATAAGCAGGGAAAAGGACAGTCGGATGATTCTTCAGGTAGTCGATTATCCATGACTTTGCATTCTTCTTTCTCTTTGCATTTAGAGAGATGCTATCTCTCCTCCCTTCACCTTCTCTGAACTATGGCAATAGTCTCCCAGTTAGCCTCCCTGACTTGTCTCCCTCCTGCCCAGACAGCCACACAGCTGCCAAAGTGATTTTCTTAAACCACAGATTTGACCATGTCACTCTACTATTCAATAAACTGCAGTTGCTCCCTATTATCTCTAGGATCAAATAAAAACTTGGCCCCAACCCATTTTCATAGCTTTATCACAGATTACTCCTCTTCCAGCTCTCTATGGTCGGATTAAAACCAGTCTCCTTCCTCTTCCCCCCACAGACTCCATCCCCTTTCTTTGTGACTTTGAACTGGCTATACTCCATGACTCAAAACATTCTCTCCTCTACTCCACCTTTTGAGATTCTTCAAGATTTTTCTCTTCAAGACTCAGATCAAGTGTCAACTTATGCACTTAGCCTTACCCTCCTACATGCCCCTGCCCCTAGATAGCCCCCACCCATGCTTTTTTTGGCATGTCTTTTGTATTTTGCATGTCATATACACACACAGAGATATATCTTCACCAATAAAATGTAAAATCTGTGAGAACAGAGGCAATTTTATTTTTATTTTTATCTCTATAGCCTAGCAAAGTACCTGTCACACAATCAGGGATGAATAAATGCTTGATGATTCATTACCACACCTATATACAGACAATGCCTATGTATATAGCACTTTGAAGTTTGCAGGGTTCTATGTGTATATTATCTCATTTGATCTTTATTATTATTAACTCCATTTTAATAGTTAGAAAATTGAGACTAAGAGACTTGCCCAGGGTCACACAACTAGTAAGTGTTTGAGGAAAGTTTCAAGCTCAGGCTTCCTGATTCCATTTCTGGCACTTGATTGTGTGCATTACTTACAAATATCCATTCACACAATACCCATATGTATATGAATATATGTGTCATATATTTGTGTGTCTATAGGCATATGTTCATAGGCATACACCGAATTCTACTGTAACTGGAGCAGCAAAACGCTTTTTTTTTTAAATTTTCTGTTCTTTCTACAGGAGATTTGTTAGAAAAATTGTATTGTGACCTCCCTTAAAATATGGCAATGGGTCATGGAACCTGAGGCTAGCAGAAGAGTGAAACTCCAAAATCACTAGTTTGAGCAGGTACATTTCCATTGGAGTAAAAAAAATATTAGCTTTATTCTCAGCTTCATAACAAGGTTACTATATAATAAATAATTAACATGCCAACCAATAAACCGACAAATTTTTAATAAACACTATGTTGAAGGCAATATGCTGAGTCCTGTATTGAGACAGGGTCCCTGTGAAATGAGACAAGTAATTAAAGCTTTTCAACCTTCAGTATTTCCAAATTTTAAATGAGTGGATTGATTTGAGATGGTTGAGATAAGGATCTTGAGACCCACGGGTATAGAGTAACATATAAGTTTGTACGCTCATTAGCCTTCTAATGTGCTGTTATACAACCGGATCCTCAGTGAAATTCTTCAACCCAGTGATTCTTCCCTGCCTTGACCTCTAGTAGTCTTTCAAAGGGGTTTTAAACTTTGGTGTGTAATATGGACCCATAGGCACGCTGATGGAGACTATGGACCCCTTCCCAGAATAATGATTTTAAATGAATAAAATAAAATTCAAAGGAAACTGATGACAAATCTCAATAGAAATGCAGTTATCAAAATATTAAAAAGAAAAGTTCATGGATCTCAGAATAAGAACTCTTGTGTTTCTCTATCACTGATGGGACATTTACCACATATCACATTGTATTATTATAAATATTTACCTCTTTATGTTGATGCTAAACATTTATTGATTGCAAAGTACTATGTTAGCTGAATAATAGCTATAGTCCCTACCATAATCTTTGCATATAGGAAGTGTTTAATAAATGTTGTGTACAACAAGATTGGTGGAACAAACAAATGTTTACACAATGGTGGGAAGAGCAGAGTCTGGAGTCAGATGACCTATACTCCAGCCCTGCTTCTCTCACTAGCTGTGTGACCATAAACACCTCCTTTAAACTATTCAGAGCCTCATTTTTCATCAGTATAGGGATAGTAATGCTTGTAATGACTACTTGGAGATCCTGAACTTATGGATATAAAGTGGCTTCAGAGTCAGGAAGATGTGGGTTCACTTACTTCTTCCAAGACATACTCGTGATGTGACCCTGGGCAAGTAAATTTTCTAAGAATCTTTTATTGAAGAATAGTTATAGATTTCAATTGATAGAGGAAATTTCTTCATTGGGGAAATGCCTTACACTATGAAAATGCAGTTCTAGAACAAAACCATAATCTCCCCCCCCCAAAAGCAACCAACCTATTGTATTACTTTAGGAATTAAGTGACATGTAGATGTATGCATGTGTACGTAAATATAATTATCTATCTATTTTTATCTATCTCTATATCCACAAACACATATATATAGATAAGCACTTTGTAAATTGTGAACCATTACATAAAAATTTCCATGATGATAGTGGTGTTGTTGGGGCTGATGCTGATTGATGACATTTATAGATAACGCTCAATCATCTATACTGAGCTTTAAGTTCTTGCCAAAGTGGATTTTGACAGCCATTTTAATGTGAATTTCTGTTTTACCTTTCTCATTCCTTCTATTAACTCAATTCTGCATAGGCCTGGAAGACATCATGAAACCTGTCTTTAAGAAAAGTATTTGAAAAGAAATTCCCCAGGGCAAGTGACATTAGAGGGAAGAAGTATTAAGATCTATGTATAGTCTGAAAAGTGATGAAAAACAAGCTATACCAAAATCTCATTCTGCATCTCTCTGTCTGTATTTGTAAAAATAAATATTTTTTCATCCATTACTTTCATTTATCTATCTATCTATCTATCTATCTATCTATCTATCTATCTATCTATCTATCTATCTCCCTATCATCTATCTTCTAATCTATATTTTTAATAGAAACATTTTTCATCCATTATTTTGTGTTTATTTACTTTTAGATTTTAAAAGCGTAGGTCTTGTTTTCTAGCAAGTGTGTGGGACACCCACAGTTCCAATTCCACTCTGATGACTCAGGAACTTGGACCTGTTCAATTTCCAGCTTGTGCCTGACTGTTCCTTCCTAGGAAGTCTGTTCCAAGAGGCTCACCATATCAATGCTGAACATATTGTGGACATCCAATAGGCATAGCCACTGTAGCTCAGAACTCTCAAGATGAAGAGATTCTCCAGCTTCAGACTTCATGGTAGCAGGAATTAATTAGAGGAATGTGTCACCACCCATTCATTAGTTTTTTTTTTAAGTCCAAGTTTATTCTATAATTTCTACTGTTGTTTAATTATTTTTCAGTCATGTCCAACTCTTCAGGATCCTTTATTTGATATTTTCTTGGCAAACATACTGGAGTGCTTTGCCATTTCCTTCTCTAGCTGATTTTACAGAAGAGGACACTAAGGCAAAAAAATATAAGTGATTTACCCAAGGTCACACAGCTAGTAAGTGTCTGAGGCCAGATTTGAACTCAGGAGGATGAGTTTTCCTGCCTCCATGCCTGACACTCTATCCACTGTGCCACTTAGCTGTCCTATAATTTCTATTATAGACACTAAATATATTTCTGGCATCCATTGAATAGTTGCAATTCATGCCCCGCAGGAATATTTCACCAAGTCAAAATGGATTGGGGAGCATGCAGAATGAGCATAGACTTAGAATTGGAAGATATGAGAGAACTTGAGGAAATTGAGGTACTGTTATAAAAAGGTGGATTGCAGCAGCTTATTCATAGCAAATAAAAGATTCAAACCCAGGTCCTCTGAGTCCAAAGGCAGTGCCCTTCCCACTGTACCACACTACCTTTTAGCTCAGCTCAGGGACCAGATGAGCAAGTAGGGGAAGCTGCCAGGTTTGTTCAGTGTGACATAATTGTCCAATTTCCTTTGGAATATTCAAGTCATCTTGACTTGTCAAAACTCTACCTATTTTTCATGGTCCGGGTCAAATGTACTCTAATCTGTGAAGTGCTCTCTGACCCCTCCAGTTAGAGGTGATCTCTTCCTCTTCTAAATTTCTGGAGCATTTTATTGGTTTCATTCACTTTTGGAGTTCATTACGGGTTAACTTGAAGAGGCAAAGTGGCATAGTTTATAGAGGACTGGCCTCAGAGACAGGAAGCCCTGGACTCAAGCCCTGTCTGTGACACATACTGGCTTTGTGAGTCTGAGTTGTACAATGCAGAGAAGAGATGCATTATACATTATACAATGCAGTGGATGAGAGAATTTGTTGGTCCAATGACGTTACAGGTCCTATCACTTTCCTAGATTATAGTTATTTGTGTGTGTGTGTGTGTGTGTGTGTGTGTGTGTGTGTGTGCGTGATCTTTCCCTTTGGAATGTGACCTTCACCCCATGGAGCTTTCTCATGTTCGTAAACCCCACAGTCCTTAGCTTAGTGGCTCATACTTAATGCATACTCAGTAAGTATGTGTTAAATAAAGCTAGGTGACACAGTGGATAGGGTCCTGGATCTGGGGTCAGAAAGACTCATCTTCCTGAGTTCAAATCTTGGTTCAGACATTTGCTAGTAGTGTAACCCTGGGCAAATCACTTAACCCTATTTGCCTTGGTTTCCTTATCTGAAAAATGAGCTGGAGCAGGAAATGGCAAACCACTCTAGCATCTTTGCAAAAAAAAAAAAATCCCAAATGGGATCAGGCACAACTGAAAAATGACTGAAAGTGAACAAATGAATTATTCCGATTTAAGTACAAAAAAATCCATTGCAAAGTCAAATATAAATTATATTCGGAGCTCTCAGAACTTGGTATATACTATTTCGGTCAATCATTAAACATTTGTTAAGCACCTGATATATGCCAGCCACTGGGCTAAACGATGGAGTTTACAAAGCAAGATAATAGTTTTTGCTCTTAAGGAGCTCACAGAACAATGGGAGAAACAACATGCAAAACCCATGTACAAACAAGTTATATGCACCATATTGCATTGCTTTTATTCATTAGCCATAGTAAAAAATGTGAAGAATGGACCTCATAAATATAATGGGGCTAAACTTTAACCAAGTTTCATAAAGAAGGGACCAAAAGAGACAAACAAATGGCTATGAAACCTTCCTTCTATTTATTTTCATATTCCATCACTGGCATATTATATATCATTGATTCATCAAATTAGGTGAATCCTTTATGAAGAGTGTATAAAGTGAGATTGATAGACTTGTAGGTATTGGCATACGTAGGTTTATAGCTATTGACAAAGCTTAACTCTCTTCAAGAACATTGCAACTAATATTGGCATTCTGTTTTATCCATTGACACTCAACATGATGTACTATAGAGGACTTTAATACTTTCAGTGTTTGACAAGGCTTTACAGTCATTAATGTTTAATCATGTACAATTCAGTTTAATAGCACCGTGCTCTCCTTTCTGTGTGTTGCTTGTTTATTTATGTAAAGTGAATCAACAGTGTCTTCTTGGTTGACTCCCAGTACATTAATAATTGGTCCCATTTGGTGATCTTTGATGAATACATATATAACAACTATGAAGAACTGCTTAATCATTCTATGCATATTCTGAACTCACTTTTCTCTCTGCATTTATTATTAAAAAGAATTCCAGCCAAAATGTGGGAAATTAGACATATGGAAAAAAAAGAAACAGCATATCATCCTGCCTTTTCTATTTTACACCTTCAAATGAATATGCAGGGTGTTCCAAAAGTCTTAGTGCAGTTTAGAGCTTTAATAGCATAAAAAAAGGTTTTTTAAAGCCTTTTAAATACCCCCTTTTAAAAACTTTTTAAGCTAGTAAGACTTAAAATTGAAGTAAAAATTTTGAAACGTCCTGCTTTTCAACAATGTATTGTGACATCCAGTATATGAATGAAAACTGCACATTTTTCCCCCAAAGGGTCTTCTTGGTACCACATACAGTTTTAGCTTTTGAGATGGCTAAAATTCTATAGCACCCATCCTCAAGACAAGGACAAATCACTCCTTGGAATGGCTGCCCCCAGGAAAGAGAATGAGAGGCCTCGCACCATAGCTCTGCACATGCCCCTGGAATGAATGAATGCTATTGTATCATCAACGGGGGCATCAGTGAGAGACAAAATACTCTCAGCCAAGAGTGGGGAAGCAATGACACAAAGGGCTCAATTCATGCAAAGCATAGTGGGTAGAGGATTCATTTGTCGACTTTCAACAGACTGCTGGCATTTCCATTTACTTTTTGTTTACATTTGGATGGTTTTTTTTTTTTTTACAGAAATGCTGAAGTGATTTTTGCAGGACCTCTTTATATATTGAAAAACTCAATATGTAAATAATAGCACAATTCGATATTTTGGAAGGTTTATTGGTTCTCTAGAAAGATAAAAAATTGGCATCAGAAAAAAAAAACCAATGAAACAATTCAAAACTATTCAAATAACAAACAAAAAATGTCATTTCCTTGTTATATCTCTGCAAATGAAAAATACAGTACTATTATTCCCTTTCATGTGTCTAGCCCAAAGTGTAAAGGAACAAGCAGCCACAGCACTGACAGATATTCAGTTAGACTTTATTGCACTTGGATTCTCAATATCTTGTCAGAAATCTCATACACCACTCACCTGTATTTTTTTGGTAAGTAAAAATGATCCTCACATATATCTCTAAAAATATCTAAATCCATTCTTCAGTATATACCATATTATATTTTAAATGCATTCTTATCTCGTGTTGATGAAGATCTCATCCTTAATGATGACAGCAAGATAACAGGGAAAAATAAATCATTAAGTCTTTTCTTTTTTTCCCTAGGAAATTAGGTCCACTGTAGTTAGTGAAAGTGAACAGTGAAAGAATGGCTATGTGGACAAAGTTGAGGCACCATCAGTCTCCCATTATTTATTGTGTATGTTGGAAGCTTCCTAGTTATTTAGTTCAGTCCCAGGGCCAGAAGATGTTTTGGAACATACTTTTAGGTCTAATGAAATGTCTGATTGTATGTTCCTTAAAAGTCGAGGCCTGACCTACTGGAGAGATAGATGCTAAGGAATCTGGGGTATCTTTGAGATACGTGCTTTTAGTTTATTGTTACTATAATTATAGTTGCATATTATTGCATTATAGAATATCATATTGTATTATATACCATATCACATTATTATATTGTTTATTTTTTCATGTAATTTTCATCTTATATACTGAGCCTCAGTTTCCACATCTGTAAAATTAGGGCATGACATCTAAGGTCTCTTCTAAGTATAAATCCATCATTATACATAGCTATTTAATAAACATTTTAAATTCATATTGCTTGAAAATCACTGTGCTAGGCACCAGAGGTGACAAATAGTATAAATAAATAATAGTCTCTGGTGTTGTAAAGCTCCAACTATGTAGAGGGAGAAAAGGTCATAAAGGTAGATATCTTTAATACAAGATTACATAACTATATAAGTAAGTGGGTTAATACTCACATGAACCCATGAGCTCATTGATTTGTATATGCCCTCTAATGAAGCAAATTATAACCCATCTCCTCCCATAAAGTGGCCAGCAGAAGTCCACCCAATGTGCTAGAAGTCAACTGGGGAGTCTTCCAAATGCCCCAAAGAGACTTCCTTTCCTGCTGCTGCTCGATTTCTAGCCTTGGGTAAGAAGAGGAGCCTTTTGTCTTATGACTACATGTCTGGCTGTGCAGCATGTCCCCTGAGGGAAAGTGGCAAGGGGCTGGAGCTTCTTTCATCTGCCTCAAAGAAATGACTTACATGTGTGCTGGCACAAGGCAACCTTCACCTCCTATTGGCAGCCTGAATTCTTTCCTTTGACCACAAGCCTTCCATCTCCTGTTGCTTCTGTCTCTGGAGGGAAGAGGAAGAGGAAAGTCAGTAGGGAACAGGACTTCCTTCTCGTGTCTGCCTTCAATCCCCTGCCTTCAATCTCCAGCATTGGGAGGGAAGAGGAACAGTGAAGCATGGTTCCCATTTGACTATCTGAAGATGTGTCTCCCATCTCATACTACACTTGTGTTTAGCTCGATTTCCCACTTCCTTTGGAAAGAGGAGTGATGCTTTCCACTCAACGATGAACATTCTTCTACCTGGCCATGCTCTTCATATTCCATTAATTCTGAATCTCTATAGGTCATCATCCAAACCCCATTCCCTATCCTCTGCCAGATGATTCTCTAGTCCCACCCCTCTTGAAGTCCCAACTAAAAACCACCCACCCCATCCACTGTGCACTCTTGAACGTCTGTTCCATATATAACAAGCTTCTCTTCATTGTAAATCTTTTCCTCTCTCACTCTTTACTTCTACTAGCTCTTACTGAAACCCAGCTCCTCCTGGAGGAAATAGCCTCCCTGATTCATTAATAGCTGAACCTTCCCTCATTCTCCTTGGCTCACAGTCTGAAGTGGGGGGAGGAAAGAAATGGGTTATTACTTGCTCCTCATTGCCAGTTCCAGATTTTTTCCCTACATCCATCACTCAGTAACCTTTCCTTACTTAAAGTTCATGCTTTTTATATCTACCAGTCAGTCAAGATCCTGGCTATTATATACAACCCCACTAACCCTTCTAGTTCACTCCCTTTCCTTTCTCAAAAAATTTGGGCCATGGCTCACAAATTTTTTCTTTTCTCCAACTCTTGCCCTCATATAAAGCAAATTCCACATACATATTCACTCTCTCAAGCTCTCTAACCACTCAGTTCCTCCACCTACTTACTTCCCCTTACCTATTTTTCCATCCTATCTCAGTCACACACAAAGCTGTTCATTCTTTTGATCTTGCCATCGTTCACAAATGTACCACTTCCCTGTTTAAGAATTCCAATCTCCTTATCCTTAATTTATTGGCTTTTCATCTCTCCCTCTGTCTTCCCATATTCTTTGTCCACACCATGAGCTTTAATCACTTGGCTCCTTAATTCTCTCCCACACCATCTCAATTGAACTAGCCACTTGGTCCTCTTTTCCCCATCTTGACCTTGTGGTGAACCAATTCAGGGTTTTACACTGTCCTCTTCTCCTGCATTCTTAACTTCTTATCATTTCACCAACTCCAGCTTGATAAGTCTCAGCCTTAGATCACTCTCACCACTTTTGCCTTTGCTTCTACACACATGCGGTTGAATTAAAATAGAGAAAATCATGTGACCATTTTGACTGCGTCCTTTACAAATTGATGTGGTACAGCCTTAACTGCTGAGCCCTCACTGTTGCTTGGCAATTTTACTATATCTGCCTTGTCAGTTCACTATCCAACTCTTTACAATGACTCTTCCAATCTTTTCACCCCTCCTTGACCCTCCAATGACTCCCTGTCCTCCAACCTTCACACCTAAGAAATGTCTTGTATTTAGAGAAAATGAAGCCATTTGTTATGGGCTTCCTCTCCTCCCCTCTTCTTTATCTCAAATCTCTACAAAAGGTACCTCTAGTTCATTAACTCACTCTCTTCTCATCCCTTACAATACAGTTTCTGACTTCATTCCACCAAAACTGATCTATCCAAAGTTATCGATAATCTCTTCATTGACATACCTTTTTCTACAGCCTTTTCTCATTCTTCATTCTCCCTGATCTTTCTGAAGCATTTGCCACTGTCGATCACCTTCTTGTTACTTGCTTCTCTCTAAGTTTTCAGAAGAACACTCTTTCCTGGTTCTCCTCCTACCTATTGGACCATTCCTTCTCAGTTTCCTTTGCTAGATACTCATCCATATCATGCCATCTAACTGTAGGTGGCCCATAAGGTTCTGTTCTGGACTCTCCTCTCTTCTCCCTGTATACTACTTTACTTGGTTATCGCATCAACAGCCACTAATTACCATCTTTATGCTAATAATTCTCAAATCTACTTATCTTTCCCCAACCTTTCTGCTGATTTCTCATCTCCCATCTACAACCGCCTTTCAGTTATCTCAAACTGGATGTCTAGTAGACATCTTAAATTTAATATGTCCAAAACAGAACCCATAATTATCTTTCTCTCTAACTCCCTCTACTTTCCTATTATTGAATAGGGCAATCTCATCCTCCCAAGCCCTCAAGCTTGCAACCTAGGAGCCATCCTATATTCCTGACTATCTCTCCCTCTGCCCCCCCACACCCTACATTCAATCCGGGCCTGTCAATTTTACCTTTGCAGCATCTTTCCAATATGCTTCATTTTTTCCTCTGACACTCTTATCACTTTATTGAAAGCCCATATCACCTCATGCCTGTATTATTATAGTAGCTGGCTGGTCAGTCTGTTTGCCTCAATTCTACTTCTACTTCTCCATTCAGCCAGTAAAGTGATTTTCCTAAAGTACAGATGTGACCATGTCATCACCCCCCCCCCCCGATCATTAAACTTCAGGGGCTCCCAATGACCTCCAAGGTCAAATACAAAACTCTGCTTTGTGTTCAAAGTCCTCCATTACTTATTTCCCCCCTACCCCTTTCCATTCAAAAGAATATGCAATATGTAAAAATACACCTTACTCACTGCTACAAATTCTTAATGCAAAGACACTTGACTCATTGCTATTACGCAAACAAAACACTTTATCTCACAACTCCAGGACTTTTGTTTGACTATCCCTCTGTGCCTAGAATACTCTCTCTCCTTATATCCACCTACTGGCTTCCTTCAAGTTCAAGCTAAAGTCCCATCTTCTACAGGAAGCCTTTCCCAACCCCCTCTCAATTCTAGTGACTTCCCTCTCTTAATTATTTCCTATTTATCCTATATGTAGCTTGATGTACTATGTGTTTGCTTTTTTTCCTTCCTCATTAGAGTATGAGCTCATTGAGGGCTTTGTTCAGTTATGTTTCAGTCATATTCAACTCTGTGACCCCATTTGAGATATTCTTGGCAAAGATACTAGAGTGGTTTGCCATTTCCTTCTCCAGCTCATTTTATAGATGAGGAAACTGAAACAAATAGGGTCAAATGATTTGTCCAGGGTCACACAATTATGAATTCTCTGAGGCCAGATTTGGACCCAGGAAGATGAGTCTTTCTGACTTCAGGCCCATTGTTCTTTGAGGGCAGGGGTTGTCTTTTTGTATCCCCAGATGACATCTTTTCTTTATGTTAGTGGAATCTTTTCATTGGTTATACTTTGCAGGTCATTAATATTCATTATAAGCCTCCCCACTGCCAACTTCTGTTTTAAACTTCTAGTTCTTTGGGGACTGTTATGTTCCATGACTTGCATACAATAGCATTGTTAGAACAGGGGTATGGAAAAAAAATTATAGGCCTTTGTTTCCAGAAATTTAGTATCTTTGTGATTTCCTGAAAGTGCTTAGAACTAGAAGGAATCAACGATCATCGATTCCAATTCCCTCATTTTGTCAATAAGGAATAACATAACACAGCATAGCATAGCATGGCATAATTAATATGATATAATGTAACATAACATTATGTTGTGATATAATATATGATGTAATAGTATAGTATAATATAATATTAGAAGAGTATAATATAATATAGTATGTACAATATAATGTAATGGTTTATTACATTATATAATATTACATAATATAACAATATATAATGTAATATATAACATAACATAACATAATAATGAAATACTTTGCCCAAAATTATACCATTAGCAAAAAATTAGATTTCAACCTAGGTTTTAGGATGCTGAATCAATACATCATGCTAACTCTCTCTTATCCTCTAAATTTTCTTAACCAAGCAAATGATCTAACATTGTTGGAGAGAATGCCCTCTGCTTTGAAATATTTTTTTGGTAAAAATCTTGTTCAGTTCAACAAACCTACTTCATTATCCTTGTGTGAAGGCTGTGTCTTCACTGTATCTTGAATCTGGCAAGATAAGTATTTGCTCTACACTAGCCAACACATTCTTTGATAAGGCACAAATGCAAGCCTAATGGAGGAGAGTCATCAGGTCAATGTTTCTAGCTCTTAGGTGGCCTTGCAAAAGGTCATTCCTGAATGTCAGATTTGTGTGTGACTATTCCTAAGTGATTTTTCAAAAGAGTAATTTTCCCAAATATAGTACAATAAGCTCATTATAGACATACATGCAGGGCAATTTTTGGCCTTTGACGTAACTTGGAACTCCCATTGATATCAATGAACATTTAGTATGATGAAAAAAGCCCATGGCCCTTTATGAAAAATACTGAACTATATTAACTTTATTTCATGCATTTAAGAAGAAAATAGGGGATAAGCTTAAAAGTTTGGAGTGATAAAGCCTCAGCACATTAGTGTGCTGTTTAGGGATGAAGCTGTTAAAGCTTAGAGGGATCAGGGAAGGCTTTGCAAAACAAGAGGAATAAAAATTAAAGAATGAGTAGAAATGCAACAGGTGAAGAAAGGATGAGAAGACAAGCCTTCTATGAAGCCAGAAGAATGATATTTGAGAGTAGGAACTAGTGCAATTAGACTTTATTGCAGAGTGCGTGAAGAAGGGAACTAGGAGATAAGAAACTCACAGGATTGAGAAGGGCCCTTAAAGCCAGAATAAAGAGTTTGAATTTTCCTTAGTAAGCAATAGGGAGGCACTAAATATTTCTGAGCAGAGGAATAACATAACTGGCTCTACTGATGAAGATTATTCTAACAATCAGGTCAAACCGACAAGCATTTGTTAAGAGTCTACCATGTGTCAGGCACTGTACTAAATGCTATGGATTAAAATAAAGGCAAAAAAAGAAATAAAAATCAATCCCTGTTCTCAAAGAACTCAGAGTGTAATGGGGGAAACAATATGCAAACCACTATATGCAAACAAGACATATACACAATAAATTTCACACAATGTCTGAGGGAAGATTAAGGAGGACTTAAAATGCTCCTTGCAAAAGGTGGGAGATACTTGAGCTGAGGCTTGAAGGAAACCAGGAAGTGAAGGTGAGGAAAAAGAAAGTTCCAGGAATGGGTGACAGACTGAAAATATCCAGTCTGGTGATGCAGAGTCTTGTGCATGGAGTAACAAAATGGAGGTCAGGATAACTGGATAATGGAGTAAAGTTTAAGAAAAATGGGAAGGTAGTTGGGTGCTGAGCTATGAAGCACTTTAAAAAAGCTATCAGAGTATTTTATATTTGATCCTGGGGGTAACTGGGAGCCATTGAAGTTTATTAAATAGGGGAGTGACATAGTCAGACTTTAATCAATTTGACAGCTGAGTGGAAGGTGAACTGGAATGGGGAGAGATTTTAGTCAGGTAGTAGTATATTCAGCAGACTGTTGACATAGTTGAGATGTGAGATGATGAGACCTTGGTCAAGGTGGTAGCAGCATCAAAGGAGAAAAGAGGATGTATATGAAAGATTTTGCAGAGGTAAAATGGATAGGTCTTGGTAACTGATTGCACATGGGAGGGGAGACTGAGGAGTCAAAACCACCTAAGCCTAGATGGTTTGGAGGATGGTGGTTCCTTTGATAGTAATAGGAGGGAAGGTTTGAAGAAGGAAAAAGGGGTTTGGGGGGAGGAAGATAATGAGTTCAATTTTGGAAAATTTGAGTTTAAGATATCTACAAGCCATCCAATTTGAGATTCCAGTAGGCAGTTGAAGATGAGAGGATGGAGGTCAGTGGAGAGGTTAATGCTAGATAAACAGATTCGAGAATCATCAGCGTAGAGATAATGAGTGAATCCATGATTGCTGATGATATCACCAAGTGAAGGCAATCTATAGAGGGAGAAGAGAACTAAAGACAGAGTCTTGGGGGACACCCAGTGTAGGATGAAGATCCATCAAAATAGACTGAGGAGTGGTCAGAAAAGTAGAAGAACCAGGAAAGAGCAGTGAAAGCCTAGAGAGAAGAGAACACCAAGCAGAGGGTGATAGATAGCATCAAATGCTGCAGAGAGGTCAAGGAAGAGAAAGATTGAAGAAAATACCATAACCTTTATTCATTAAAAGATCATTAGGAACTTTGCAGAGAGAAATTTTGGTTGAAATTCTTCCAGACTTAAGAAAAAAGTAAGAGGAAAGGTAATAACGGAACTGATTGTAGATAGCATTACAAGGAGTTTACCCATGAAAGGAAGGAGCAAGCAAGAAAGGGAAAGAAGGGAAGCATTTATACTTGCTGTGTGCCTGGCATTGCTTCACATTATACAAATATTATCTTATTTGATCCTCACAACAACCCTAGAAGGTAGATGCTGTTATTATACCCCATTTTACAGTTTAGAAAATTGAGGCAAACAGAGGTTAAGTGATCGGCCCAGAGTCACACAGTTAATAAGTATCTGAGTCTGAATTTGAACTCAAATTAGGTTCAGGATCACAGAGCTAGTGAGTGTCTGAGGTAGAGTTTGAACTCAGCTCTTACTGATTCTATACATTGTGCTACCTAGCTACCCCTTTGAGAATAGAGATTATCCTGGCTTTGTATGTGTATTCTCAGCACTTAGCAAATTGTAAGTGCTTAATAAAAGTTTTGTTTTTGTTTCTGCTCACTCATTCATTCAGAGTTGTAAGGGGCATCAGAGGCCATATAGTCCAATCTCCTTATTTTATAGATGAAGAAAGTAAGCCTCAAAGGTGGAGGGAAAGAATTTGTCCATCATCATATAGGCTTAGTCAATAGCTAAGTTGAGATCTGGAGCCAGATGTTCTTCTTTCCCATTGTACCACTCTCCTTCCCTTTCACTATTGTTATATGTTCATTTTATTGGAAAGCTTAGCAAATTCACTTGAGTAAGGATTTAGTTTAGGGATTTGTGCATATTGGAATTAGGCTCTTTTCACTTCTAAATAAGTGAATAAATTTTATGGGTTTCAACCTTTGTAAATCCCAGAAGTTCAAATCTCTATGGGAATTTTAGAAAGCAATCTTGAATTATTAAAAATATTACACTTTGGGGTCATTTCTCTCAGAAGGAATGACCAAAGTGCCAGGAAGATCTCAAAAAAGAATTCACAAGAACATGCACATTACAGCATGATCTGGAGAGCAAATCCAACAAGTTCAGAGAAATCACCTCATCTTCCAGACTTTGTGATGTTTAGTCTAACACAACCAAACTTCTCAAGTTTTTGTTGGTTTGGGGTTTTTTTGCTCATTGGGTCTGAATTTCTGCTCCAGTTATAATCATTATTTCTGTTGAACTTTCTTCAAGGTATAATTACAACAATTAGGCATATAAAACATTTCATATACTTCATCTCATTTCATCCACAGAATAACCATGGATTATCCCAAATGAAATGGTGAAGGGTCAACAACATGAAGAGACCTGCCCAAGGTGACAAAGTTAATTAATGGCATAAAATGGAATTTACCCAGGTCTTCTAACTACAAATTCATTGTTCCTTTCAATATATTGCATGCCCAATCATCTTTTTATTTTCAACACAACCTAAGGTCAAGCATAGAGTTAATATTTTCCAGGCTCAAAAAAAGAAGCTGACTTTGCTCATTGCTTTCTGTTAGTTGGATGTTTCTTGTTATTGTTGTATCCTTTTTTAGGCATGTCTGACTCTTTGTGACCCGTTTTGTTTTGTTTTTTGGCACAGTTACTAGAGTAGTTTGTGATTTCCTTCTCCAGTTCATTTTATAGATGAGGAAACTGAGGCAAACAGGTTAAGTGACTTACCCAGGGTCACACAACTTGTAAGTATATGAAGCTGCAGTTGAACTCATGAAAATGAGTCTTTCTGATTCCAGGCCTGGCACTCTATCCACCGTTCCTTTCTTTAAACCAATATGAATTACATTGTCCTTTTTTGCTGTTGCTGTTTTCATTTAAAAGACAAGTACATTGTTTTGCTTTTAAAGAAATGTTCTTGATCACTATCACAAAATAATATATTGAAAAAGAACCACTGTGAGATATAACTTAGAGGAAGTTGAGTATTTTCAGTATTAACCATTCATTGACTGGATCCCTGAAAATCTGGCATTAGATGAAACAATATTAGAGAGGGCAGCCTTTTTTATAGGAATAATGTTAGAAATGTGCAACCATAAACTGTGTTACAGAGGGACTTTATAATATTGCATTGGAGTTTGATTATAATATATTAATCCTTTTATTTAATTACATTGCTCTGTAGTGAAATAGTATGGTGGATATAAAAACATTTGATTATTTCTATTTTTTCCTACAACTTGCTATTCTAGGTGATGAAATGACCAGAAGATTACCTCTAGGTGGATAATCTATTATTTGTATTTTCATCATGAATTCTTCTTCTCATTAATTTGGGCAAATAATATTCTACTTTAAACTGTTTACAGATAGAAATCCATTTTAATGAGCTTGATGGGACATAAAAGTTTAGTATGGTTTAATTTCACCTTGTTAAAAAAGGAATCCTATTTCTATAGTATATAAGGTAGGGAACATGTATGATTTATTAGTTTGCTTTTTATTTGCTAAGACTAATGTTAGGTCTCCTAACATTTTTGCAAACTAAAAATTGGAAGGGAATTGGTATTAAGAAACCTTAAATCAGTGATATATTTGAAATTAAATGCATCTATAATTTGGAATATAATATAAAATAGTTGAATTAATTTTAACTTCCCCTCTCCACCCCAAATGTTGTTTGGGGGCTTAGCTGTGGCTATGTGGTTTTCAATCCATAGACAAATTGCTAGAGTTAAGAGATATGTCCATCAACGCTTCATGATGAGAAGCTGAAGACCAAAGCAAGACAAAAATTTGGAATAAAGCATGGTAGACTGACAGAATGAACAATTAGAGATCAGAGGTAGAACTTTCCAAAATTCAAAATTGGGTAAAGGCTACAGGAAGAGGCAAGATCTGGATGTCCAGATAGAGGCTTGTAGGGGGTTAAATTTCAGAGGTCCAAATCAAGGAAAAAACATACAGATGGATGATCAATGTACTTGGGCTAAAGACTAAAACCCATAGTTCAGAGACAGATAGTAGAGAATAAGTATTAATGAAGTCCATAAATGAGGGTTAGATTCAGGGTTCATTCTTAAAGTCTGAAGACATGAAAAGTCTGAGGGGGAGCAGAGCTTCAAACGAAGAGGAAATCCTGAATGAAGAACTGGACCAGGCAGGTAGGCTCACACAACAATGCAGCTGGGCACTGACTATTAATCCAAACATAGTGTCTGTCTTTCCTCTGTCCTGCTTTTTAAAAAGCCTTCCTACAGTGGGTGTAAGAGTAGTGGCACATGTGCCTTCCCCTTAGGTTGGAGCATGATTTTATGGGGGTAAAACTAGACACTCTGCAGAACAATTATGGTGACTCCTTTCTGATTGGGTTTCTCTTACTGACACCATTCATAAAATGCTATAAGGTTGCTGCCAGGGCATTGCTATCTGAATGCATTACTCATAAAATCATAGATTTCGACCTGAGAAGGACGTTAGGACAATTTGAGTCCAATTCCTATTAGACAGATGAGGAAACTGAGGCACAGCGTTGGGAAGTTAATTGCTCAAATTTAGTATTTGTCTGAGACAAATTTAGTAAATGTCTGAGACAAGATTTGAATCCATGTCTATCTAACTGCAAGCATATTTTCTATTTACTATGCCATAGGCTCCTCTCTAATATTTTAACTTAGTAATTAAAATTGTCCATAATGGATTAAAAATATTCTCATTTTCTTCTACCAAAATCAGTTTTTTTTATTAAGCTGTGGCCAGATTGGATCTGGTTGAACAGTTCTACTTTTTAAAGGAGGTGGAGTTAATGTGAGCTAACTTAAACCCCAGTAATCAACAGATCACATAGAAGTTAGTGTTGGAAAAGGTCTCAGAGGTTTAGCCCAGGCTTTTCATTTTGCAGATGAAACTGAGACCCAGAAAAATCCTGCCTCTTCCAAAGCTGCTGACCTCTTTCATTGCTCCTTCTTGGTCATCTTGATTGGTAAAGAAGAAAGATTTTGGGGAGAATATTTAGCAGGATAAAGAAAAGGCCCATGAAGACCATGAACACTGGACCACAGGTGTGGCTGAAATAATATTTGTTTTCCATGTCTAAGTTGTGTCCAAAAATCATGGGTGTTTTATGATGAGAAGGTTTCAATCCTTTTCTCTTCAGTTATACCCTAGGCATTGATAATCAGGGCTTGGAGCCTAAATTATCTGGATTCTAGGTTCCTATCAAGAGGCATAGTCTTCTATGTAAATAGGTGCCAATAAATACTTATTGAAAGGATTGAATGTGGTGCATCCTTCTGGCTCTCCCATAAGCAATAGGACAGAGAAATTCTTTGACAATTAAGTGAGGCATCATCTGCTTATTGAATTGAATGAAATTCATGTTACTCCTCATTTTCAGAATGTCCCTAGATTTTCTCAGTAAACCAGGCTTCTGAATGTGTGTCTTACTTACCTTGGGGATTACATAGCCTTATGCATCTCCTACTTTCCATATTCCCCAAACACACATGAGGCAGATGTTTTGATTCAGGCATAATGGAATTGTTTTGTAGCAGGAAAGGTCAGTTAGGTGCTGCCTCTGGGCAGGTGGACTGGCTCCAGATAAGACTCAACTAATGTTACTTGACTGGGTCTAGAATAAGTCTAGATGAGTAAAAGTCAAGGCCCTCACCTTTTACCACTAATTTTCAATGTCATATAATTATCCCTTTTCTCAAATATCCCTTTACTATATCAAAGATTTAAAATGTCAAATCTAGAAGAGAATGCAATCTAATTCTATAGTGTTCAATTTTTTAAATTGTTGAATACCCTACCAGAAGCATTTGTCAGACCTATAGAATAATTATATTTCTGAAAGAACTACTGTGTCTAAACTGCATTGGTGAAATGGTAGCTTTCAAGCCTTTCACTATGCTTTGGTAATTTGCTTAAACTTGGGACATATAGCCCCTTTCTTGGAGCACAGAACAAATCTAGCGGGGAAAAAAGAGAAATATTCTTGATCTCTGAGATGTTTTGCAGAGGGGAACATATGAGACCAAGGTAATGCCACAGATTCATGTTCTATAAAAAGCTATACACTGGATCCAGGCTGTCAGAAGACTAGCACTTTCTCAACCAAATCAGGATATCTGGTCACCTCATTTAGATATCATTCTTCAAACCTAAATGAATGTCTTTCCTATCTCCCACCCCTGACTTTTACTTACGGTGCCTTGACTTTCCTTAGTATTTCATAGCAAGTGCCATGTGCTTCGCTATTTTTCCATACCATTACACAGTCTTCACAAAGGTACACTTATGACCCACTCGATGAATTAGCAACAGAATATTTTGAAAAGCATATCAAAATTTACCACTAAAAATATGTCGCTGCACAGGTGCTGTAACACCACACGTAACTATAATACTCACATTGATCTGTCCCTTCTCTAAATTCTGTTACACTTGTTTTCCATATCACATAATAAATATCTTATTGGATCATAGATCATAGATGTCAGTGCACAGAGGAATGCTAGAAATCATTTAAATACAAGCCCCTCCTGTTCTGTTCTTCATTGTCTTTGCTTGACACTCCCCCTCCTTTGTCATAATTCCCTATATTTCTCTTTCTAGGGGGAAGGAAAATGCCTGATTTTTGTTACTTTGGGCATACCAATATCTAGCACTATTGAGCCTTGAGATCAATTCATTTTAATGGGCATTTCCTTAATGGAATATTTGATTAGCTACTCCTGGACAAGTGAGATCTTTGCCTAAAGTGCAGCCTCCCAGGAATAGACAACAACACACGCCTTACTCCTGAGAATCCAACCCTTATCTAGAGAGCTAAAATAACTCATATGTTACTATTAGGGATAAGGAATCCCGACTGCTTCTTTATTCTTCTGATTCTTACTCAGAGTGAAACTTTTTACAATACTCAAATATCCACTATGTGGCTTTCCTTACACAATTCCCGATGCCTGGAATATTCTTTTTCTATCTCCACTCTTCCTTAACTATGACTCTGGTCTTCTTATTGAATTTCTAGCTATATTTTAAATTAAACATTTTCCAATAAAGGCCCTCTGTTTCTTGTAGTCACAGCCCTTTGTCCTCTTGGAAGCCATCCAGAACTTTGATTGAATTTCTTTTAGGCATTCAATTTGTATTATTTCTTCGTTAGTTATTTATGTATGTCTCGCATCTCCTTACTAGTCTATAAGCTCCAAGAGGACAGGGAACTTTTATTTTTATCTGAACTTTCTATTTCATTCCATGCCTAGTATACTCAAATACTCTGATCTCATTGATGTGGGATTGTCCTCCACACGATGCAGATTATAAGTTATCCGCACCTTCCCGTTCTGTCCTGCCAGAAATTCTCCATAGTGGGGTTACCCAACATGTTGGAAGCCTTCTTTGAATTGTTGTGTTATTCAACACAATTTAATTCAATTAATCATATTTATTAAGAACCTACTATTGTACAAGTTATTATGGTAGGAATGCTATGCAAATACAAAAAATAAAACAACCCCTGCCTTTAAAAAATGTATTTTTTCTTGCCACATATGTAACAAATATGTTTTGGACTGACTTGTTGGATTTAGTATTACTGATGGAAAGGGAAGAAAAACTTATTCATAATGACTGAGAAGCATTTATAGTTTTATAGTTTCTCTCAGTGTACATGTATACGTGTATATGTGTGTTTATGCATATATATTTTTACACACACACATATATATATATATACATAATGAAATGAATGCAAAATGCCTTGGCCTTGCACAGAGTAAAATTTGTTGAATTTATCCCTGGCTGTATACTCTGGTAGTTACATTTATATATTTTTGAAGGTTGGAATTGATTCTCTCTAAAGAAACAATTAATTCAGTAATTGAGGTTCTTGTTTCATTTTTTATTTTCCTGGCAATCTTTAGACTAATATTAGTATTTTCTGTGCTTATATATTTGCATTTTAACCCAATAATGATAGGATGATATTATATAAGATCATGGAGTTTATTTAGAACTGGAAGGAATTTCTGAAGTCATCTGGAGCACCCTTATCATTTTACAGATGAGGAAACTGGGCCAAGAGATGGAATGACTTGTCCAGGATCATATAGATCCTAAGAAGGATAATCAATATCTGAACCTATGTCCTCTGACTCCAAATCTAGCACTATGCTGTTAAAATATATCAAAACTGAGATTTAGCTGTATCATGTTAAGACTGGATGTATGAGGTAAGCACTACTAAATGACATAGTTAAAACTGATACTCTCATCAATATCTTTCTATAGAGTGATACCACTTTGTATACTTGTGAGTAAATATAGAAATGGGATGTAAATCAAGTTTACCCTATGAGCATTTTTACATAGTAATGTTTACCCAATACAACAAGGTTAGAGTACATTTAGTAAATTAAGTATCTATATCTATCTATCTGTCTGTCTGTCTCTGTCTGTCTGTCTGTATTCCTGTCTATCTATCTATCTATCTATCTATCTATCTATCTATCTATCTATCT
>NW_027185764.1:47332076-47377785 GCF_028583685.1 Petaurus breviceps papuanus | reverse complement strand
TCTATCTATCTATCTATCTATCTATCTATCTATCTATCTATCTATCTATCTATCTATCTATCTGTGTCTGTCTGTCTAATCATCTATCTATCCATCTATCTATCACCTCTCCTTACTGCTGGATAAAATGAAATATCCTCATATCTTTCCAACTGTTTTCATTATACCTGAGAAGGATATCACTTCAAAAAAGACAGACATTATTTTGTATACTATGACCAAGGCTATTGAGCTAGAAGAATAGGGACAGACCGCCTGTGAGTTTAGTTGGATCAATAGCTTTGGGATTTGCCCATCCATCAGCTACCGAATTATCAGAGCAATCTGTGATTCTTTTGAGCCATCTAGTTTAAGAGTTCAATAAAGCCACTTGGCTTTGACATTGTATTTATAATACCTACTTCTTGGTCGTACAATATAACTTACTAATACATTTTAAAAAAAATTGAGGATATTTGGGATATACAGTATGCTTTTTAATTTCCCTTAGAGTAACATAATTTCCTCTTACTTTTTCTTATAAGAGATGCCTTGCTACACTTGGAATTGGGAAGATTTGGATTTAAATACCAGCTTCTTGTTTCCTCACTAGCTTTGGGAAAGTCACTTAACATATTAGGTAATTCTTTATGTTGGTAGAGACTTTTTGTTACATAGCTACTTTTCCATATCTCTGTGGTAAAAGTATCAAATCATTTCTTTTTGTTTTTTTGTTTGTTTGAGCGCCTTTCAAAATCCTCAAAGTACATCATAGGTGAGACCCTGATTCGATCTGCTTTACTTCAACAGGCTTCATTTTCATAGCCTATTATGTTCAAGGCACTGAAAAATATACAGAATGAATGAAATATACGCCTTACCCTCAAGGAGCTTATGATCCAGCAAAGGAGTTTATGTTTTCATAAATAATGAAAAATACTCCAAAATGTGATAAATACCACAAAAAGGTACAAAGAACTAGGGAGGTTGGAACAGGGAGTGATAACAGAAAATCTTATATTCCTGTGAATAAAAAGAGGATGGGTGTGATTGTCTTTCATTTCCCTAATGGAGGACATTACATGCCTGGCAGAGCAGGAACTGGGAGTCAGTTTTCTGGATTCTCAATCTTGTGTCCTTGCTGCTAATCTAGGCTGCCTGGTCCAATAATGTGCATGGAGTTTGATGAATCATCAAATCCAAGCTCTGACAAGGAATCATGTCTGGCTGCTTTTCTTTTTCTCATGATTTTCCCCTCTTTTGGCACCTCTATAGAGCCTATTACTATAGCGGAGCAGTGTTCATACAGACACATATTAGACAAGATGAAGGCAGGGGGAAGAAAATAGACTGCTGCCTGCCATACCTAGCTCGAGAGCTTAATAGTAGTGTCTTGTTCCAAAGCAGAGTGGCTCTCTGGAATGATTCTTAGAAACTGCCATGAGAGAAAGGATAATAAAAGGTGAGCAATTAAAAGAAGAAATAGAAAAATAAAAATCATTCGGCTGAAAAATAGAAATGCATTGACTCATCAAAAGTTTCTGCCAGTTCCCTGTACTTATTATTCTCTCCTTCTCTCTTCCTTACTCCAAGTGGAAACATGTAATCCCGAATGATAGGATAAGTGAAAGCCTTCAAAGCCCCATTCAGGCCAAGTTGCTGTACTGAGGATGTGAGTGCTTTCTTGGAACACGGCCCAGCTCGCCTCAGCAAGAGGAGAAAAGTCACCCCTTGAATCCCTTTGCCACAGAAAACTTCTGCCATTGATATTCGACCGACTCTATCCTATCTTAGTGTGTGATTCAAGTAGCATTAGGGTGACTGAACATGTAGCTGCCAAGCAATTGCAAATGTATGCTTAGGGAGATAGATCTCTCCATTAGAGGGAAAGTGAAAAATTCTGTGATGAAATGATCATCTATGACTCTGCATTTGTTCCATCACCTGACATCTCATGCATGAATTGACATGCTATTACAACAACTCAAAATAGAAAGGAGGGTTTTCCCCCCTCTTTTAGTGCTATTTAAACCCTGCCCCCTCCCACCAGGAAGTGATTAACAAATATGTTACATCTTCAGAGCTCTGTGATCATTGGGAGGATGATGGTGATATCAGCAAAAACAGCTCAGTTAGAGGAGGGACAAGTTTTTGTCGTTCTGTTTTTTGGAAAGAAATGTTCAGCTTTGGCTACACTGAATTTGAGAAACAGGATATCCAGGTTGAAATGGCCCGCAGGGAATGGAAAACTATGGGTTTGGAGTTCTGGGGAGAAGTCAAGGATGGAGCTGTCTAATCAGAGAATCAAGGAATTTGGGAGTTGGAAGGACTTCAGCAGCCATCTAGCCCGGCCTATACATGAAAGGAATTACTACAATAATTTACTACACAGGTGATCTTGTAACTTCTTGAAGACTTGCAAAGAGGTGCAACCCCTCAACTTCTTGGGGCAGTCCATTCCACTTCTGGACAATTTTAATGATCTCCACTTCCCTTTATTTAATTTCTGGATTTTCTTACAAGTATACATATGTATACAATGCTACCTCCTCCCCTTGGCCCATATCTTAGTTGCTTTTGAATAAGGTATAACCAGCAGAGCTATGATCTAGTCTTGGGTTTCATCTGATCAAGTCTTAGAGATACTAATGAAGCCAGATTTGCCCTTTGTAACAATAATTTCTATATCCTCATGTTTGTTGCCTAAATTTAAATCATTTTTTAAAAATTGGCAGACATTTGGGACCATGGATTTTTCTACAATAACCACAATTATTAAATGCAGGTCAAGAAAGTAAAGACCATAGAATCACATGAAAATATTATATGTAAATATATTTATATACATACATGTATACATTATTTCCCATAACTATTACATATGTAATTATACATAATATGGAAGTGCATTTTATCTATAACACATAAATATATACATTCATGCAGAAATATATACATTCATACATATATGGGGATATAAATACATTATATTATATATCTTTCATGTATTAGTCATCTGTTTTCAGTATATTTATCTATCATCTATTGATCTGTCTATCCTCTCTGTCTGTCTTTCTGTCTCTCTCTTTCTCTCTGTCTCTGTTTCTCTGTCTCTGTCTCTCTCTGTGTCTCTTTCTCTCTTTCTGTCTCTCTGTCTCTCTCTGTCTTTCTCTCTCTGTCTCTGTCTTCTGGAAGTGTCTTATGCCATGCCTATATGTGTCATCAGAAATATATGGTTTATTATCCATTTTGATAAGTCTTGTGAGGTTTTCTTTCATGTCTCATCTACTATTATTACTCTTCTCTCTTTAATCCTTACTGGATGATCTCTTACAAGGTAACTTCTTATATGATGCTTTGCAAGAGAAGAAACTTCCTTCTACTCAGAATGTTAAACTTCCTTCACATTTGGAAGACTCAAACCTATTTTTAAACCTCTGATTACACAGTTGTCCTTTCCTTTTCCCTTTCTCCTCTTTGTAACACTCTACCACTTTCCAATCTACCCACAGGGCTTATCTCCCACTTATGCCTCAGATCCATTCTTTTTAACCCCATTGAAGCCTCACTTCTGTTTCCTTTAGGAAAATGTTGTTCTCCCTAATGATTTGGAATGTTGAGAGGGATTCTTCAAGCCCTTTCACTTTCTCCTTGAGGGGGGAGATTGGCTTCTACTTGTGAGAGAGATAATAGCTACTTACTTGTGGCAGAAATACAAACATTATACACTTTATGCACAATTTCCTCTATTGTCCACAATGGTTGAGATTTTTCAGTCTTATTTTTTTTTTCAGTACTTGGAGGTATTTGCTCCTTAGCCTTAAACACCTGGCTAAAACTCTTTGAGCCAATTATCCCTTCAATAACTTGACTAACCTCCTCATTTTCCTTTCTTTAGTATCAGCAACTCCACAGTCACATTCACTTCCCCTCTTGCATCGATCTAATGCTGTCACCTGTTTGGCCCCACTACCAATCTACTCTATCAATTTTGCTTTACTCTCCAATTTTTCTACTTACCCTTTCTTACTTACCTGGCCTAATTTCATCAGCTATCATCTAATTATTTTTCTTTAGCCTATCGTATACATCCTATTACCTAATTCTTCATGATAATATTTAATCTTTCTTAATTCTTCTTTTAAATACTTCTCTTTTCAGCCCAAAATATATTTTGGAACAGTATCTGAGATTGAAGATTTCTCCTCAATATTTCTAAATCTCTCTCAAATTTAACCTTTTTCCTTCCCAAATTCAACTTCATAAATGGCATTTCTATTTCCTCAAATAACACAAGGTGGTAGAGTATGAATGTGGTAATTACACTGTCATCAGTATGAGAATAAATTGATTTTGAAAGTCTGGCAGATCTGTTCTATTTCACATCTACTTTTGGTCTTTCTTCCAGTTTCACCCATAAAAGCTCTTGGGATCATATGACTTGGCTGGATTCAGGCCAAAATTTTTGTAGAATTATTTTCTCTCCATTTTTTTTTTAGAAGATGATTCCACCCCTGTTGGCATCCCCTCTCCCAATTGTTCCTGCTTGCTTTTACTCCTCAAATTACTTTATACTTATGAATCAGTGCATAGGATAATAGATTTAGGCTTAGGAAGGACCTCAGAATTCATCTGTCCTATTCCCTTTCATTTTGTAGATGAGGAAACTGTTATAAAGGGAAATTAAATACCTTGTCCATGATTACACAGTTAGTAAGGGACAGAAGTGTTATTCAAAAATAGTAATGTCTCTTGAATCAATGTCAAACACTCTTTCTATTACTCCTATACTGTCTCTCATACATGTTATATCTCTATGTATAAAATAAATTCTTTGAGAGTAGAGACTTTCGTTTTTGCATTTGTGATTCCAGTGATATATGGATATATATATATACACATATATATATGATATTAAGTGATGTTAAATGATGTTTGTTAAATTACAGAAATTAAATTTATCAAATCTTAGCAGAGCAATAACAACTAATGATTGATCAGCTGGTTTTCAGAAACAATTGTGGGTCGTTAGATTATTGACTATTGAGAACAAGGGTCAAAAATCAATATTCTCCTTATATACTTACTACATTCTAATTTGTACTGCATTTAATTGTCTATGTGGATTTTTAAAAAATCTTCTCAAACTAGATTTTAAGCTCCTTTTTTGCAGGAACTTTTGTTGCGCACTAGGAATTTAATTCCTATAGTATTTGCCATATTTTCCTCAACCGACCTGATTCTGAGGGAAGCGCTCTATCCATTATACCACACTATCTTCTTGTGATCTGCACAGAGGTCATTGATGTCATGGGAATGGATAAGACTATATGCTAGAGAATATACTATGTACTATACTATATATAATATACTTTGAGAACAAATGAAGATATGCTTGGTATATCTTCATTAAATGTATATAAAGTACTGTACAACCAAGAGTTATGATTATTATGCCACATTTACTATAACTAGAAGATTACATATTTACACTGTTATAAAAATATCCTCTTCAACATCCTATTCTATTGGGTATCGGTTCTCTTAATATGAGATCCTTGTCCAATAGCCAGTGAAAAGACATATTGTTAGAGGATCTGAATCATATCGGTCTTGACATTTCAGCTATAAACAAACTCGGAAGAAGGACATTGCAGGGAAATGGAAGGATAAATCAAGGATACTTCTTGGAAAGGAAAAGAAATGAGCTAGAGGAAAGGGTTTTATTGCACACTCAGATTCAAGAAGAAACAATATTCCATGAGATCTTTGCTCACATAAATTTCATTACTAATAACAAATATTAACAAAAAGATTATGATGAAAATAACTGAATATTATACACCAACAATAGTTGCTGAGGATAAAGTCATGGAGAATTCTACAACAGAACTTGTTAAAACTCTAAAATCATGTCAACATACATTTTTGATACTTGGTGATTTTTAGGATAAGGTGAGAATGGGTAGAGATACATGGGAAATCATGACTCAGGGAAAAGGAAAGAAAAAGACCCAAACTTGTAAGTGACACAGAAGTTCTATGCCTCTATAAAATGAAAATTTTCTTAGAAAAAAAGAATTGGTGAATGTTAGACCTGATAATCACCACATAAAATGATAAAACAGAAAATAGCTAATATTTTAATGGACAGGAAATATAGGTTTTTTTTTAATGTAAGAGTTATCCTCTTATCACTATGAAATGTGTGTCCGTGTGTGTGTAGGCTATTGGTACTCTAAATGTGAGATCTATATCTATAGAAATAGGAATATATGAAAAGGGGAGGAAGGTAAGTATATATTTATATATAGATAAGTCACTAGAGAGAGCTATAAATGCGTGAGTCTCTATGAGTTATTGACCCATCCAAGAGAAACTCAGAAAAAAAGTAGAAAGAAAAAACAATAAATGTTTTATTTTATTCATTCACTAAATTACAATAGTTTAAGTGTAGAGGGGAAAACCCCAATTAAATTTTGAGGTACAACATGTTGAAGAAATAACCAGTTGATTGAACAAATCATGCAGATCCAAAATGCTATGATTCCCACCAGGCAACAATATGTTTTTAACTTAAGAAATACCTATAACATTTATGAATTCCTAAATAAAATATTGTTTTACTTTCTTATGCAATTTTCTCTTAGATGTAAAAGGAAATATCCATTATATAGAATATGTTTCTATTTTGTTATTTTTATGAAAAGTGAACCAAACGATGTAAGCTAATGAATATACTGACAATGATTAGAACCTGCTTATGAGTACCTGGATCCTTAAGTGGTCCTTTTCCACACAATCAAAGCAATC
Source organism: Petaurus breviceps papuanus (assembly GCF_028583685.1). Lineage (NCBI taxonomy): Eukaryota > Metazoa > Chordata > Mammalia > Diprotodontia > Petauridae > Petaurus > Petaurus breviceps. The sequence goes on along the minus strand of NW_027185764.1, from coordinate 47,370,993 downwards.
GAGATATTTCATCAGTGGTGTTAGCAATATCTGCCCTTCTTTGCCAAGGAGTTTTTATATATCTGCCACAATAAGGGACTTGAACAACTGCCAGAACAATTGGACATCAGGTTTAGTAAGACACAAAACAGAATAAACATCGTCTCCCCTTTGACCTCTTGGTTTGTAAACAGAGATTAAATTAATAGTGTGTTGTCTACACCTATAAACATTCTCTTAAAATAGAGGTGACCTGAAATACACATGTGGCAGGTGTTAAAACATTTTTTAAAACGTATCATTCTCTAACTCTCAGAATGAATGCATTTTAAAAGTTTTCTAGGAAATGTAAAATAATGATTTTTATACTTAATTAGATTTTTACCAACAATAAACTATGTGTGTGTGTGTGTGCGTAGAATTGTCTTTTTTTTTTTCAATTTTTTAGTTTCTATAATCAAGGAAATACTTGACTTCAAGTTTTTCTTTTTCATTTCTTAGGATTTTGGTAAAAAAAAAAAAGGGGAAATCTTTACCCGTAGTAAGTAATCCATCACTGCTGGCCAAAAATTGTCACTGACTGCTTAGGATAAGACCGTGAATAAGTCAGCCTGAATTCTATTGATCTATTATCCTATTTCTTTTAAGAGGAATGGTGCCCTCGAAAGGTTGAAATCATTGAAATAAAGGACAGCTGCATCAAGAAGTTATGCATTATGTAAATATCCTAGCATGTGCTCTTTATTTTGACTAAAAGAGTAGTGAACTTTCATCCCAGCCCTAATATTTCAGTAATTTTTTTAAATTAGAGCCAGCTGATTTGTATTCACCTAACACAGGAGGAGAAAGCTTCCTAAACTTTGTCCACTCACAACCTCTTTTTACATTTCAGCAGACTTTGTTGCATTGCGTGGCCTGAGGGCATGGGCAGTGCGAAGCACACATGCTTTGTCTTCAGAATCAAAGCTATAGTAAATTTGTGAGATGCAACATGGGCAAGAACTGCCAGAAATACCTTGGATTTATTATCTGTTTGATTTAATTTTTGGTTGTTGTACATTCAGAAACCCTTTACTATTGCCATTTTTTTTGTGACCCCATATGGGGTTGAGACAAAGCTTAAGAAGTGCTACTACGTAAAACATCTCCCAATAAGAGATGAATGAAATTTATTAGGATCATTTAGACATAAGACAGTCTCTCTCTCCTCTCTCTCTCTCCCCTAAAGTTTGATGGCTTATGTTCTATTATTTAAACTCCCACTATCTGAAAAAGTAATGGATTTTTTTTGCCAACTTTTACAGAGCATCAAAATACTCAGGAAATATAAAAATCAAAATTTTAAATCTATTCAGGTAGTCAAACAAGGCTATTTGTCTCACTTAGATGGTAGAGTGGATAGTGCACTGGGCTTGGAATCAGGAAGAATAATCTTCATGAATTCAAATCTGTCTTCAGACATGTACTAACTGTTTGACCCTGGGCAAGTCACATAATCCAGTTTGTCTCAGTTTCCTCATCTATGAAATGAGTTGTAGAAGGAAATGGAAAACCACTCCGGGATCTTTACCAAGAAAATCCCAAATGGCATCACAGTGACCCAAATAAAAAGACTCAATAAATTTGTCTCAGCATCTGCTTCCACCATCTTTGTGTGCTAAGTGTTGGTTTTATTATATAAAGAGAAGAGGTAAGGGAAGACTGATTACCAATAATACATTAAATCCCTGCTCTAAATAAGGAGCAGGGTTTGAGTTCCAAAATGTTGTCCAGCCAGTAAATGCTATATTAGAAGAAGTCTTCTTATCCTGACTTCTAAATATCTGTGGAAGAAAATGCTAAAAATAATATAATGTTCAAATGGCTAGCATGACAAATGTATGCTTCAGGCCAGATCTAAAGATAAACATTGGGTAGCAAGAATGTGGTGAATAAGCTTTATAGATTGTTTTTTTTAGGGACAGTACAGCACGATGTATATTCAAATGAAATATTGTAGAGGGTGGAACCAAGATAGAGGAGTAAAGGCAGGGACTCACCTTAGTTCTTTCAAAATCTCTCCAAACAACTTGAAAATAATGTTTCAAATAGAGTTCAGGAGTAGCAGAATCAACAAAAGACTAAAGTGAAACAGTTTTATAACCCAGGACAATTTATGCAGTTTGTATCACCACCATAGTGGTTGGACCTATAGCCCAGGGCAGACCTTGCAGAGATGTAGGTCTCAGCAGGAGGCTTTGGAGGCCTGCTTTAGCATTAGCCACAGCAGGAGCTTTGAGAGATTTTAGCAGTAAGGAAGTTGGACAGCTAGTCAAAAGGAGATTACAGGGGACTCTTTCCTAGAACTGGGTTCAGGACTTTGTTGAATTGTTCATGCAAAGTTCCATATTACAGTCCTAGGGCAAAAAAATACTAACCCTTGTGACCACTGGGATGCAGACACCCTGCTCACAGTTCCACGGAGGAGAAGAGTTCTTGTGGTCATTCACAGATCAGACCACAGGCCAGGATAGCACTACATCTCCCTTTAGACCATACCACCTTGGAAGAACTGAACATATTTGGAATAATTTACAGACTCCTAGAACTAGTTCTGAAAACAGCAGCATGAAAAATGAAGCTTAGTTCAGTCCTCTCAATTCTGGGAACAGAGCCCAAGCATAAAATTTTAAGCCCATAAATAGATTTGGTGGCTAAGTGGTGCAGTGAATAGAGCATTGGCCCTGGAATCAGGAGGACCTGAGTTTAAATCAGACCTCAGAAACTTAACACTTACTAGTCGTGTGACCTTGGGCAAGTTACAACCCCAATTGCCCTGCATTTCCCTCTCCAAGAAGCAAGAAAAAAAGAGACTGGGAAAATAAGCAAACAAGAGAAAAACAAAACAAAACACTGATCATAGAAAGTTACTATGGTGACTGGGAAGATCAAGATATAAAGTCAGAAAAAGACAATAGTAAATATTAGTAAATAGTAAATAAATAGTAAAAAAAATAGCTACATAGAAAACTTCAAAGAAAAATGTGAATTTGTCACATGCACAAAAAATTCTTCTAAAAGTAAAAAAAAAGATTTTAAAAATCATATAAGAGAAGTAGAGGTAAAAATGGGTACAAAAAATTAGAGTAATGCAAACAAATCATGAAAAAGGAGTGAACAACTTGGTAAAGGAGGAACAAAAATATACTAAAAAAAATTAAACCTTGAAAAAAGAATTGGCCAAATGATAAAAGAGGTACAAAAATTCACTAAACAGAACTCCTTAAAAACCAGAACTGGCCAAAAAATTTTTAAAGAAAAAATGTATGAGAAGCTCACACAAGTAAATAATTCCTTAATTATAATATTTAGTCAAGTAAAAGCTAATGACTCCATGAGACATCAAGAAACAATGAAAGAGAATCAAAAGAAGAATAAAATATTAAATATTTCATTGGAAAAACAATGGAAATAGAAAACAGATTGAGGACAGATGATCTAAGAAATTTTGGACTACTGGAAAGCAATGATCAACAAAAGAGGCTAGGCATCATCTTTCAAGAAATTATTGAAGAAAACTTCCCTGATATCTAGAAGCAGAGGGTAAAATAGATATTGAAAGAATCTACAAATCACCTCCTAAAAGTGATCCCAAAATAAAAATTCCCAGGAATATTATAACCTAATTCCAGAGCTCCCAGGTAAAGGAGATAATATTACAAGCATCTAGAAAGAAATAATTGAACTTTCTCATTATTAGTGCAGTCAGAAGGAATATACATGATCGAGAATGTGAGATGTATATGGTGGGATATCTAAAAAAATAATAAGGGATGAAAAAGAGGTGATGTAGAATGGGGTAAGTTTGTCACATAAAAGAGGTGTAAAAAGAAGAACTTTTATAGTGAAGGGGAAAACAGAGGTTGGGGGAGCACTTGAATCTTATTTTCATTGAAGTTGGTTCAAAGGGACAATAACATACATACTCAGTTGGGTATAGAAATCTATCTTGCCCTTCAGGGCAGTAGGAGGAGAATAAAAAAATGGAGGGAGGTCATAGAAGGGAGAGCAGTTGGGGAAGGAATTGATCAGAAGCATAACAGACTTTGGAGAAGGGACAGGACAAAAGGAGAGAGAGGGAGAAGGATAAACAAGGGGAAAATAGGATTGAAGGGCATAAACAGTAATCATAACTGTAAATGTGAATGGGATGGGCTCACCCACAAAATGGAAGCAGATAGCAGAGTGGAACAAAACCCAGAATCCTACATTATATTGTTTATAAGAAACACACTTGAAGCAGAGTGGAACATACAATGTAAAAATCAGAGGTTGGAGAAGAATCTATTATACTTCACCTGAAATTAAAAAAAAAACCCAAGAGTAGCAATATCTAAGACAAAGCAAAAGCAAAAATAAATCTAATTAAAAGAGATAAGCAGGGAAACTCCATTTTGCTAAAAGATACCATATCGACAATGAAGTAGTATCAATACTAAACATACCTGCACCAATTTGTATAGCACTGAAATTCTTTTGTTTTGTTTTATTTTGTTTTTGGCTTTTTGGAGGAAGGGCAGTTGGAATTAAATGACTTGCCCAAGGTCACATGGCTATTAAGTGTGTCAAGTGTTTGAGGCTGGATTTGAACCCAGATCCTCCTGACTCCAGGGCTGTTGCTCTACTCACTGTACCACCTAGACGCCCCTAGCATCCAAATTCTTAAAGGAAAAGTTAAATGAGTTACAGGACCAAATAGATGGTAAAATTATACTAATTGTGGACCTCAATCTTTCCCTTTCAGAACTAGATAAATCTAACTAGAAATAAATAAGAAACAAGTTAAGGAGATTAAATAAAGAGAATTTTAAAAGTTAAATATGATAGATTGCTGGAGAAAATTGAATGGGAAAAGAAAGGAATATACTTTATCCTCAGTAGTACATAACACCTACATGAAAATTGACCATGTATTAGGGCATAAAACTTCACAACCAAATGCAGAAAAGCAGAAATATTAAATTCATATTTTTCAGATAATAGTACAATAAAAGTTATATTCACTAAAGGGCATAGAAACATTAAAAGTAATTGGAAATTGAATAATCTTATCCTAAAGAATGAGTGATAAAAGACAAATCAAAGAAACAATTTCATCAAAAAGAGTGGCAACATAATAAAATTAATGCCAAAGCATTACTTAGGGGAAATTTTATATCTCTAAATGGTTATGTCAGTATAATAAAGAGCTGATCAATGAATTGTGTGTGTAATTTTAAAAAGTTGAAAAAGAACAAATTAATAATCCCTAATAAAACACCAAATAGGAAATCCTAAAAGTCAAAAGGGAGATTAATAAAATTGAAAGTAAAAAAAAACATTAAACAAATAAATCAAAATAAGACCTGGTTTTATGAAAAAGAAAACCAGCATAAAATAGATAAGCTGCTAGTTAAGTTATTTTTTTTAAAAAAAGAAAAGCCAAATTACAAGCACCATAAATAAAAAGGGTAAATTCGCTACTAATAAGATGGTATTAAAGAAATAATTTGGTCTTATTTTGCCTTATATGTCAATAAGTCTGACAATATAAGTGAAATGAATGAATATTTACAAAACTATAATTTTCAGATTAACAGAAGAGAAAATAGAACACTTAAATAACCCTATCTTTGATATTCAATATCATAAATATGCCCCAAAGGAAAAACCCCCAGTTCCAAATGGTTTCATAAGTGAATTGTTCCAAACATTTAAAGAACAATTAATTCCCATAATATGCAAACTATTTGGAAAAAATAGGTGAAGAAAGAGTCCTGCCAAATCCCTTTTATGAATAAATATGGTGTTGATACCTAAACAAAAAATAGCAATTCTGCCAAAATTAACTTACTTATTCAGTGACAGGCCAAACTACTAAAATTTTACTTTACAGACTTAGAAAACACAACAGTAGAATTCCTCTGAAAGAACAAAAAGTCAAGAACATTAAAAGAATCAACTAAAAAAATGTGAAGGAAGGTAACCTAACTGTACCAAATCCCAAACTATATTATGAAATGGTAATAATCAAAATAGTCTGTTATTGGCTAAGAAATAGAGTGGTGGATAACTGGAATGTATAAGGTACAGAATACACTATAGTAAATGACCATAGTAATTTATTCTTTGATAAACCCAAAGATCCAAGCTTTCAGGACAAGAGCTCACTATTTGACAAAAATTGCTAGGAAAACTTGAAAGCAGTTTGTCAGAAATTAAGTATAGACCAACATTACATACTGTGTGCCAAGATAAGGTCAAAGTTGGCATATTATATATACATAAAGAATTATATTATAAGCCAATTAGGACAGTTTACCCTTGAGATAGATCTTCATATAAGGGAAGAACTTATGACCAAACAAAGGTTAGAGGTTATTACAAGATATAAAATGGATAATGTTGATTACACAGCATTAAAAAGTTTTTGCACAAACAAAATCAATGCAACCAAGTTTAGAAGGATGCAGAAAACTCTGGAAAATTTTTACAGTGTTTCTCTGATAAAGGCCTCATTTCTCAAACATATAGAGAACTGAGTCAAATGTATGAGAAAAGAAGTCATTTTCCAATTGATAAATGATCAGAGGATATAAATAGGTGTCTTTCAGAGGAAGAAATCAGAATTACCTATAGTCAAGTCAAACAAAAATGCCCTAAATTATTATTTATTAGAGAAATGTAAATTAAAGTAACTCTGAGCTACCACTTCATATCTATCAAATTGGCTAACATCACAGAAAAGGTAAATGAGAAGTATTGGAGGGGGTGTAGAAAAATTGGTACTCTAATGTACAATTTGTGGAATTGTAAACTGATTCAAACATTCTGGAGAAAAATTTGGAACTATGTCCAAAGAACTATAAACTGTGTATACCCTTTGACCTAGTAATAGCACTACTAGGTTTGTATCCCAAAGACATAACTTAAAAAGCAAAAAAAAAAAGAAAAAGCTCTACATATACAAAAATGTTTATGACAGTTATTTGTGGTAGCAAATAACTGGAAATTGAGGAGATGTCCATCAACTGGGGAATTGCTAATTGTTGTAGCAAATGATTGTGATGAGAGTACTCTCATGCTATAAGAAATGATGAGCAGAAGGTTTTCAAGAGAACCTGGAAAGACTTATATGTATTGATGCAAAGTGAAGTGAGCAGAACCAGAACATTGCACATAATAACAGGAGTTTTATACAATGATCAACTGTGTGTGAATTGGCTATTCTGAACAATATGGTGATCCAACGCATTTCTGAAGGATTTATGATATAAAATACTACTCACCTCCAGAGAGAGAATAGATGGAGTCTGAATACAGATTGAAGTATTCTTTTTTTAACTTTATTTTTCTTGTTCTTGTTGTTGTTGCTATTGCTGTTTTGTTCTGTGTTTTGTTTTCTAACATGGCTAATATGGAAATATATTTTCCATGAATATGTATATATATATAATCTATATATATTAAATTGCATGCTTTATGGAAGAGATCGAAGGGGATGGAGGGAGGAATAGAATATGTTAAAACTTGTTTTTACATGTAATTGGAAAAAAGCAACATAATTTTTTTTTTAAACCTACAAAAAGTCTATCAACATTTTGGTGAATTTCAAGTTACTGGGTTTCCTGTGGATGTCTTTTTTTTTTCTTCAAGCACAAAATATTTGTATCAAACCAGTGATATTCCATAACTGTTGGATAATAATAAGACTTCACCTTCAAATTCACCAACCATAGATTCACTTTAGAAATTAGGGTTCCTGGATGCTGCTTTTGGGGTAACAACTGTGTTACAGGATTGTGAAAACACAAATGATTTAAAATGAGAACATGAATCAAAGAGCTAAGAAATAAATATGCTCATGATCCCCATCTTATTTCCCAGTTAGCCTGGGTAGCAGAAGAGAGTTTGCAAAAACTCAGCATTTACTTCATTTAAATAAAAAAATTTCTCAAAATTACATGTTTCAGGCCTTTTTAGGCTGAAATGAAGAATGTCTAGTATGCAGTCTGCTTTTCCAAGTCTCCTTGATTAGACTTTTATTTCTAATTGATCACATATTTTCAAACAACCAGGAAAATATCATGGTGAGAGGTCTTTTCTGACTTGCAGAAAACATTCTAATTCTGCTGAGAGAGATGCTTGGCTCACCAGAATTATTCATTCATTTTGAAACATTTGACATTAACATTCCTCTTCAGTTTTAAACTGAAAACAAATATACCTTGATTAAATGGTGATTAATATTATTTGCTTAGACACTAAGCTTCTTGGAGGAGCTAAAAGGGATGTTAGAAAGGTATTACAGCACAATATCAGCTGCCTTTCCTAACTCTCTAGTACAAATAAGCAATAGCAATGAATATCACACAAGTAACTCCCAGATTGACAGGATGAGCCTGGTTAACAAGGACAAGTTGATTGTTTCTAAAATTTCAACCTGAAGGTCTAAGGTCTGGAATTGAAACTTACATTCTGTTGTATATAATGGCAAGAATATCTATCTATGTATGTATATGTGTGTATCTATGTGTATGTGTGCATGCGTGCACACATGCATCTTTCTATCATCTATTTATATCCGTATGCATGTGTAATTATTCTTATTTTCATACATAAAGCAATTCTTTTAAAAAAAACAATTGGGGTTAAGCAACTTGCTCAAGGTTACATGGCCAATTATTTCTGGGTGTGGTGTTAAGTATCTGAGCCGGGATTTGATCCCCAGGTCGCCTGACACTGGAGCCATTGCTCTTACTCACTGAGCCACCTGGCCGCCCCTAATAAAGCAATACTAATGTTATATGTGGCATTTAAGACTTTTAATATACTTTTCCAGAATAATCACATTTGATCATCACAACAACCTCAGAAGTGATAAACGATATTATTACCCCCATTTTATAATGAGGAAACTAGGATCCAGAGGGATAACTTGACAATCAGGATCCCATAGATAGTTGGTATTAGAGGCAGAATCAGAACACGTTTGTCTCCTGACATTAAGTTCAACACTCAACTCAATACTTTACTGCCTATCCTAGCTACAGGTACACTAGGAAAAATATGTTATTTATGGTTTAAAAATTCAATTCAGTAGAACAACCATTTATCAAGCATCTTTTGGGTTGCAAGCAATGTACTAAAAGTGGGGAATACAAAGGCAAAAATTAAACAGTCCCTACTTTCAAGGAAATTATATACATTTTTTGGCACTGATTACATATATATGAGTCAATACAAAATATTTGAGAATTGAACAAAAGAATTAATTTAAAAGTTTCCATGTTTATTAATAACAATAAATTATCAAACACATGCCTAGTTTACTATAGAATTTAGGGAGATACAAATGTATCTCAATAAATTAAGTTGCAAACTGAGGTTTGATGACCTATAAGTGAACAGTAAGTCCTTACTACACACTGATTCCCATCTCATCTCCACAACCTTCTATAGGTATGTTCTTAATTGCCATCAGGGGAAAGGAATCTAATAGAGAATGATAAAGTGAATGTCTTATAGTATACTAGGAGAAAAGGCAGGAAAGAAGTATGAAGCAGTATAAAATGCTAGAATTTTGTCTTTGGTTGAGGACCCTGGGGGGTGAGAAAAAAAATCTCACTGGTTTGATTCTTTTTATTTAATAATTCTTATCAGCTTGCCAGTAACAACAAACTAAACATGAAGATATAGCGACTTTTTATATATTTCCCAAGGTTAGTAGCTATGGCAGCTTGATAGGGGGAGAAATGCTAAGAAGCTATGCTCTTTTATTTTTCTTTTTAAAGCAATCAGGGTTAAGTAACTTGCTCAAGGTTACATGGCCAGTTATTTCTGGGTGTGGTGCTGAGTATCTGAGCCTGGATTTGTTCCAGGTCATCCCGACACTGGGGCTGGTGCTCTTACTCGCTGAGCCACCTGGACGCCCCTAAGCAATTGGGGTTAGGTAACTTGCTCAAGGTTACATGGGCCAGGTGTTTCTGGGTGGGTCCTAAGTGTCTGAGCCTGGGATTCAATCTACAAGTCATCCCGACACTGGAGCCAGTACTCTTACTCGCTGTGCTACCTGGCTGCCCTGAGCTATGCTCTTTTTCTCATTGTTTTCTTTCCATATATGCTGAGTGAGGTGGAAACAGTAACTAGAGAGTAGGTCTGTTCAATGGGAAGAGAAAGGTTTGATTTGAAAATAGTGAGGAGAGGAGAGAGTACCTCTTCCTTTGCTTTCATTTTCCATCTGAAAACCCCCCAAACCCTGCCAGACATCACTACCTGCTGGTAACATTTGGATTGTTATAGTTTGCTATTGTAAGTGGTAACTCCAATTTGACAATTAATTGTCTTTTTAAAAGAAAAAAATATCTGCTCCTTGGTCTGCTTACAAAATTTTACCATATGTCTGCTGCTAAAGCAACTATATTCTGTCCCTGTTATTGTATACTACTTGACTGTCAATTGTTCTTTCTAACTAAATGTTAGGCATCTCAGTTTGAACACTTTCTGGCTTAGTTTATTGAAGACCAAAAGTAACATCTGGATTTCCTAAAAACAAAGATTGAATAACAATTTCCACTAATTCAATATTTCTTTATTCCAAACTGTATGACAAAGCATCAATTAAGTAATTTCTCATCTAGTTTACCTTCAGCCAAGTATAGTCACACTTTATGAAGCATAAGCTAATTCTAGGATTATTTATAGTAGAACTGTTAGTTTCAAAAATGTAAAATTTGCTGGGTGAAATAAAGAATAAAGTATATTCCTTAAATTTTCATATTTCTTTTATGGTTTATCTTCCCATTTCTTGTGTTTCAATAATCTAATTGTCTTATCCTCCCATTAGATTAGAAGCTCCTTGAGGCCAGGGATGCTATCATACCTATCCTTTTGGCCTTCATAGAACCTTGTGTCTGTCTGTGTAGGTATATATGCATGCACTAATAATACACTCATATACATATTTGTGTACATAGACATGTATAATAGACTTACCTTATATAGACATAGAAACATATCTTACCTATCCCTTTTGTCTCCATAGAACCTCGTATGTGCGTATGTGTATGTATATATGTATGTATACATGTGTATAGATATATGTGTATATATATGTGTGTATAATAGTATATGTACATGCTAGGTTCTGTGGAGGCCAAAAGCATAGGTAAGATATATATACACACACATATATATGAGAGATAAGATATATAAATATAGATTTAATAAATATATAATAAATATAAATTTAAATAAAATTTAAATAGTTCATAACACAAAATTTTTAGCCATTATTGTTCATATTTTAAAATAGATTTAAAATTTTTTATCTCTTGGAATTAAATCTTCTACTCCTCACTGCCATCTTTCCTGGAAAGGTTTTTATTGACCCTATTTAATTCTAAAAATTCAATCTCATTTTATATCTCAATATCAGGCAAGAGAAATAACAATAATTTCATTTGCTAAACAGCAACCAAGCATTTTGGTGTTTGGGTCTGGAAAGTGATTAAATTTATGTTGGGAACTCCATCTACCAATGAAGATCAGCATCACTTCTGCAATTTATATCCTTAGAAAGTTGCATATGACACTGAGATACTAAGTGCCTTTCCCACAGTCACACCAAAAGGTATCTCTCTTAAATGGAATCCTACAAAACACCAGCTAACAGAATTATGAAAATAAGTTGATATAACAATATACGCTATACTTTCTGTCTCTTGCCTATGCACTATTGGTCAGCCTTCTTAATGTCCTAGAATATTTGGGGACTCAGTCACAGCATTCGTCACATCTTTAACATGAACTAAGCATCCAGAGAGTTAAATACCCTTGTCTCCCCCACAATGATTTGACTGATTTACTTTTATAGTTATCGTCAGTTGATTCCAGTTCTATTATAATATTTTTAATGAAATTTTATTGTTGACTTTTTCTTTTACACCAGGTATTTTCACTTAATGCTTCTCTCGTCCCATTGAACTTTTCCATTTTGAAAAAGGAAGGGGGGAATCATTTAAGAAAAAAAAGACAGGCATAGAAGCACAATTCTACCTACAAAGTACCCATTTCTCTAGTAAGTGGAGGGAGGTGGTTTTCATTATTAATTTTCCAAAAAAAGATTCTTCATTCCAATCCATCAGAGTTTAACAACCTAGAAGATTTTTTGACATTTATATTATTGTAGTCATTGGGAACAGTGTTCTGTGTTTCTTTGTTCACTTTTCATAACATCATATGTCTTCCCAGGTTTCTCTGAAATCCTCACATTTGTCATTTAAGTAAATTATAGAATCAAACACTTTCTGAGTTAGAAGGGACCTTAGAGGTCAGAGGGCCAACTCATCATTGAGAAAGAATCCTTACCATAGCACATCTAGAAATTCATTATTCATCCATTGCTTGAGCAAGAACATACCTCCTTACGCAGGTAACCATTCCACTTTTTAATACTGCTAATTGTTAATGAGATTGTCCTCATATCAAGCCTAAAATTGCCCATTGTCAACCCCCACCCATTTATCATAATATTGAACTTTAAAGGCCAAAGAAAATAAGTCTAATCCTCTTTCCACGTGACTGACCCTTCAAATATTTGAACATAGTTTTCATGTTTCTGTCTTATGGCCCCATGGCTTCTCTTCTCTAGATTCCACATCCCTACCTCCATCAACCAAACCTCTAACCCAAGTTCCTTTACTATTCTGCTTGCTCTCCTCTGGAGGAATTATTTTAAAGTATTAATGCTTTCTAGTTACTAGAAGCAAAAATCCAGGCAACCAATTTAGTTCCTGTCCTGAAAGAGTTTCAATAGTAATTGTTTTTGTCCTTTGTTTTCTTAGAGGATCAGTGACATCATGGGGTGATGTCTTGACTTGTCTGTGAATTAGATTTAAATGGGGCAGAGTAATGCAAAGTCATCAGCCTTATTCCCTCTTCCAGAGTCATCTAAGTACAGGGGCAGGACAAAAGTCATGACCACTGGCAATGGCCCAAAATGCAATGGATGAACTTGGCATCTTTGATATCTGACCAAGCTTTAAGTGCTATACAGTCCTGCTTCAGCCATCTGAGTGGCTGTTGGAACAAATTGTTCTCATCCTCCCATTCCTCTGGATAAAATCTTCACACCCTCCTAACTCACTGATAGGTTTGAGGCCTGTCAGTTATCCTCAATCTGGTTTAGCTGAGATGGTTTTACTAGGATGTAGCAACTATGTATGCTACAACTTCTTGGAATCACAGGTGAGAACTGAGTGACCAGATAGACACCAAAGCTAGATGAGCAGGCTTGAAAATGGCTTAGCTCTTATACCAGCTGGTCCTTCATAACCCCAGCTAGTTGGTTCAGTAGATAGAGAGCTGGGCCTGGAGCCAGAAAGACCTGAGTTCAAATCCAGCTTCAGACACCTACTTAGCCTCTGTTTGCCTTAATCCAGTGGAGAAGAAAATGGCAAAACACTCCAGTATCTCTGCCGACAAAACTCCATGGAGAATATGGTCCATAAATTCATGAAGATTTGGACATGACTGATGAACTGAACAAAAACACAACATCAGCCAAGTTATTTGAATTCTAACAGGAAGGTAGTGGCCAACAACAATTAAGAGAGGTAGTGGTCAAAAAGTGCACTCCTGATTATCAATGTTCTTGGTAAAACATGGTGACCTGAAATGAACAAAAACTCCAAATGCTGTCTGATGAGAGCAGAACACAATGGGACTCTTGCCTCATTATTCCTGGAAGCTATGCCTCTCTTCATGTAGCCAAAGAACGCATTAACTTTTTTGGCTGCCACATCCCTCTGCTGACTCACATTATCTTGGAGGCCCCTAACATTGTAGAACTGTCAAAATCTTTTAAAATATTCTCTCTAGTCGCCAGTGTGGTAGCTATTCCTCCCAGTTTTGTGTGGTCGGCAATATTGATGAACATACCATCTATGCTTCTATCCAAGTCATTGATAAATATCTTGAATAACACAGGGGCATGCCTAGATCCCAGGAACACTTCACTGGAGAAATACTTCTAAATTGGCATTAAAGTATTCATGACTACTCTTTTGAGTCTGGAGATTTAACCAGTTTGAATTGCAATCTCCTCTCCATCTTTTCCCCAAAGGCAGCATGTGACATTTTATTAAGTTTTGCTAAAATATTGACTCTCTTTGATAGACTCTATCTACAGCATTTTCCTGATGAGACCAATGAAAAATCTGAGAGACATATTTTCTGGGTAATTAATAATCAATTTATTAATTATGGCTAACAATATTCAACAAATTGAGGTCAGTGATTTTTCTCAGCAATTAATGACCTCCTGCTAAAGAATGTTGAATTCTTAAAAGCCTTTGGAAAAGGAGGTATTCTTGAGGATGAAAATAAACTCTGATTGGTTAATAATCAATGAGAGGTAGACATATTAATGAGGAGATGGGCAGAAAAGTATTTAGCTCCTCCTGATGAGAATGTGACCTGATCATGAGACTTAGCCACTTCCAGCAATCTGGACAAAAGAATCCATCTTTACCCAGAACCCTCTGGTTGGCTTTCTCCGTCATAAATTGGGTTGCCCTAAATTCTAATGGAAGGTTTGAAGGACACAGACCTATATTCTAAAGGCAAGTACTTGCCTAGATTGGATTCTGTTTGTAAGATCTTCTGTTGGGTAGGGTCCCACCCAAGATCAAGAAGTATGTACCCAGAGAATTTGGGCAATCTCATCTATCAGCAGTGTCCTTTAGAGAGTAGCTGAATAATCTACAGGGGCTGGTTTCAGAATGAAGGCATAGAAGAGAAAACCTTTAACCTAATTTAGTAATTGGTTATTAATATAAGAGAAAAATCATAATTTTTCTTACTCATATAACAGTTTAGTAACCCAATCCAAATGTAATTTAAAAAAAAAGTCACTCTGACATGGTGATTACTGAAGTCATGCTGGCTCTTTGTGATGACCTTTTCCATATATTCATTAATTATCCCTTTCATTGCCACATACTAGGTGACATTGTATTTCCTGTATATGTTATAAAGGCCGCTATGAACTTAATACATTCTAGATGCACCTTTTTCTCTTCTTCAAAGAGAACATTATGGAACACTCATACCATCTGACTTGGCTGATAGATTGGTTGGTTTTGTTCAACTTCTTTCCTCCTTTTTAATAAAAAAATTGTCATAATGAATGATTCTCTAAGTAGGAAAGTACAGGGATATTTTCTGCAGTAAAGGAATATGAAAAGAAAAGATAGCAATACAAATTTTAAAGAAATTAAAAACAAAATTATCAAATTGAAAAAATTATAAATTTTTTTCCAAAAATCAAAGTGAAGCTCAATAGATTATAGTTTGCATAGTTTTTGCAGACTGTCCTCTTCCTTTAAAAAAAATGAAGTGTTTGCCCTTATCCAGTCCTGTATAACTCTCTTTCATTTTGCCTAATCTTTCAGATATCACTGACAGTGATATTTGTCCACAAGTTGTTTTTTTTCAATGACTTAGGAAATAGTTCACTTAGACTAGATGGCATGTATTCATTAATGGCCTTTATGTGCTATTGTGTGTTTTCGTGTGTGTGTATGCATGTGTGTCAACCTGTCATTGGTGTGGAAGTGGTGTTGTTCACTTTATGAAGAAACTTCCTCACCCAATGCAGATATAAAACTATTCTGTGACTTACACTTTGAGAGCTGCCTTGGGATAATGAGAGGTCACACAATGAATATGTATCAAAGGAAGGACATAGCCAATATTATGTCTCAGGGGTGTTCTTTGACTATTTCTTTATTTATATCGCTTTATATTATTTATATTATGCTGCTTCATAGCAGCATAGTATTATGGGATAGAGAACCAGCCCTGCAGGCCAATCATGGGAATTCAAGTTCTTCTCCCCACACAAGTGACATGACCTTAGAAAAGACAGACAACCTCTCAGTAGTTGCAGACAACTCTCTAAAGACTGTAGTTTGTAGTAACTTTGTTGATCTGCATTGGGAAATGGAGGGTTTTTTTTCCCCTAAGAATTCCTTCTCAGTCCTTCGAATAGCCATTTTTATTCTCTCCTTTCCAGGCCAGAGATCATTATCCCTATCCAGGAAAGCAAAATATCAGTTGAGTAACTTATTAAATCTATTCACCCTGAGGAGCTATCTTTGTCCATTTTCAATTCTCCTCTTTCCCTCAACGAAGCTTAAAACAATGAACAGCAGAACAAAACAAACAACAATAACAACAACAAAAGACCCACGATCCTTTTTGTCTACTTGATATTTTCTTAGTGAACTGAGACAGCTCGCTCTGAGCATCTGATTTCCTGACAGTCTTCTTTTCTTCAGATGTTATACCATATCACTGTCCTAATCTTCTATTATCTACCCTTGCTACCATTTTCTATGCATATCTTTAGAAAAAACAAACAAAATCAAATTGGTTCCTGAGGTCTCTAGGGATCAACTTCAGTCTTTACAGACAACTTTTTTTTTTTTTACTCCTCATAAGAATGATTTCCTCTTGTGTATTTAGAATATCATTCTCGTGCATTTTCCATTTCTCTCAGGTCATCCTGCCCTGTAGAGTTTTAGTCCATGGGATTCTATTTATCTTTTCTCTGAATACTGAAAAAGATCAATGGAAAGAGCACTTGATTTCAATTCAAAGGACTTAGATTCAAATCTTGGATCTTCAATCCATATTATATGCCATTGAGTAAATCACCTACAGTCTTTAAGTCTCAGTTTCCTCATGTATAAAATGAAGGAGTTGGACTAAATGACCTAAATGAAATCAAACTCTTAATCTATGATACTCTGATTACATGATAACATTGCTTTAGTTTGTAGCTGCAAATATTTTTCTAAGTATACCCCACCATGTTTTTGACATTTTATATATATATATATATATATATATATATATATATGGATACATTTAGAATTTCTTCCCTCTCCTATCCTTTTAACTTTCGAGACCTTTTGATTAGATTTGTAACACTATTAGCAAACATTCTTTTTATAATTATTATTTTTATTTTCAATAAGAAGCATTTAATAAAAAGCTCTCACACTCTCACTAATATCCCCCACAGGGAGCATTTTTTTTTATGTAAAAACAAATCCCTCAAAACAAATTTCCATTCTCCAACGAAACTAACTTTTACATTAGCTATAGACAAAAGCGTATGTTTCTTTCTGCATTTTAAGTTATTCACCTCTCTGTCAAGGGGTGAATGGCATATTTTATCTTCAATCTTTTGAATTCATGGTTTATAATTGTGTAGAGTTCTAAAGTCTTTCATACTTGTTATTTTTACAAAAATTGTTCTCTTAATTCTCTTTACATAATTGTGTATTAGTTTATCTTCCCAGTTTCTTATAAACTTTTTCATTGAATAATTTCTTTTTGCACAATCATATTCCATTACAATAACATAGCACAATTTCCTTATCCATTATATAATAGGACACCCCTTGGTTTCCAAATTTTGGCTACTGCAAAAGGAACTGCTATGAATATTTTTGTATACATAGATCCTTTTCCTCTTTCTTTGATGGCAAATAAACACACATATACACATGTATCTATCTATCTCTAACTATATGTATATGTATGTCTATATGGTATATAGACATACATATACACACACATACACACATATATTTGTGTGTGTGTTGTTATTTTTACCAACCCTCATTAAGTACACTCCATTCCTGACCAAGAATTGGTTATTATTATATTTTTTACATTGCTTTCTAAGTTTCTTCTGATAGTATATTTTTGTTCTAATGTGAATCACTAGAAGTGGGGAGTTCAATTCAAAACAATTTTCAAAAGTTTGGCAAATTTTCTATTATAACTTGGATGCAAAGAAAACAACAGATTTCTATCATAATATTCTTATTCGGTTAATGAATAGTGGTTTCAATAACCCTGAGTAGAGAGTAGCCAGCTTTTATTATTCTTTTCATTTTCTGATCTATAGGAAATGATCTCTTAAGGCAGAATCTTTTATTATTCCTTGGAGGACAAGTAGTTGAAGAGGAAGAGTCAATAATCAAGTCAACAAATATTTATTAAGTACCTACTACATGCCACACATTATGGTAAGAGACAATAATGTTTGTTTTGTTTGTTTTAAGCTCCAAGTGAGAAATTATTCTTTGATTCCTTGTCTTTGTGACATCCAGCATCCTGAGAGAGGTCAGGTAAACCCTGCCTTTTTAGTTCTCTACTATTATTAGTTATTATTCATACTCTTTTTATTATTGTGTTGAAGCTACTCTTATAATTTATAGGATTTGGAGTGAAGCGCATCATTGCCTTTAATAAGCTAGAATCTGAAGATGTATTCCTCAAGTCCCTTTGTTTCTCTGTCTAGGAGACACATGATTGTGCACTTTGAATTCATCTGCCCCTGGCAAAGGTACAAATGTCATAAATTCATTCTGAATAATATTTTACATTGCAGTATTACATTACATTCACATGCAACATTTTTTTTATATAAGCAGTTGGGGTTAAGTAACTTGCTCAAGGTTACATGGCCAGTGTGTGTGTGTGTGTGTGTGTGTGTGTGTGTTAAGTATCTGAGGCCGGAACTGATCCCGGGTCCTCCAGACTCCAGGCAGGAGCTCTTACTCACTGCACCACCATGCAACATTGTATTCGATTATTCCCCAATTGAAGGAGGACATGTTATTCTCTTCCTTGTTATTGTTGTTATTTTAATAGGGAAAAGATAACATTGGGCTAGTTGAACTAATGGGTCTTGATATGTGAAAGTCTGTATCTTTTATATTTGCATATGCATTGCTACATTTAGAAATTGTGAAGTTTAACCATTATATCCTTTGCTGATTATAGCTTGGTATTTTTCTTTGTTGGTGATCTGTGGTGGAGTCTATCTCTGTTTTCAATGCTTCACAAAAAATTCTTATATGGTATTAAAGCTTTTCATTTCATCATGATTTTCTGGAAAACCTATGCTTTTTAAAGCATCTTTACTTGTGTCCTAATATCATCTGCTTTGATTGGTTTAGAATATGCATCTTCAGGGACGGCCAGGTAGCACAGCGAGTAAGAGCACCAGCTCCAGTGTCGGGATGACCTGGGGATCGAATCTGGGCTCAGATACTCAGCACCACACCCAGAAATAACTGGCCGTGTAACCTTGAGCAAGTTACTTAACCCCAATTGCTTTAAAAATACAATAAAATAAAAAATAAAAAAAGAATATGCATCTCCCAATGCTATTAGATTTTTAAAAAATCCTTTTATTCTGATTAAATTTTCTTCCAGGTGTTCTATAGCTGCCATTTGCTTTTTAATGCCCTCTGTTGTCTGGTAGAGATTTTCTACGGTATTATAAAGAACTACAATACTGTCAGGCTCTAAATTTCCTATCTCTTATTTTTCTTACTGACAGGTTAAAAAAAATCAACAACCTAAGAGTAAGATGATGAAACACTTGCTTAATATCAGTCAACATTATAAACATCTTGAAGTTTAGGTTGACTGCAAGCTTAATCTAAAGAAATCATGTGGCATGGATTACAAAACAAAAACAAAGCAAACTAATGACCAGAAGAATAGAAGTACAGTGTCCATAAAAAGAAGATAAAGTCCCAATGTATTCTTCAGTGGTTAAATCACATCTTGAGTGTTATATTCAGTTCCAGTGTCCATATTTTAAGAAGGATGTAGACCAGCTGCATCATGTATAGAGCTTGGTGACTGAGATGGAGAAAGTCCTAAAATACACATCACAGAATGAATAAGTAAGAAATCAGGAGTGTTTATTCTTGAGAAAAGAATGTGTGAGGTGAGCATAGAAAATATTCTTAAATATTGAGAGTTTTCATCTGGATTATTGGCTAGTCTTATTTTTTGCCAAAGAGAAGAATTGGGACCATTTTGTAGGAGTTACAGACAGGTAAAATAAGAGAAAAAAATGTTTTGATACATATGTACAAAAATTCCATATGTTACATTATGAAGTGATGGGTTTCCTGCTAGTAGAAATATTTGAGCTGAGGCTCCATGACTATTTTTCCAATTCAACTGGTTAGCAGAATAATGAAAAATTATGGAGATGGTCACTCAGGGATTGCTATGTAATGATTACTCTGTTTTTGGATAATAGGTAGTAATAGGTAAGAAATCTGGTAATTAACTCTTGGCCATTTAATGGATTCATCAGAGATCTCTGATTAATATACACTGATATTTGTCCTTGGATGATCAAGGTCAGTTATGAACCTGCACCAGAATATAGAGAATAAAAAATTTCCATGATCTTGACTGAATTTCTAGCTAGTAATGATGTCTGAATAATATTCTGGAAAACTGCTGTCTACACAACTAAAAATAAAAAGAAAAACCAAGATGGAAAAAAATCAAAGTTGAAAAAAAAGGTTTGATACTGTTTTTGAACATTCAGAATGGCATTAGGCACTGATTTCTGATTCATGTGACCTGAGTGTAGTTCAGATACCACATTTAACTATGTGAGCTATTGCTTCAGTCACTCATGAGTTCAATTAAAAGAAGAAAAGCAAACTCTGAGAAGGTAAGAGCCAAGAGGTCCTGGAATGTGACCAATATGACTATTGGTAAAAAGCAATGCTTATAGAAATGAAATTCTGAAGCAGGACATATGTAGACAATAAATGACAGAAGCATTCCTAATCAGTATTTTCAAGAGAAGAAAGATTACCCATCAATCAACCAATCTACAAGCATTTGTTAAATTCTTACTTTGTGATAGTCACTGTGCTATGTGTTAGGAATACAAAGACAAGGCAAAAACAGTCCATATTCTCAAAGAACTTACATTTTCATGGGGGACACAAGAAATATATAAACAAATGAGGGAGACTAAGGCAAGGCTCCTGTGCATAAGAAGGGATTTGAACTAAATGCTGGAAGAAGTCTCAGATTCTAAGAAATGGAAATGAGGAAAGATAGAATAACAAAAAAGGGGGCAAGGGCACATACCCAGAGCAAAAACAGAAAGCATCATGTCTAAGGAATATCCAGTGGACCAGTATACCTAGATCATAGATTCTATGGAGGCTAGTAATGTATAAAAAGGCTAGAAATGTTGGAAGGGGACAGGTTGTGAACAGCTGTAAATGCCAGATAGATGTTAATATTTTACCTTAGAGATAATGGGGATTCACTTAACTTATTGGGTATAGGCTGTGATATTGCCAGACCTCCACTTTAGGAAAATTACTTTGGCAACTGTGTTGAAGGTGAACTGAAGTGGGGAGAGATTTGATGTTGGGAGACCAAATATAAGGTAATAGCAATAGTCCCGGTAAGAGTTGATGATGAATTGGAGAGATGGCTGTGTGAGAGGAGATAAAGGGACATGTTCTACAGATGTTAAAATGGATTTTTGAATTTCTTTGTATTCATAGCAGTTAGTGTAGTGCCTAGCATACAGAAAGTCATTAATACATGTTTACTAACTGACTGAAAGTAGAAACACCAAGTTTCTTCAGTTCACTGACTATATGGGGTAAGAATGTGGATTTGAAGAACATACCAAGGTTGCAAATTTGAGTGAATGGGAAGATATTGGTGTTTTTGGCTATAGTGGAATTCTATAAAGAGGAACAGGTACTCTGTGTATGTATGTGTGTGTAGATAATGAGTTCTGGTTTAGACATGACAAGTCTTATATGTCTATGAATCATCCAATTCTAGATTTCCAAATATCACCTGGCGATACAAGACTAGCACTCAAGAGATTAGGAATGGATGTATAGACATATAAATATATACACACATACACACACATAATTACATATGTATATGTATCTGGAAATTATACCTGTGCATATGTGGAAATTATGTATAATGTATGCATACACATACATATATAATTAGATATGTATATGTGTGTATACATACATATATACACACACATATCTGTCTATCTATCTGGAAATCATCAGCATAGAGATCATTGAACTCATCGTGGTAGCTGATGCAGACAATGAGAGGCAGAGAGACAGGAGAGACAGAGAGAGGGGAACGTGTGTATATGTGCAGGTATGTAGAAAAAAAGAAAGGAGGTATCAAGAAAGTGTTTTGGGGAGAATCTAAAGTCATTGGAATTGACATGGATAACAATCCATCAAAGAAGTGTGACAAGGGTCAATTAGATCAGAGAAGAACCAAGAGAGAACACAATATAGTGAAAAATCAGATAGGAGAGGAATGTGCAGAAAGGGAAAATAATTCAATGTCAAATGATGCAGAGTCCAAGAAGGATGAAACTTGAAACAATGCCATTATATTTTGTCATTGTAAAAACATTAGTACCTTTTAAGTGATCAGTTTCAGTTGAATCATGTTACATAGTAGGTTAGATAAAGTTAAGAGAAAGTGAGAAGAGGCAATCTTTTGTTGTTGTTATTCAACTATTTTGTTGTTGTTGTGTCCAACTTTTCATTACTCGATGAACCAATGTCCATGGGGTTTTCTTGGTAAATATACTTGTGTGGTTTGCCATTTTCTTCTCTCATGGATCCAGTATCCACATTTGTCAGGCAATCAGAGGATAAGTGATCTTTCTAGGGTCATCCAGCAAGGAAGTATCTGAGCCTGGATTTGAACTCAGTTCTTCCTGACTCCAGGCCCAGTGATCTATCCACTGATACACCAGCTACTTGGAGGAAGTACTTAGTGCAGACATTTTTTTTCCCAAGTAGTTTAGCTGAGAAGACATATATCCTGATAGTTAAAAGTGATGGTGGAACACAGTGAGAATTTTTACAGGAGAAGGTGACTCAGAAGTATTTGAATGATGAATTCCAAAGAGTACTTACTAAATAGGTAAAGGTAATCTTGAAGAAAAATTTCCAGTATAGTATTCCATGGCATTGTCCTAGCTTTATGTTTGTTAACATTTTTATTAATAACTTGGATGAAGACATGATCATTACATTTAAAATTGAGCCAAAACACAGATGGTAGTTATTATGTTGGATAATAATGAAGTTGCAAAAATTTCTCAGCAGGATACTATCTGATAAGTAGAAATGTAATATGTACATTTACATATATAAATAAATGTTAAGTCTTATACTGGGATTAAAAAATAAACTTTACAGGTGTGAGAAAGGGGAAGTATATCTATACAATTCTTCAAGCATAAAAATCCTTGGATTTTATCAAGTTTAATATAAGTCAACAGTTTATCATGATAGACACAAAAGCTATATCTTATGCTATATTAAGAAAAAAATAGTATCCAGAATGAGGAAGGTACCAGTCCCAAGGTACTCTGCCCAGGTCAGAACACATAGGAAGAGTTTTGTCAGTTCTTTGAGTTACATTTTATGAAAGATGCTGAAAGACTAGAGAGAAAAATGGCAGATGACCTTCAATGTGAGTATGTATAAGAGAAAATTCAATGTCTACTTATGAGATAAGGTAGGTGAGATATTTGATATAACTCCAAAGTTATATTCAATTGTTGTTATACAGGCATAAACTTCTTGACATCCATGAAAATTTAATGGTAGATAAAGTAACTTTATAGATATCAGCACTGACCATCCAATTTCCACCTTGGACCACTGGTCCAACAATGTCCCATTGAAGCTTCTCAATACTATAGTGGGGTTTTCATTAGAAGGAACTAATAACATTGTGAAATGACCATAGATAAAGCAATTTTATAATGATGACTCTATGATATTCCTTAGAGGCAGAATGTGTTGTTATACCAAAGAATACTTTCAAGACTGAAAAAGTCTCCTCTTGTCTTTGGATAATAAAGTCATCCTACATTTTACTGGGAATGCTTGTAGGCTACTCAGAGAGGATGCACCAGAGACTTTTAAAAAATCAGAGAAATTGGGGCAGACAGGTAGCACAGAGAGTAAGAGCAGCGGCCCCAGGGTTGGGATGACCTGGGGATCAAATCTGGGCTCAGACACAGCACCACACACAGAAATAACTGGCTGTGTAAAGTTGAGCAAGTTACTTAACCCCAATTGCTTATTTAAAAAATCAGAGAAATATAATTTAAGAGATAAGGAGGTAAAGAAGGTAGGATGTAGGGACAGACAAAAAAATGGGATACAAGTCTGAAAAGATGAAGACTAAGAGGGTACTGAAATCTATAAGATCATGGAGAACATGGAAAAAGTAAATTGATTAAAAAAATTCCAGAACACTCCACTCATGGGTAACTTGATATGCTTGAAAGTGGTATCAGCACAAAACATATATCAAATGTAAGTCCCAACAAAAGTAATATAAGATGAAATGTTTTAAGTTACAGAATGATTCATATTAGTCCAAGGATGATGGATCCCACCTTGGGTTATCAAGGCAAACATAGAACTCTTTGTGGTTTCTCTGTAATTTGTCAAAGATGACATCATAAAGGGCATCTCTCATAGTCACTCGCCAAATGCCCCTGGGTGACAATGTCAGAGACACATGATGGTTGGATCCCTGGCCTAATCAGATATGACATTTTATATATTTTTAAATCCTTAAATAAAACTTTCTGTCAGTTTCATCATTTCTGAATGGGAAGGACAATTATAACATCTAATACCTGAAGCTAGAGTTGTTCCTTTTATTCTGAATAATGGGGTCCTGCTGACAACTGGCATTATTGCATCCAGTGTGACTTCTGCCCTACTATGAGCTAACTCCAAATGTTTTTGTGTCTGGACATTTCTGTTCACCAAGGTATTGACTCTTTTTTATGAAGGCCTACAAATGGCAGTGGGTCACAATAGTACAGATTTTGCTGAGAAGGAAAACACAAGATGGTGAAACAAACTATTCATGCTTGACTTATTTCCCTGCTTTGATCCCAGACCATTTAATATCCATTTAAAAACAAATTTCACGATATAATGTCCAATATTTTTCTTCTCTGAATATAATGTTATCTTGAAGAGTGACTTGCCATACAGATAGTATGGGTCAGACATGGTAATTAGACCAGATTGTGCTGGTTCCAAAGCTAGCCCTCTATCTACTAACTACACCTTGCTGACTCTGACTTCTAGATTATTGTTGCTGTTTTTACATAGGACTTGTGATTTCATTGGTACAATTTATACAGAGAAAAGATTTTCTAAAACTAATGAAAAGCACATACTTTTTGCAAGTATACCCTGGAGGCCCTAAGAGATTAAGTGATTTGCTGACACTAAAGGTCATACAGTCATTTTCTGTCTGGGACAGTACTAGAATCCAGGTGATCCTGACTCCTAGGTTACCCATTTCTCTACTACATTGTATTAATTGAGAATGCAAACAACCACTTTTTTTTCCTCTGGTATATAAGGATGCTTATAAGATCCAGAGCTGGAGGGGTCCTCACCAGCCATCTTTTCTAATCTTCTGCTTTTACATTTGAGGAAAGTGAGGCTCAGAGGGCTAAGTGATTTTGCCCAAGGTCACATGGGTAGTAAGCATCACAGGAGTGATTTGAATCCAGGTCCATTCAATCCAAAGCCACTGTCCTTTTTATTCTGTTGAAGTTTTTTTGTTTGTTTGTGTTTGAATTATCCAATTTGCCAATTCAGTTTTCTTGTGAATATTTTGCCAACTCCTCAAGGAATGATGGAGTTGGGTCTGGTCTTCAGACTGTTACTTCGTACATCATTGACATAAATCCTGCTGCCAATAAATGTCATGGCATTTTATCTGAGGATCTCCCTTTAGGGAATAAGCATTGAAATAGACTTTTGATGAAACAGTTTGAAGGTGGTTTCTAGATTCTGTATTATACTCATGGCCATATTTGTTTCTGCTGCTTCCCATAATACTAAATTGCTCTTCTCTCTCCACACACTGTCTAGGATACTTTCATGACTTTGAATGCTGCCTTCATATTTTGGCCCACATTATATCCTGTCCCTCTTTTCTCTAAACTGTATCTTCCTTTTAACTTTTCTGTCTGTGCTTAGCATCATTATCGTCTAAATAATCTTGGCTTGAAATTTGTGTGTTAATTTTAATTCTTCCCTTCCCTATCCATAGTATATATGTATGCATGCATGTATGTATACATGTATGTGTATGCATATGTGTGTACACATATATTCACACTATATACACACACACACACATACACATACACACACAATGTCTAGGTCAGGAAAGCAGAATCAAAACCAAAAGTCCAGGTACGTTTTCCTTCCAAATACTTTCTCTTATCCATACCATCTTCTCCACTCCTGTTTTAACCACTCTAGTTTCATGACAGGATTACTGTAGTAGCATTTTTGCTGTACTTTCTGCCTCCAGTCTTCCCCCTATTTCTGTATATCCTGCATAACATTGCTAGAATAAGCCTTGTTGAACTCAATTTTCATCATGTCATTGAACTACTCAAAATCCCTAATAGTTTCCATTTTTTAAAACTGCCTCAAGTTTAAACTCCTCTGAAAAGATTCCTAGGTTCTCTTTAATCTTGTTCCAACTCTTCTCTCCTGTGTTATTTCTCAATACTTCATAACACAAGCACCCAGTTTTGGTCAGACCAGTCATCACTATCCTAAAAATCTGGAGAACTCATTCCTGCCTCTGTGATTTCATAAGAAGCATATTTTTTTCAATTGTTTCAATCACATCCCATCACCATTTTGGGTTTTCTTGGCAAAAATACCTGAGTGGTTTGTCATTTCCTTCTCCTGCTCATTTTACAGATGAGGAGACTGAGGCAAACAGGGTTAAGTGACTTGCCCAGGGTCACACAGCTAGTAAGCCTCTGAGGTTGGATTTGAACTCAGAGAGATGAATCTTCTATGCACTATGGTGCCACCTAGCAGCCCTAGAGAGGTGTAGCAAAGAAAATATTGTACTTGAAGTTCAAATCTTGCCTTGACCACTAACTTTCTGCCTAGCCTCTGAGCTGCAACTTCTTCCCGAGTCAAGAGGGAACCATAGCTTCTGTAGCACTGACTTTACAGGGTTTCTGTAAAGGAGGAAATGAAAAACTGCATGCAAAATATATTGCAAGCACAACATGTGTTATATTCCTGCCAGATAATTGCTCTTCATGCCATTCATTTGGAATGTTCTTCCTCTTCACTCTACCTACGTCAATCATGCCCATCTCCAGTTTTGCCTCCTATGTGGAGGATTCTGACCTGACCATTCTATCTTTCAATTATTTTCCACTCTTTTTTTTTCCTTTTTGGAGGTGGGAAGGCAGGGCAATTGGGGTTAAGTGACTTGCCCAAGGTCACGCGGCTAGTAAGTGTTAAGTGTCTGAGTCATATCTGAACTCAGGTCCTCCTGACTCCAGGGCTGGTGCTCTATTTACTGTGCAACCTAGCAACCCCAATATTCCACTTTTTAAATTATAGTTTGTATCTCATGGTTTCTAATTATATATCAGTTACTAAAGAAAGGCAATATGCCAGAGTGGATTCTGTGCTGGATTTGGTACATATTCTACCTCTTGTATTCATATACTGAGGAAGTTACAACCTCTCTGGACCTCAGTTTTGCCAGCTGCAAAATGAGAAGATTGGACCAGATAGCCTCTAAATACTGGTCCAGTACAAGTCTATGAGCATCTTGAGGTCAAAAACAACCATCTAAGGAAATGCTGAGCGCATAGTAGGTGCTGAAAATATGTCTCATTGATTTAACATAATCAGCCCTTGAGTTTCTTGTGAAATCTTGATTTATTTTGTATAGCTGGAGTACAGCATGGTTCGGGTGAGTATAATAAGACAATTAATATTATGCTCACTTCGCTTGGTCTAATCAGAGCATTTCTACCCTGGCGGTACAAGACTCACTCAGACATTTGGTGCATTTTCTCTATTTATTATCACCCTTAAGATTTTAGGGCTTTGTACAGTTAACACAATTGCCATACCGATGTTTTATATATTTTTATGACTCATACATCACATATTTGTCCTTTCCGTTTTATCAGAGAACAAGCTGTGAGTGTTTTGTACATTGTTTCAGTCAAAGAGATCAGAGGGAAAAATATAGCTGAAAATGCAGCACCATTTCCTCAATTATGTCCACATAATAAATAGCACTTGGCAATCCAGTAGTTCCACATGGTACATGTACAGTGCTATCTCTCAGACATCCCACCACTGGGACAGTAGTTTCATGGATCTGCCAGCCTTACAAATTAGTTTCAGAAAGATTTGTTTTCAATAGTCGAGTTTAAAAACATTCTAAATTACATTTAGTATAGTTTGTTTAAAGCTTTTTTCTTGCCTATCTTCTTGTGTTGCAGCTTAATTTTTCACTGTCTCATTTTAATTTCTCTCTTTTCCAGATTTCAACCTCTTGTTCATTATTCTTTGTCTTCTCCCTCTTCCTAGCTTTTCTTCTTGCAGCTGGGCTTTGGGATGAAGGGGTAGAAGCAGCTGCTGGACCAGAATTTTAAAATTAGTCACTGATATGATTTTCTTGAGGTAAAACACCCTTTTAAATATTACTCAACAATTAAATGTCTCTATTGTCCTCAAACTGTGGGTCAATTTCTGCCAAAGACGTGCCTTACAATTGTTTGTCTTGGTTCTGTCCCCTTCCCATCATGCATTCCTTGATTGGTTTCTCATTTGTTAGTGTGTTCTGTTGTGTGATGGCGCTGTCCTCATTTCCTCTTCATATCTCCTCTGAAGCGCTGACTCTTGCCTTTCTGTGGGTTTTTGTTAATACTTTCCTTCCCTTCACAAAGTTCAAGTGTACTTTGTACTTTTCCCCCCTCAAACTTGAAAGGGCATATTTTCAGAGCACAAGGGGGGAATCTTGAGCAAGCAGCTAATTGTCTGAACACTTGACCACCTGCCCTGCCTTTGAAGGCCATGACGCATCAAATGTGCTCCAATGTGAAACATGGCTTACCTCAGTGGGTACAAGGACTGGAGGGAACAAAATTGTGCCCAAAAGAAAGTGAGGAAGCTTTCAAATAGCTGGCCTTGAGTGTCACTTCTACATCAAAGTGTCTCAATCTTTAAGCAGTTACACCAGATTTTAGCTGAGTACCACTTGAACAGAAGGTTTCAATAGAGGCATAGACTGTTTAAGCATATAGTACTCACAAGTGCACTGAAAAATTGCCTTCTTCATGGTGACTGTTTTATCTTTAGCTGTACAGGTATGTGTTTTGCCATTTGGTTCAAGTCTATTGATTTTTACCATCCAAAAGAACTACGGACATCTGGGCTAAGTTGACTACTTCTCATACATTTTAAAATTATTTTTCATTGCCAATGACTTTCTTTTTACTTTCAGATTATGGTAGGATGATTATGGGATGGAAGAGGGGATCTGATGAGACCCCAACACTTTCGATATTTTCCTTCTTCTAGTGATTGCTAATAAAATGCAGGCAACAAATCAACCCACTGATTTTTATGTCTGGGGTACTCAATGCTACATATAACATCTGGATTGTAGACATTGACCTAAGACTAAAGCCTATCATTCATCATTTGGTTATTATTTGATAGCTGAGTTCCAGCTTGACCTAGTAAGAATGAGTCATATAAGTAAGACCTATAGGAGATTATCAGGAGTTAATGTAAGACATATTTCAGGTCACTAGCCTTTGGCTAACCTTTAAAACATCCACATTGTACTTATGGGTATAGTTTCAGAGTATAAAGTGAAAAATGATATTTTCTTAACAATTAGTATTGTTTAACATTTTAAAAGGGCTTGTTTATTAAAGCTCCTGGACCTTATGTGACTTATTCTGTGTCCAGGGGGAAATAGAGAAAAACAATTTCCTGTCCCACAATTTTTTGTGCTTCTTCCCCCAAATTAATCACAATATTTTTTACTTTAAAGATTGTCTAATTGAAACTCTTTCTTTTCATTTGTCTCCATTCTATATTGAGTAGTAATTAAATGAAAATATTTTTCACTTCAGATTTTCCCATTAACAATTCTCTGAAGCCTCCTTCCATTCCTCATTGAAATGGGCTTCAGTTCTGCATACCCTTTGACCCAGCAATACCACTATCAGGTCTGTATTCCAAAGATATCAAAGAAAAAGAGAAGAGGACCTATATGCACAAAAATATTTATGGCAGTTCTTTTTGTGGAAAAGAACTGGAAACTGAGGGGATGCCCAAAGATTGAGGAATGACTAAACAAGTTATGGTATATGATTACGATGGAACACTATTTGCTATAAGAAATGACAAGCAAAATGGTTTCAAAAAAACCTGGGAAGAACTGCATGAACTGAAGCAGAGTGAGATGAGCAGAACCAGGAGAACACTGTACACATTAACAGCAATTTTTCACAATGATCAACCATGAGTGATTTAGCTATTCTGATCAATACAATTATTCAAAGCAATTCTGGAGGATATATGATGAAAAATGCTATCTACTTCCAGTGAGAAAACTGATAGAGTCTAAATGGAGATTGAAGAATATTTTTTCCATTTTCTTTATTTTTCTTGCTTTTTTGCAACATAACTAATATGAAAAATTATTTGCATAATTTCATATGTATAATTGATATCACATTTCTCACCTTCTCAATGGGTAGGTGAGGGGCAGGAAAAAGGGAGAGAATTCA
Organism: Petaurus breviceps papuanus; assembly: GCF_028583685.1. Lineage (NCBI taxonomy): Eukaryota > Metazoa > Chordata > Mammalia > Diprotodontia > Petauridae > Petaurus > Petaurus breviceps. Next base: position 47,340,431 of record NW_027185764.1, on the reverse strand, counting down.
GAACTCAAAATTTAAAAACAAGTAAATGTTAAAAATTAGTAAAAAGTATATTAAAAAAAAAGAAACGGGCTTCAGTTATGTTAAAATCTATCCAATTGTAAATGGTCTCAGTGTGTACTACAACTGAGAAAGGGATGAATTTAGGTAAATCAGTTCAGTAAGGAAGCATTTCACCATGTGAGGGAGCAAAGTTGTCAGTTATTTTCTTACATTTAATGAAGTGTTTGCAAGACACCTTAGAGATATGCAGTTTTCCACTCATTGAGCCTTGGACTCACTGGAACCACACAAGAATTATCATATGAGGTTTGTAATCCATATGCAAACTGATATAGAAGCAAACTTTTTTTTGTCTTTTTGGATAGGGGCAATTGGGGTTAAGTGACTTGCCCAAGGACACACAGCTTGTAAGTGTTAAGTGTCTGAGGTTGGATTTGAACTCAGGTCCTCCTCACTCCAGGGTCGGTGCTCTATTCACTGCACCACCTAGCTGCCCCTAGAAGTAAACTTACTCTCTGAAGAAAGATCAAATAATGTCTCACACAGACTTTTTTTTTAAATATTTATAGGAGCACTCATGATAAAGAAAGTGCCCATTCATTTCAAAATGTTAATGCATCAACACTAGATTTTGTTTGTTTTTGGTAAGGAATTTTCTCAATTAATAGATAGAATCTGTAGGGGCGGCTAGGTGACACAGTGAACAGAGCACTGGCCCTGGAGTAAGGAGGACCTGAGTTCAAATCTGGCCTCAGACACTTAGCACACACAAAAAATAGCTGTGTGACCTCGGGCAAGTCACTTAACCCCAGTTGCCCTCCAAAAAGCAAAAACAAACAAACAAACAAAAAAGATGGAAGTAGCAAAAGACTACTATCATGTAAGGGTGTAAAGGGAAGCAAGGTGGTGCAGAGGATAGAGTGCAGGACCTGGAGTCAAGAAGACCTGCATTCAAATCTGGCCTCAGACACTTTTTTTTTTGCTTTTTTCTTTTTTTGGAGGGCATTTGGGGTTAAGTGACTTGCCCAAAGTCACATGGCTAGTTGTGTGCGTGTGTGTGTGTGTGTGTGTGTTACCTGTCTGAGGTCACATTTGAACTCAGGTCCTGCTGACTCCAGGGCCAGTACTTACTGCGCCACCAAGCCTCCCCCCCTCAGACACTTTTTAGCTGCATGTCTCTGGGCAAGTCACTTAACCTTATTTGCCTCAACTTCCTCATCTGTAAAATGATCTAGAGAAGGAACTGGCAGTATCTTTGCCAAGAAAACCCCAAGTGGAGTCCTAAAAAGTCAGACACAACTGAACAGCAGCTACAAGGGATGTGTAATCCAACTGCTCTCATTTTGTGGACAAAGAGTAACTTGCGCATTCATGGGGCTACATACAAATAAGAAAAAGAGTGGGGAATCCCAAGTCTTCCCACTCTAAGACCCACACTCTTTCTGTTATACTTTCTTTCCCCCTTATGATGCAAAAATAGACAAGTGGTCAACACATGATAAATAAGAGAAAAGGGGAAACTGATCCTCTCTTTAACCTTAGAAAATACCTTGGTAACTAGCTTGACACCAAGCCCAAATTTACTTAGTTTTTAAAAGCTCATTGTGTCTCAGGGGCCCTTGACTATCTGGGTAAACAGAACTAACTTTCCTCAAATGAAGTTGGCTACCCTCTAAACTACCACTGCTTTTTAATTTCACTCTCCACAAGTGAGATTTCTCAGAAGAATCATCATGTTATTTTACATAAAGCTACACTGACTATGCCAACACCTAGATCTTGCTTTTTCCCATTATATATTCTAGAGTGTTTAACAATTGGGCATTTTGAAAAACATATTGGCACAGAGAAAAAGAATTGAGAAAATACTTTTTATTTGGCCTATTTGACTAGCAGTTTTGGTCCTAATTCAATAGGGGTGTGATTATGCAGGACTGTTCAGCTACTTATGCAAAGAGATGCTTCTTAGATTCTGGAAAACTAAGCTAGAGAGCATTGTTTTTTCAAGGACATATGATCGCAGAATTTCATATAATCTACTTCATAGATTTTGATCACCTACATTGGTTTTCATTTTAATGGAGGCCTCAGATACAATCCCAGGCAAAATGTACAATATCTATCTAGTTGGGAAGTAGCCACTGTCTTTAACATGATGGCCAATTTCATTTTTCTTTTTTCTTTTCTTCTGTTTTTTTTAACTAGTTTTGTGGAATAAGATTTATAGTAAAACTTCACATTATTCATTATTAATGAGTGAATCTGAAGTTAAAAATAGCCTCCTTTAATCACTGCTCAACATAAGATAGGAACCAAATGAATTGAAAGGGCTTCAATTAGGTAAAGTTTAAGGTCAATAATTCTGTACAAGACATGGTGATGGAAGAATTCTATAAAACAGGAAATTATTTGGTTTCTCTATCCCTTAACACACTATCACTGTAATGCCCATGACTTTTGATAAGTAAACCTTTCAAATCTTAAATAATATTGACGATTAAGGAAAATATTGTATTTAGACTTTTCCTCTGGAATCTATCAGTTATCTATTTCTATCTGTCTATAATGTATGTACATATTTATATATGTGTACATATATATATATATATATATATACACACTTGTATGAATGTACAAAATTTGCTCGGGGGGTACTATTTGATATGTCAAAAACTTCTAAAGCAGCATTTCCTCAACTTCAACCACAAATGTTCTCTTAACTATATCTCAAAAATACTTTGTCCTATTATGAACATTGCTTATAATAGTATTGTTTGTTGTTTAGTTTTGATGTGAGGTTGCCAGAGTTTAAAGCATTGAAAAACATTCATTATAACAGTCACAAAAATTGAGTTATAATGAATGATTCTGGCATCTGGTTTAAACAGTATCCTCAAATCAAAGGCAGGGAGGGAGACTTTGTAACATGGGTCTTTGAGGCAGAGATTCTAGACTATTATAAGGTTGCTTCTATTTAAGATGCTGCTTCGGGGGGGGGGAGGGCAGAGAGAAAAAGGTAGGTATAGGAAGGAATTCCTGTGATCAGGGAAAAATGGAAATAATAATAGCCTCCATGTAGACATTATTATTATTCTTTTACATATAAGGGAACTGAGAATGAAAGAAATTAACTGGCATGCTCAGTCATACACCTAGTAAGTGAATGAGGCTGAATATGGACTTAGATCTTCTTAACTCCAAGTGCAATGCTGTATTCTGCATTACCTAGATACATATGGTTTAGTTTAATTGTTAGTCTCCTAATTTTGTTAATTATTTTTACATGTCAAGTGCCAAGTTCAGTTGTTTTTTTTTTCTTTTCGACTTGCTGAATGGTTAAAAATGCTGCTGTTAACCTCTAATTTTTGGCAACTTAGGACAAAGCCCCAGCTGCCCTTCCATAGTTGCAATTCTGATCACAAATGATGTAGCCCTGAAACCACATGGACCCTAAGACATTTACACTCTGCATAATGATGTTTTCACAGAATTTCTCTGAGTCCTGACTAAGCACAGATTTTACTTATCTTAGTGCATTTGCCAATTACACATATATCATTAGCCTTGCTTAGTGATTTTTACAACCCAGCTTCTTGTAAAGAGTTTTACAGCTTTAATTTTCATTAGTTTCTCATACTAATTAATACTAAAATAATAGAAGCCTCTGACAGTACCAGGTCAGTACTGTTGCCCTGAGGAGCATATAGAAATATAGTACTATTAATACTATAATGATATAGAACTGTTAATGCTATGTGTGGTTGACTTGGTTGTACCTCAATAAAAAAGAATGATAACGTTAATAATAATAAATAGCAGCTAATGCATGTATACATATTTATATATGTATATTTATGTGTGTATATATGCATATACATATATGTGTATATAAAAATAAAACTTTAAAGTTTGTAAAGCCCATTGCATACATTATTTCCGTTGATCCTCATAACAACCTTTGAGGGAGGTGCTATTGTCATTATTCTCATTTTACTGATGAAGAAACTGAGACTATGGGAAGTCAAGTGACTTTCTCAGGATCACAGAGTATCTGAGACAGGATTTGAACTTGAGTCTCCCTGGATCTCAAGTGCAGCACTCTATCTACTTCCCTTCTTTGCTACCTAAGACAAGAGCCTGGAGTGGCCAGGTAGCGCAGCAAGTAAGAGCACTGGCCCCAGAGTCAAGATGGCCTGGGATCGAATCCGGGCTCAGACACTTAGCACCCACCCAGAAACACCTGGCCGTGTAACCTTGAGCAAGTTACTTAACCCCAATTTCTTAGGGGCGGCCAGATGGCACACTGAGTAAGAACACTGGCGCCAGAGTCAGGATGACTTGGGATAGAATCTGGGCTCTGATACTTAGCACCACACCCAGAAATAACTGGCCGAGTAACCTTGAGCAAGTCACTTAACCCCAATTGCTAGGAAAAAAAAAAAAAAAGACAAGAGCCTGGATTGGACTTCAAGGAAAAATGGTTTCTTTCTTTCTAATCTTTTTTTTTTCTTACATGTTTTACTACCAACATTATTAGAAGAAGGTAAATATACCCAGACACGCAAGCAAAACAATCAAGGTTAAAAGCTTCTAGCATAGGTAGGTATGCAAAGAAATTAAAATGACTCTTTAATAGTTAAAATTATTCTGCTGAATACATTTTCACTAATCAAGATAATTGTACAAAGCAAAAATAAAAATAAAATTAGGTAAAGTAACCAATTTCTCTTTGCTTCTCCATCCTTTTGGACTACCATTAAGGAACCCTTGGCCTACCCTTCAGTTTTAGGCTCTGACCAAATACATGACCCTTTCCCCTATGGTTAACTACTTCTTAGAAAACACCCTTCTTTAAAGTTTCTTCCTTGATGCTTCTTTATGGTAATATTATTATTTTTTTCTTTACTTGACCTGAAACTTCACCCCAAGCTCTGCCTGTTCCCCTTTTGCCTTTGACTCTTTCTTATTCAGTCTGTCAGCTACTCTACCCTGGTTACAATCTTTCCTCAGTTGAGGGCTGCCCACCCCCTACAACTGGCTGTCATAGGTTTTATTTTCCCCTTAGGAAAGAACTGGTTTTAACCCCTCTCTTTCCTTGACCTTTAACAAGCAAAACTGACTCAGGTTAACTATTTACAATTTCATCTGCCCATGAAATGTTCCACAATTCCACCATACATAATGATTTACCTTAGCCAAGAAAAGTTACCTATTGCATGCCAGTCATATTTAAATTATTACTAAGCCTATCTCCTCAAGGATGAAGCTGGCCAAAAGAACTGATGTAGGAGTGCATCCTACATGATAACCGTCCCAAGTCATCTTCTCTAGGCAGCAGAAAACACAACATTCCTTTGAAAGTCTGTTTTCATTTGGTTATTTTCCTCAAAGTACCTAATTTTTTTTAAAATTAGGAACCCACCATTGAGAAATTAACTTAAAGATACATATATGCACACAACGACTCTCAGAAAAGCAAAACAAAACAAACAAAAAGAGATGCATTTGAATTCTGAATTTCTGGACCCATTGTTTTATCAATACCTATACAAAATTAATCCAGCTGTAGAGGAAGAAAAGCTTAATATTTATTCATTTTTATTTTTTCGAGCTTATAACTGATACTCTTTTCACAAATGCCCTTTGGGTACATGTTCAGTAAAATACTGAAACGTTGAAAATACATTTTTTTAAATTCTCGCTAACAGATCTATGACAATCAAGAACAGAAAAAAATAGTTTAAATAAGAGAACTGCTAGAAGGCAATGATCCTCTGGCCTATTAGGACATGAGGCATAGACAAATGTGCAATTAGGAGGAAAAAAATCCTGTGAGGAGGCAATGCTAGAGAATAAAATCCCTCTATAGTTCTTCTCAGAGTCTTGCCAGGAAAGCCATCTGTCAGGAGATTAGTAAGAAGGTAATTTCTGCAGGAATTTTCCCCTGGGACCATATGGAGTGCCAAGAAAAGGTGTTATGGCATCAGGAGTGAAGACAAAAGCTCAGGGTCCTCAGCAGTGTTTATCACAGACAGAAAGGAAGCTATCAATCCAGTGAGTCTTTGGGAAGAAGAGGGAGAACTACGTTGCTTTTGACAGGAGATCTGGAGAAGTATTGGGAGGAGTTGATGAAACCAAGTCTCCTGAAAGGTGAGTTCAAATCCATTTCCTAGCATACATACACGTTTTCATAATGCAAAGAGAAGAAAACATTCCATTGTACAGAAGTTGTTTTTTTTAAAGAGGAATTTTTAAAAATGGCAAGTTAACTCAGTTTATAGAAAATATACTGCAGAAACTCATCAAAAATGATTTATTTAACCTTAGGGGAAAAGGAGTTGTCATGCATATATTGAAAACTTTGATCTCTGGAGATTTGGAAAATGCCTAAAAATAGTGGTAAAAACTAAATTCATGCAATACTATGATCTTTTCATTTATCTCTTCAGTGCAAAATCTGTGTAAGGAGGAAGCAGGGTGGTCTCAAAAGTATATGTCTCTAGGGAATTAAGTTTGTAGTACACTGTGAAATGATTTTGAACTCTCTCGTGCTAGCATATATAAGATGCAAGAGGAACAGTACAGGACAGCACCATGACAATAAACTATGCTGTAATTTGTTTAATTCTCAAGTGTGTTCTGTTCATCCTTTGCTTATGTGTTAAGATTTTTGTTTTGTCCTCTTAAACAGTAGTGGTATTTTCTGTCTGATTTTGTAAATAATATTTGATATTTTTGTGATGAAAAGAATTATAGGTCATCATAAAAAGAGTATTAAGTTATGTATTTTATTTATTATTTTTGTGAATTTGTACAAGTAAGGTTATCAACCAAGAGAAAAAAAAAAGGATGAGAAAATTATATTCTTTCAAATACACTTCCAAGCTAACAGAAAGAATAGATTATTTTCCTCAATATCAAGAAAAAATAAAATGAAATGAATTATAATGTTATATCTTATGCTTCAACTAATGAGCTTCAACTTGTAATTCTTCAAAATAGTTTTTAATGTGAATTTATTATCAAAACTGAGTATCAATGATGTGATGACTTCTTATTTTTCCCCACTCAGATTGTAGATACTTGTTCTATTTCTCTGAAGTACTGTGGATACTGTATGTATGTATGTATATATGCATCCATGTAGGCATATTAAATCATATCCATATGTTCTATATATACATATAAACATCACACACATATGTACTTAAATACATATATATATACCACACACACACACACACACACACACACACACACACATATATATATAATCTAAAAATGAGAAAAAAAATAAATCATTATCTGATGTTATGACCTGCAAACAGGCTCAAAATCTAGTAGCATATTAAAAGTCATCTCTGGAGATGAGCAATTAACACAAAAATTCAGTAAGTGTGAACAGATAATTTGAATGGCCTATGCTCCTAAACTATTTTTCCCCTTCAAAAACAACAGATTTATTTGAATAACCAGGCTATTGTTTAAATGCTCCATTTAATTTGTTCCTTAAAGGAATATTTAAAATAATACCTCTATGTATAAGAAGATCCTATGCTTGATGTTACTAGGAAGCAGAGGTTTCTCTTTATTAGGTGTCTTCAGGTAACAGCTAGATGACCACTTGTTAAGGATATGGCAGAGGAAACTCTGATTCAGGTATGGACTGGTCCCTATGAACTTGAGATCCAGTGATTCTGTGGGAGAAAAAAACATTGAATAAGATCCAGTCTCTGCCCTCAGGGAACTTATGCTCTATTTGATCCTGCTCATGTTTATGCAGCCTTTTCTTTAGTCTTTAAAAAACATGATTTACAAGTACATTTACATGTATATAGTAAATGCTTAAAAATGTATTTTCATTCATTTCCTGTTTGTTTCTTTGTTTTGTTTTGTTTTCATTCAATAAACATTTACTAAGTTCCTCCTATGGATCAGGCACTGGTTTAAGCACTGGAGATAGAGACATAAATGTTTTTCATTCATTTTCATTCATAGTCCATATTTTCACTAATCCTATGTGCCAGCTTTTCCCCTTAGGAGAACTCATGATTCATATAAATGAACAGAATTATTCAAAGTATCAAATTTAATATAAAAGTTAGCCTTTGGATCAGAACTTCTAGTCCTTTGCTTGTTCAGTTGGTACTTTATTATTATTATTTTGTCAATTGAATTAGCAAAGAATGGGATGGAGAGGAGGATATCTTTATGAGAAAAAAAAATGTTTACCCAGAAATGGAGAAAGAATTCTCCTGCCAGAAATCCAGATTAAGTTATGCAAAGATGTGTGTGGGTGTGTGGGTGTGAGAGAGAGACAGAGAGAGAGAGAGAGAGAGAGAGAGAGAGAGAGAG